>NC_135805.1:54469572-54773183 GCF_964213995.1 Mustelus asterias
CCTCATCCAGGTCATTTATGAAAATGACAAACAGCAAGGGTCCCAGAACAGATCCCTGGGGCACTCCACTGGTCACTGACCTCCATGCAGAGAAAGACCCCTCCACAGCCACTCTCTGCCTTCTGCAAGCAAGCCAGTTCTGGATCCACAAAGCAACAGCCCCTTGGATCCCATGCCCTCTCACTTTCTCAAGAAGTCTTGCATGGGGACCTTATCGAACGCCTTGCTGAAGTCCATATAGACCACATCCACCGCTCTTCCTTCGTCAATGTGTTTGGTCACATTTTCAAAGAACTCAACCAGGCTCGTAAGGCACGACCTGCCCTTGACAAAGCCGTGCTGACTACTTTTGATCATACTAAACTTCTCTAGATGATCATAAATCCTGTCTCTCAGGATCCTCTCCATCAACTTACCAACCACTGAGGTTAGACTCACCGGTCGGTAATTTCCCGGGCTGTCCCTGTTCCCTTTCTTGAATATAGGGACCACATCTGCAATCCTCCAATCCTCCGGAACCTCTCCTGTCTCCATCGACGATGCAAAGATCATCGCCAAAGGCTCCGCAATCTCCTCCCTCGCCTCCCACAGTAACCTGGGGTACATCCCATCCGGTCCCGGTGACTTACCAACCTTGATGCCATTCAATAGTTCCAACACATCCTCTTTCTTTATGTCCACATGCTCGATCCTTTCTGTCCACCGCAAACCAGCAGTACAACCACCCAGATCCCTTTCCACCGTGAATACCGAGGTAAAGTATTCATTAAGCAGCTCCGCCATTTCTAACGGTTCCGCACAAACTTTTCCCCCTTCACCTTTTAAGGGTCCTGTGCCTTCACATCTCATCCTTTTACTCTTGACATATTTGTAGAAAGCCTTGGGATTCTCCTTAATCTTACCCGCCAAGGTCTTCTCATGACCCCTTCTCGCTCTCCTAATTTCCTTCTTAAGCTCCTTCCTACATCCCGTATACTCCTCTAAATCCTTAACACCTCCTAGCTCTCTGAACCTTCTGTACGCCTCTCTTTTCTTATTCACCAGGTTCATCACAACCTTCGTGCACCACGGTTCCCGTACCCTACCAACACCCCCCTGTCTCATCGGAACGTTGTCATGCAGAGCTCCAGACAAACATTCCTTGAAAATCCTCCACTTTCCTTCGGTACTTTTCCCCAAGAATGCCTCCTTCCAATTTACCCGTCTAATTTCCTCCCTGATGACACTGTATTTCCCTTTACTCCAGAGAAACACTTTCCTAGCCTGCCTGATCCTATCTCTTTCCAATGCTATCGTGAAGGAGATAGAATTATGATCGCTATCCCCAAGATGCTCACCCACCGAGAGATCCTCCACCTGTCCAGGTTCATTAGCCAGCACCAGATCAAGTACAGCCTCTCCTCTAGTAGGCTTATCCACATACTGTGTCAGGAAACTCTCCTGGACACACCTAACAAACTCCTCTCCATCCAAACCCCTAGCCCTAGGGATATTCCAATCTATGTTTGGGAAATTAAAATCTCCCATCACGACAACTCTGTTATTCCTACATCTCTCCAGGATCTGTTTCCCCATCTGCTCCTCAACATCTCTGTTACTATTGGGCGGCCTATAGAAAACACCCAGCAACGTTACCGACCCCTTCCTGTTCCTAACCTCCACCCACAGAGACTCCGTAGTCAATCCCTCCACGGCGTCCACCTTCTCTACAGCCGTGACACTATCCCTGATCAACAGTGCCACTCCCCCCCCTCTCTTGCCTCCCTCCCTGTCCTTCCTGAAACATCTAAAACCCGGCACCTGAAGCACCCAGTCCTGTCCCTGAGACATCCAAGTCTCCGTAATGGCCACCACATCACAATTCGAAGCAGCAATCCACGCTCTAAGCTCATCCACTTTATTCACTACACTCCTGGCATTAAAATAGACACATCTCAGACCTTCAGCCTGAGCACTTCCCTTCTCCATCACTCGTCTAACCTCCCTCTTACCCTGTCTACATTCCTTATCTATTTGCGAGCTAACTTCCTCGCTCTCAGTCCCCTCATTTCGATTCCAGTTAATGTACCAGTTATGGAAGTAAATTAGGGTATAGTTTAATAAAGATGGCACGGGTCCTACTATCTGAGCAGTAGACTGGTGTTGGGAATACCTATTATACCAGGAAAGAAAGAAGGAATGAAAATATTTACAGTCAACAAAATAGGCATACCAGATAAACAACAACCAGGAGTACAGATGGGTATCGAAGCGATTTCGCAGTATGGAGTAGGAAAGAATGGAGAGTTGATAGGATCTGGATGAGAGTGGTGTCAAAAAATCAACCAGTTAGTAATATGTCCCTTTCCTATCTATGAGGCTGGCAGAACAAAATGTTAATTGTACTTGGGTGATAGAGAAAAGTGAAAGGATGTATGTAAAAATGGGGTATATGGGAGATGGAACATACTGTGTACACACTAACGAAGTAGAGATGCATTACAATACAGAAATTTGCCTCCCCCCCCCGCACCACCACACCTTCTCTTTTAAAACCCGGCAAGATTGGACCAATCAACCTCATTGACATACTTGTTCGAGAGCAAATTGCAACTAATGTCACTGAAGAACTAAGGGATTCCTTGAGTGAATATTGAGAAAATTATTTAGCAGATATTCTGAAGTTAGATGATGAATTGAACAAATTGAGAAAACAGCTGGGAGAAGTATTCAAAACAGAGGTAAAGATTGAACAAGAAACAAAGAGAATTGATGAGGAAATCAAAGATATCAAGGAAAATTAAATGGCAAGTAACATACATGCCACAAAAATGCCAGGCAATGATCATCACCAATAAGAGACACTCTAACCACCATCCCTTAACATTCAAAGGTGTAACCATCACTGAATCCCCCACTGTCAACATCCTTGGGGTTACCATTGACCAGAAACTCAACTGGACTCACCACATAAACACAGCAGGTCAGAGGCTAGGAATACTGTGGCGAGTAACTCACCTCCTGACTCCCCAAAGTCTATCCACAATCTACAAGGCACAAATCAGAAGTGTGATGGAATACTCCCCACTTGCCTGGATGGGTGCAGCTCCAACAACATTCATGAAGCTTGACACCATCCAGGACAAAGCAGCCCGCTTGATTGGCATCACATCCACAAACATTCAATCCCTCCACCACCGATGCTCAGAAGCAGCAGTGTGTACTACCTACAAGATGCATTGCAGCAATTCACCAAAGATCCTTAAACAGCATCTCCCAAACCCACAACCACTTCCATCTAGAAGGACAAGGACAACAGATACATGGGAACACCACCACCTGCAAGTTCCACTCCAAGCCACTCACCATCCTGACTTGGAAATATATTGCCATTCCTTCACAGTCACTGGGTCAAAATCCTGGAATTCCCTCCCTCACAGCATTGTGGGTCAACCCACAGAACATGGACTGCAGCGATTCATGAAGGCAGCAGCTCACCACCACCTTCTCAAGGGCAACTAGGGATGGGCAATAAATGCTGGCCAGCCAGCAAAGCCCATGTCCCACAAATGAATAAAAAGAACACAGTGGGACGATGTACGAAATTGGGGAAATAACGTACAAGTGCATCTATGGGTACGTTTATTGTCCTATATTGTGATCATGAAGATGTAATTAATAATGGTCTATCAATTGTAATGTTAAGAAGATGGAAAGAACAAGTTCAAATGGTATTAGAAAAAAGGAGAATATATGACCTGCTGTAAAGAAATGCTTCTGACAGGAAGAGTAGGATATCTTATACTAAATTGTTTTAAACTAAATGAACTAAATGTAATTATGATAGACGCTTAGTGTAGTTCTGTATTTGTTTTTTTTAAAAATGGAGTTGTAAAGTGGAACTGCAGATGGTAGAAAACCCAAATGTTTTAATTGAAACATTGCATCAAAGGGGTAAGTATAAGCAAGCTATTGTCTAATACAAAAATGGTCAAGCAAGAAAAGGACACTACTATGGCTGATGAGAACTATGGCTAACTTCAGAAGAGAAGATTTGTAAACTCCAGCCTGGCGATGTGGACTGCTCTGTTTCCTTTTGATAATTGGCTTTGGTTCTTTGATGGGTGATAAAGTCAGCAGGATACTGGGCATAACTGTAACAACATATCCATGACAATAAAGTCATTCTAATCGATCAAATGGACAGAAACCAAATACAAATGGAGCCAGAAGTCTGATTTGAAATGTTAAGCAGGCTTAAGACCCTACCCTAAAGTCAGGCAGCTGCAATAAACCAGTTTGGATAACATGCCTATGGTTAAAACTTAGGTACAAAACTGCATGTTTTCAAGGCAGTCGGAATTAATAAATATTGGAGTTTTGAAAACCTGATCAGAAGAGAAAAGAAGAACAGATGAAGAAGAAGAGGAACCTCAAACTTTAAGTTTGATGAAATCTGATCCCTCTCCATGTCTGTCCAGCATGAATGGATAAAGACATCCCTACAAGTCCATTAGTTAAGCAAAAATGGTTAAAATCCATGTTTGTAATCTAGTTATAGTCGATTTTTGGGGAATAGAAGGATTTGATTTGTGATACAGTATAAAAGAATCAGGCTTGTAGCAGTCATAAATATTTAAAGTTTTTTTATATTCTCCTAATAAAGATGTCATTTGATTTAAATATAAAGTTTTTGTATCTATCAATTAACTGGAGCAAGGGTCTCGGTTAACAGAGGGGACTGTAGGAAGGATGAGCAAACTGACCATGGTACCATGGTTCCAGGGAGCCGTTCAAGTGGGGGGAGAAAAGACAAATGTAGTTGTTAGGGATAGTATAACCAGGAGAATAGATACTATTCTCTGTAGTCAGGATCAAAAATCTCGAAGGCTGTGTTGCCTGCCTGGTGCCAGGGTTCAGGAGATCTGGGCTGGAGAAGAACTTGCGGTGGGGGGGGGGGGGTGGGGGGGGTGGGGGGGGGGGGGAAGGATCCAGTGGTTGTGGTCCATGTAGACACCAACCGCCTAGATAGAATAAGGAATGAGTAGGCAGCTTGAGGAGGTAGGCACTAAATTAAAGAACAGAACCTCCAAGGTTATAATCTCTGGGTAATTACCATTATGATTATAAATAGTAAATACCTGAAGCCTTGATGTGATCTTCACAACACTCCAAAAGGCACATCCTACCAACTTGAAAAATGCCTCATCCCACTGCTGCCAGGATTTAACTGGCAGCAGGAAAAGCCTACGCCAAGCAGCCAGCTTGGCAGGTTTTCATGCAGAGACTGGTGGCGGGCAGGGTAGGGGTCGCACCTTAAAGGATCCCCCCCAGCCCAGAGGGTCCGCAGGGTTTCACCACCAGGTTCTGCTCTTTCCATTGACCTCTGAAACCCCATTTCCCCTTCCAGGGCTTGCCAACTGCTTGCAACCGGTAAGACCCGAAAAGGCCAATCTTGCGTACCAAAGTGCTGGAGAGCAAACAGCTTAAGCTTGGTTAGCAACTCAATGAGACAGGATTTCCTGTCCTTCAGGGGCTGAAAATCCCACCTGCAGCCAATTAAGGAGCAATTAGGTGTTAAATGGCCACAGCACAGCCGGTGTTCTTCAAGGCAAGCTCACTATTGACTTTTCAGCTGAAGTGGAGCCGGAAATCTAGTGACTTTTTAAATTCAGCTCTTGAAAGTAGTCCCAATTCTCAGACTTGCTACTATTCTTTCCCTCTCATTTTAATCTAATACTATCCTTACCTTCCTGAATAAGCTACAAATGGAACTTTCTTTCTGATTCTTTTGCTTTCAAATGGAATGCATCTTTGTTCAATGTTTTCAGTTATTCCTTTAAATGTTTTAGGTCATTTATTTGCAGACACTCCTTTTAGTCCACTTAACCAAACAAGTTAGCCAGTTTTCCCCTCATACCTATGAAATTGGCTTTAAATTTACGATTCTCATTTGTGATTAGAGCACATTGCTTTCAATCCTAACATGGAATTCAATTATATTATGATCACTATTTCCCAGTGGATACTTTACCAAGAGATTTCTAATTAATCATGCCTCACTACATAATTGTAGATCTAAAAGAGCTTTGTCCCTAGTTGATTCTACAATGCATCGCTCTAGGACATTGTCATGAAAACACTCTATAGATTTTTTTTCTGATCACGCTTGCCAATTTGACTGGTCCAGTCGAAATGGAGATTACAATCTCCCACAATTCTTACATTGCCTTTATTCCATGATCTAATAATTTCTCATTTAATGCTCTGTCCAGTGGTATAACTGTTGTTAGGATGCCGATGAACTATCCCGCCAATGTTTTCTGACTCTTGCCAGTCCACCTGCTTCTACTTCATGCTGTTCTGATCCATAAGACATAGGAGCAGAATTAATCTGCTCAGCCCATCGAGTCTGCTCCACCATTCAATCATGGCTGATATTTTTTTCATCCCCACTCTCCTGTCTTTTCCCCCTAACCCCTGATCCCCTTATTAATCAAGAACCTATCTATCTCTGTCTTAAAGATGCTCAGTGACCTGGCCTCCACAGCCTTCTACGGCAAAAAGTTCCATAGATTCACCACTCTCTGGCTGAAGAAATTCCTCCTCATCTCAGTTTTAAAGGGTCATCCCTTTAGCCTGAGGTTGTGCCCTCTGGTTCTAGTTTTTCCTATTAATGGAAACATCCTCTCCACCTCCACTCTATCCAGGCCTCTCAGTATCCTGTAAGTTTCAATAACATCCCCCCTCACTTTTTTTAAACTCCAACAAGCACAGACCCAGAGTCCTCAACCGTTCCTCATACGACAAGCTCTTCATTCCAGGGATCATTCTTGTGAACCCTCTTTCCAAGGCCAGCACATCCTTCCTTAGATATGGGGCCCAAAACTGCTCACAATACTTCAAATGGGGTCTGACCAGAGCCTTATACAGCCTCAGAAGTACATCCCTACTCTTGTATTCTAGCCCTCTCGACATGAATGCTAACATTGCATTTGTCTTCCTAACTGCCGACTGAACCTACACGTTAACCTTAAGAGAATCTTGAACAATGACTCCCAAGTCCCTTTGTGTTTCTGATTTCCTAAGCATTTTCCCATTTAGAAAATAGTCTATGCCTCCATTCCTCCTTCCAAAGTGCATAACCTCACACTTTTCCACATTGTATTCCATCTGCCACTTCTTTGCCCACTCTCCTAATCTGTCCAAATCCTTCTGCAGCCCCCCTGCTTCATCAATACTACCTGTCCCTCTATATACTTTTGTATCATCTGCAAACTTAGCAACAGATCTAAGATCCAAGATCTTTATTCACATGCTGTATGTATTTTCAAAAATACTGTGGACCCTGAAATACTTAATCCCCAACCTTGGTTATCTCATAATCATGCCTCTGTAATGGTGATCCTAGATGTTCCACACATTCAGAGAAAGAGCCCGGAAATGTCATTGTTTTATCACTATTCCCTGCATGGACCTTACTTGTTGTTATACAATTACTGCTAAACTTGCTGTCCCTTCCTTTCCCACTCTGTTTGTCTTTACCCATCTTGATGCACTGCCATGTTGCCTCAACTTTTCTCTTTGGATTTCTGAATCTCCCTTCAACCAAACCTTCCCCCAAACCCTCTCTTAGTCTCTTCTCTCCACATTTATACAAAGTAACTTCACATATAACTTGTATAACTTCACATCCCTAGTTATATGATTTGCTAGGCCACTGGTCCCAGCCTGGTTAAAGTGAAGCCCATTGCATTGTGGTTTTCTCATCCAACATTTTCTGGTTTTAACGGCATGGCTTTGCAATTTTTCACAAATCATGACAGCTACTTGTACAGTTCACAATCCAAGTCAATCATCAAACTCAAGAACCACTTCAAAAATTTCCCACTGGTCTAGATGAAGTCATGATGTGGAGATGCCAGTGTTGGACTGGGATAAGCACAGTAAGTCTCACAACACCAGGTTAAAGTCCAACAGGTTTACTTGGTAGCACAAGCCACAAGCTTTCGGAGCACTGCCCCTTCATCAGATGACTGGGAGTTGTGTTCACAACTGTCCTGGCTGGAGACAATACACATCTCTTTAACCTGTGCTTAACCCTCTCTCCACTCACATTGTCTATGGGTAAAGACAAACAGAGTGGGAAAGGAAGGGACAGCAAGTTTAGCAGTAATTGTATATCAACAAGTAAGGTCCATAGAGGGACTAGTGATGTAACAATGACATTTCAGGGCTCTTTCTCTGAATGTGTGGAACATCTAGGATCACCATTACAGACACAAACTCAATTTACAAGATAATGGTTGGAATGCGAGTCTTTACAGGTAATCAAGTCTTAAAGGTACAGACAATGTGAGTGGAGAGAGGGTTAAGCACAGCTTAAAGAGATGTGTATTGTCTCCAGCCAGGACAGTTAGTGAGATTTTGCAAGCCCAGGCAAGTCGTGGAGGTTACAGATAGTGTGACATGAACCCAAGATCCCGGTAGAGGCCGTCCTCATGTGTGCGGAACTTGGCTATCAGCTTTTGCTCAGCGGTTCTGCGTTGTCATGTGCCGTGAAGGCCGCCTTGGAGAACACTTACCCGAAGATCAAAGGCTGAATGCCCATGACTGCTGAAGTGTTCCCCAACAGGAAGAGAACACTCCTGCCTGGTGATTGTCGAGCGGTGTTCATTCATCCATTGGTGTAGCATCTGCATGGTCTCCCCAACGTACCATGCCTCGGGACATCCTTTCCTGCAGCGTATCAGGTAGACAACGTTGGCAGAGTTGCAAGGAATGTACCATGTACCTGGTGGATGGTGTTCTCACGTGAGATGATGGCATCCTTTTTGATGATCCGGCACGTCTTGCAGAGGGTGCTGTGGCAGGGTTGTGATGTGTCGTGGTCACTATCACTTTCTGTTCAGCGATTCTGTGTTGTCGTGTGTCGAAGGCCGCCTTGGAGAATGCTTAACCGAAGATCAGAGGCTGAATGCCCGTGATTGCTGAAGTGTTCCCCATATACCACGACACCACACAACCCTGCCACAGCAACCTCTGCAAGACGTGCCGGATCATCGACATGGATGCCATCATCTCATGTGAGAACACCATCCACCAGGTACACGGTACATACTCTTGCGACTCGGCCAACATTGTCTACCTGATACGCTGCAGGAAAGGATGTCCCGAGGCATGGTACACTGGGGAGACCATGCAGACACTACAACAACGGATGAATGAACACCGCTCGACAATCACCTGGTAGGAATGTTCTCTTCCTGTTGGAGAGCACTTCAGCAGTCACGGGCATTTAGCCTCTGATCTTCGGGTAAGCATCCTCCAAAGTGGCCTTCACAACACACAACACAGAATCACTGAGCAGAAACTGATAGCCAAGTTCCGCACACATGAGGACGGCCTCAACAGGGATCTTGGGTTCATGTCACACTATCTGTAACTCCACGACTTGACTGGGCTTGCAAAATCTCACTAACTGTCCTGGCTGGAGACAATACACATCTCCTTAACCTGTGCTTAACCCTCTCTCCACTCACATTGTCTGTACCTTTAAGACTTGTTTACCTGTAAAGACTCGCATTCCAACCATTATCTTGTAAATTGAGTTTGTGCCTTTATATGCCCTGTTTGTGAACACAACTCCCACTCACCTGATGAAGGGGCAGTTCACCGAAAGCTTGTGGCTTGTGTTACCAAATAAACCTGTTGGACTTTAACCTGGTGTTGTGAGACTTTTTACGTGATAAAGTCGACATAATTTCTCTTTCCAGGCATGTGGTTTACACTCAAACGCACTCAAGCAACTGCGGCAAGTCGAAAGATGATTTGCAAATCAGCCCATGATAATCTTTTGGCAAGGTATAAAAGCAAATTACTGCAGGTGCTGGAATCTGAAACAAAAACAGAAAATTCTGGAAACTCCCAGCAGGTATGACAATAGAGTCAACATTATGAGCCTAGGTGGCCGGATGCAAAACATGGGCTCTATTCTCTCTCCAGAGATGCTGTCAGACCTGCTGAGATTTTGCCCAGCTTTCTGACAATCTTATAAGCCTCCTGGACCGTCGAGGGAGAGGATCTCTTCAACTCCCTCACAGATTCTGAGAAACCTTTAGCCACATGCTGACTTTCTGCTCGATTTCTGTAGCTTCCTCCTGATCTTTAAACTGCTCCAGCCCCTGCTACAGTTAGAATGCACCTTACTTTTAAATAGTGTGACCTGGTTTCAAGTGGAGTTGGCTAGCTTTAATTGATGCATGTTGGCATTAGGTGGTGCTAGTTTCGGAAAGAAATACACCGCCACTTAGCAGCATATTCAGCACTCACTGCATGACACGATAATAGGTAGGGGAATTTGCTTGCTGTCTGCATCATGCTGAATGGGCGGAAGGCAATCACGCATTGCCAGTCCCCATACCTGGTTTTGGGGAATGCCCAAGTAGCCCACTTAATCTTTGTTCTGTAGCAACTAAACTGGCTGCTTTCAATCAGAGCAATGTTTGCATGCTCCAATGGCCCTCAGTGCCCCCAGGCTAGGGAGGAGGATATTATCCAACATGTTAGTTGGTGTTGTCTATTTGCAGATTTCTATGACAATGATACTGAATAAATTAAATGCTGTTCAGCTGGATTTTCTACCTTTCACAAGTCTCCTTACTGATGATATATTTTTAACAAAGACAGCATTCTGACCTTCAGCCAACAACTTCCCTGAAGTGTGTTTTCTTTACTTCACAAGTGATTACACTGAAATCAGAAAATAATTAAACAGAATTCTAGTTAACAAAGCCTTAGAAAACCTTCTCAGGTGTATAGAAAAGTGCAAAAATGTTGAAATTGTCGTAATTAGTCATCAAAATAACAAATGAGACTTATAATTTATGAAAAACACCAGCTTTGATATTGACTTACCATACAAGGAAGTATTTGATTTGATTTCATAGAGTCAGAGAGGCTTACAGCACGGAAACAGGCCCTTCAACCTAACCCCTAAGGTAGTCCCAATTGCCCGCGTTTGGTTCATATCCCTCTATACCCATCTTACCCATGTAACTGTCTAAATGCTTTTTAAAAGTCAAAATTGTACCTGCTTCTACTACTACCTCAGGCAGCTTGTTCCAGACACTCACCACGCTCTGTGTGAAAAAATTGCCCCTCTGGACACTTTTGTATCTCTCCCCTCTCACCTTAAACCTATGCCCTCTAGGTTTAGACTCTCCTACCTTTGGGAAAAGATATTGATTATCTAGCTGATCTGTGCCCTCATTATTTTATAGACCTCTATAAGATCACTTCTCAGCCTTCTACGCTCCAGAGAAAAAAGTCCCAGTCTATCCAGCCTCTCCTTATAACTCAAACCATCAAGTCCCGGCAGCATCCGAGTAAATCTTTTCTGCAGAATGTAGTGTTACAGTCATAGCTAGGGTGTAGAGAAAGATCAACTGAAGCAAGGTAAGTCCATTTAAAAGTCTGACAGCAGCAGGGAAGAAGTTGTTCTTGAGTCAGTTGGTACACGCCCTCAGACTTTTGTATCTTTAATGTATTAGTGTATTAATACACTAACACCATGCTAAATGGGATAGATTTAGAAACGATATAGCGGCTCTAAACTTGCACCCGTGAGGTGCTGAGGGCCAGCAGCAACACTAGAAATGGATTCAACCACAACCTGTAACCTCATATCCGGTCATGCCTCTCATTCTGTCATTAACATCAAGACAGAGGAAAACCCTGGTTCAAGGAGGAGTGCAGGAGGGCTTGCCAGGAGCAGCACTAGGCATAGATAAAAATGAGGTGCCAACCTGGTGAAGGTACAATACAGGATATCGAGCTAAACAATCACACAACTAACAGATCAGGCAAAAGATCTGCAGTCCTGCAACATTCAGTAGAGAGAACAATAGTGGACAAAATTAAATAATGATCGAATTTAAGTTTATCTATTAGTCACAAGTACGCTTACATTAACACTGCAATGAAGTTACTGTGAAAATCCCCTGGCCGCTACGCTCCGGCGCCTGTTCGGGTACATTGAGGGAGAATGTAGCATGGTCACTGCACCTAACCTGCACATCTTTCGGACTGTGGGAGGAAACTGGAGCACCCGGAGGAAACCCATGCAGACACGGGGAGAACATGCAGACTCTGCACAGACAGTGACCCAAGCCGGGAATTGAACCCGGGTCCCTGGCACTGTGAGGCAGCAGTGCTAACCACTGTGCCACCGTGCCACCCTAAAGGAGGAGGAGACTTTACAAACAACCCCATCTGCAGTGATGGGGAACCCAGCACATCAGTGCAAAAGATAAGCCTGAAAAATTTGCTTCAGCTGAAAGTGTTGCGTGGATGATCGATCTATAGAAGGATTATTTAGATCCAAACTTTAACTCTGTTTTTCTCTCTCTACAGATGCTCCCAGAGTTTATCCAGCATTTTCTTTTTTTATTTCAGATTTCCAGTATCTGCGGTATTTTATTTTTATTTACCAATCTATCCTTCGTTTTAAAAGTAAAGTAACCCATTCCAAGTAACCACTGAGAGAAGTAACAACGCCCTTCAAGTGACCTTTATAAAACATAGAGTCACCGATAGGAGTCTCAGTAACGACCAGTGTTCGACTCGGGGCAACCAGCATTTGACTTGGGGGTACAGGCTTTGACTAGGGTGACCAGCCTTTAACTCAAGAAATACAGGCTAACACTGGAGCAAGACCGGGGGCTTAGTTAGGGGGAGGAGAACCCAGGGTAATTCTGGAAGGATATTAGGATCTAGCCAGGGAAAACTGGAGAGACTGGGATATCACTAAAGTGTACCGGGGGCCTCGTCAGGGGGTACAAGGGTATCCTTGGATGGGTACCGGAGGAACACTGGAGACCGGGAGGGTGAGGGGGAGGGGGGGGAAATTTAGGAGACACTGGGATTGGTTGAGGAGAGCTGTGAAGTGTGAAAAGCACCATTCCTAAGGTTGCCTTCTGCTGCAGGGCCACAGGTTTCTTAGAAGGGCCTCAGACGGAAGGGAAGTTGGGAAGCCATCACGGACTTCTGGCTTCCGGAGACAGGATGTTGACAAGAGCAGGGCAAATGGAAAGATGAGTCAGTGATCATTATTACCCTGTTGCAGCTGAGACTGTTCAGGTGTAACTCCATTGACATGCCTGGAGTAATTATGCCCATTCATGCATCACTTAAAAGCCGTGGGGTTATGCTGCAACTGTACAGGACCTTGGCGAGACCACATTTGAATATTGTGTGCAGTTCTGGTCACCTCACTATAAGAAGGATGTGGAAGCGCTGGAAAGAGTGCAGAGGAGATTTACCAGGATGCTGCCTGGTTTGGAGGGTAGGTCTTATGAGGAAAGGTTCAGGGAGCTAGGGCTTTTCTCTTTAGAGCGGAGGAGGTGGAGAGGTGACTTAATAGAGGTTTATAAGATGATGAGGGGGATAGATAGGGTGGAGGTACAGAGACTATTTCCTCGGGTGGATGTATCTGTTACTAGGGGGCATAACTATAAAGTTCGTGGTGGGAGATATAGGAGGGATGTACGAGGTAGGTTCTTTATTCAGAGAGTGGTTGGGGTGTGGAATGGACTGCCTGCTGTGATAGTGGAGTCGGACACTTTAGGAACTTTCAAGCGGTTATTGGATAGGCACATGGAGCACACCAGAATGATAGGGAGTGGGATAGCTTGATCTTGGTTTCGGAGAAGGTTCGGCACAACATTGTGGGCCGAAAGGCCTGTACTGTGCTGTTCTGTTCTGTGTTCTATGTTCTACTTATGTGTTTAAGTTCCACTGATTGCTACTCAGCAATTAACCTTTAGCACACTGAGTTCCAAAATCGCTGACTGCAATGCTGTGCCTGCACCATTGGCTGACGTAAGTCAGTGGGCTTTGAGAGGCAGCTTCAGATGATGAATGGGCAAAGTGTATTTCTTAGGAGACAAATGTTAACCATCAAGTCTCTCTCTCTGTGATACTGCAGTGAGGAGAATGAACAAACATGGAGCCTGGTGAAGTCACTATCATTCATCTCGCTAATAGGCAGGAGAAGAAGAAGAAGATATTAATGGAGGTGCTTGGCTCGCCAAAAGCAGGAACAGAATGGTGAAGAGGAAGGGGTGGAAGAGTCTGCTCTGCACGTAGAGGTGAACCACAGAGAGCAGTCGTTCAGAGGCGCCTCACTAGACCTAGAGTGTACAGATGGTGCCTAACATACCTGCAGATGTCCGAGAACCTTTCTCTTCACAGAAGTGCATCCAGGAGCTAACAGACACAATCTTTGTGATGGCACACAACTTCATCCACATTAACTAGGATTTGGCAGGCCAGGATGCAAGAGTGATGGGTTTTGCAGAAATCTCTGGCTTTCTACAAGTACAGGGTGCCATCGACTGCACACACATGGCCCTCATGTCTCTGGGGCAGCAAGTAGTGAACTATATGCACTGCAATGTCCTCCACGCGCTGAATGTTCAGCTAGTCTGTGACCAAATGCATCCTCCAGGTGTGTGCTCAATTCTCAGGAAGTGTATACGACCCCTACATTCTGAGCCACTCCCAGATCCCTGACATGTTTCAGAGTTCAGAGAGGCTGCAGGATTGGCTCCTCAGGAAGAAGGACTACTCACTGAGGAGTTGGCTGATGGCACCTGTGCGGAGGCCACAGAGTGCAGCTGAGACAAGGTACAGTGAGGCTCATGCTGCAACTTGTACTTTCATGGAGCAGACCATAGTGATGCTGAAGATGAGGTTCCGGTACCTGGGCCTATCTGGTGAAGCCCTGCAATACAATCCGCAGAGGGTGACGTGCATCAAGGTCACTTGCTATGCCCTGCAAGAGCTGGTGTTGCAACAGGGGGAGGAACTGGCAGGAGATGGAGGAGCAGCACATTTCCTGCGATGAGGAGAACATTAAAGGGAACAAAGCTGAGGAGGTCCTCGAGGGAGAGAATGTTAGCCATGAGGCAATGGCGAAGTCTAGATGAGACAAATTACAGTCTGCTAGATTCATGGAGGGTGATGGGGACATCCAGTGAGGACATCCCATTATCTCCACATGGCTTTTGTGAGCATTGCTCTCCCATGTGACTGATGGCAGTACACACTCTCTGTGATAAGGCTACTATCAAGAGAATGCAACGGTTACCCATAATCCCTACATTCATAAGAACATAAGAACATAAGAAATAGGAGCAGGAGTAGGCCAGCTAGCCCCTCGAGCCTGCCCCGCCATTCAATAAGATCATGGCTGATCTGAAGTGGATCAGTTCCACTTACCCACCTGATCCCCATAACCCCTAATTCCCTTACCGATCAGGAATCCATCTCTGCATGATTTAAACATATTCAACGAGGTAGCCTCCACCACTTCAGTGGGCAGAGAATTCCAGAGATTCACCACCCTCAGAGAAGAAGTTCCTCCTCAACTCTGTCCTAAACTGACCCTCCTTTATTTTGAGGCTGTGCCCTCTAGTTCTAGCTTCCTTTCTAAGTGGAAAGAATCTCTCCACCTCTACCCTATCCAGCCCCTTCATTATCTTATAGGTCTCCATAAGATCCCCCCTCAGCCTTCTAAATTCCAACGAGTACAAACCCAATCTGCTCAGTCTCTCCTCATAATCAACACCCCTCATCTCTGGTATCAACCTGGTGAACCTTCTCTGCACTCCCTCCAAGGCCAATATATCCTTCCACAAATAAGGGGACCAATACTGCACACAGTATTCCAGCTGCGGCCTCACCAATGCCCTGTACAGATGCAGCAAGACATCTCTGCTTTTATATTCTATCCCCCTTGTGATATAGGCCAACATCCCATTTGCCTTCTTGATCATCTGTTGCACCTGCAGACTGGGTTTTTGCGACTCATGCACAAGGACCCCCAGGTCCCTTTGCACAGTAGCATGTTGTAATTCTTTTCCATTTAGATAATAATCCAATTTGCTATTATTTCCTCCAAAGTGAATAACCTCACATTTGTCAACGTTATACTCCATCTGCCAGATCCTCGCCCACTCACTCAGCCTGTCCAAATTCCAGGAGGATGATGACGAGTTGCTGTGGGCAGAGTACTTAGATCTTCACAGAGTTTCTGTGACTCTCTGACTCCTGTCTGGCTGGCGGCTCACTTACTTTCAATGACTAAGGTCTTATCATGGCGACGCAGTGGGGAAAGTTTCACCTCTCCTGATCTAACACCATCCTTTGTGAGCTGTACCCTTGAGGGTCAGTGTCACTGGAGGCTGAAGCAGATGGGATGGGATGGATGGGCCATCTGCAGCTCAAAGATGCAGAAAGCACACATTGACAATGAATGGAATGAGTAACACTGGCTCTACATTGTGAGAGACATCCTCATTCCCTACAAGAAACAGACATGATTGATGTGTTCAGTCACAGTGAAGGGATGTCACCAATGTGCTGGAAATCTTCTACAAAGCACATAGAGGAAGCTCTGGACGAACACCCTAGGTGGGATTTTCCGTCTGCACTCACCCCAAGGCTGGAAATTCCCACCTGAGGTCAACGGATCTTTGCATGGTCCGTGTCCCGCCCACTACGATTCCCGTGGCGGGCAGAACAGGAAAATTGGTGAAGTAATCCAGTTTTTAGATCTGGATTACAGCTCATCAGAACAAGGAGCAATAGAAAGGGTGTAATTAGAGTGATTTATTTATATAGATAAGTGTTATGTGCAAGTGCCCATGCTGTGCAACTCGAGCTTCTTAACCTTTCTAACTCTATTGCTATGTCTTGGTGCATCCCCAACATCCACAGCGGAGGTGGAGGCAGCCTACTGTCTGCCACGCCCTGTTGTCTGTGATGACCTTGGAGGGTGTCCTCCGGACGCCAAGACCTGGAGAGCTCCGGTCTGCTTTCGGGTTCCTATTGTGTGGCAGTGCCACCTTCCTCCGCTCCGTGGACCTGGAGCTGAAGTGATCACAGGAAGAGGAGATTTGGACAGGTGGGACACTCCCGGAGTCAGCCGAGTGGATAGCCCCTGGGGTGTCCATCAGCTGATCCTCTTCCGTGTGGGTGCCAGAGGATCTCTGGCTTCCTCCTTGGAATAGAGGGCCACAGGAGTGAGCTCGGGAAACTCCACCATCCTCTGGCATCAACACAGATGGATCCCAGTAAGTGCCTGCACCATGGAACGCATGTCCTGCAGAAGTACAGGACAAAGGCCTTGCACCAAGGTCCCCGTGGTGGCTGCATCCTAGCTGTGTTGACTTAATTGCGTTGCATCGTCGGCACCATCACCTCAGATATAAGACATTCAGACTCCTCCGTGCAGCCTTTCAATCGGAAGAGTGTACCAGACATCCCTTCCTGATTTTCCCGAGTTTGCCTTTGGAGCTCCAGCAGCTGAGGCCTGACTGAGTCCAGAAGCACGTCATCTGACTGGGACTCATCTTTCTGGCCTCCAGCAATTCTCCAAGTGCCGGCTCTCTGGAGCGTTCCTGCCTCTGCCTGCTGTGGATCTGGAAGTGTGATGTGCTCACCAGATTGTGACCCGGAGGCTGCTCTAAAACTAGGTCCCACCGAGGTGTGTGCTGGTGGATGGTATGGGTCAACGCTGTGATGGTTCTTCTACATTGGAGTCCTTGAATCCTTCCTCTGCACTGCGCTCAGAGCTAGAGTCACGGACCTACTGGTGGACTCCATGGCTCCTTCCCAGATGTGCCTGCAACAGAAAGGAGTGTTCATTAATGTATGGCAGAGGTCTTTAGAAACAGGAGACATGACTCACAGCATTGTTGTCTAATGGATGATGCAGCCCTGGATCCTCACTTGGTTTATTGTTGCTGACCTCACCATCAGCACAGGAGGGTCAACGTCCTCCCCGACCAACTGGATGGCTCTGTCCATGAGGTCCACGAGAGCCTTCAGCTCCGGCATCCCTCCACCCGTCTGGGATCTCCCCCTCTTGTTGTGAACCAACTTCTCCTGCATTAAAAACAGATGGACAGAGTGTAAACAGAAAATGTGTCCAGGCAGATGATATGGCATGTGTGGATGGTGAGTGGGACCAGCACGGAGATAATGACATGACCAGCAGGGGAGATGGAGATGATGTGTAGGGGAGCGTGATTGGTGGTGACCCTTGAGCTGGCAGGGAGCGAGATCCCTGTGGACATCTGATGGGTGTGTGAGTGGAGAGTGATGAGAAGAGTGTCTTACCTTGACAGAACTGAGAAGATCATTCATCCTCTTCCTGCACTGGATGGCAGTCCTCTTCTGCAGAGTGTTAGCATAGACCTCTTCTGTCACTGCCTCCTGTGCTGGATTGGTGACCTTGCTGGCTGGTTTTCTTCCTGTGCGTGGGTAGAGGACATCACGTCAGGCCTCTACAGCACCCAGGAGTCTCTCTAGGGAGGTGTGTGAAAACTTGGGGACAGATTTCTTGGCAGCAATCACTTCCCAATGACATACAAAGTGTGGCTGGTGTACGCTGGGGCAGCATTTAAATGTGGTGCTCCGATGATTGCAGTGCAGAGGTGATGTTGGGGCAGGTGAATCAGAGGCCTCCCCACATAAGGCGTGGAATCCATGGCTCAACATTTTTGGCACTAAGTGTCACACTATATGGCAGAATAGATTTCCAGGATAGACGATAAAACAAGAAATGGGTTTACAGAAGAATCTAGACTGGTTCTCGTCAGTGTGTGGGATTCAGGGTTATTAGATGTACACTAAGGTAATACTCTGGATAAGTTGACCCGATGGAGTGAAGGTCTTCTGTCTGAAATGTTACTGTTATGTAAGTGTGTCACTGTTCATTGCATCCCAGACTATTAACATTAAGGAAGAATTGCGTGTACTGGATACAGCAAACACTGTGGGCCCCATGACATCCCAACTATCATGTGGAAAGCTTATGCTCCAGACTTCATCACACCCCAAGCTGTTCCAGTCCAGCTACAAAACTGAAAAAGTGAAAGATTGTCCAGATACACAATTGTCCTAAAAACAAAAAGCAGGACAAAAGCAATCTAGCCAATGACTGCTCCAGTGTTCTTTAAACATTTTGGGGTTTACCTTTGACCAAAACATTAAGTAGCCTAGCTATGCAAATATTTTGACTGAAGAGCAAGTAAAAAGCTGGGACTTCTACAATGAGTACCTCACCCCGACTCCCCAAAGTCAATCCACTTGGCACAATTCAGTGATGGACAAGTGCAGCTCCATCAACATTCAACGCACCTGACATCAGCTAGGACAACCAACCAGCTAGATTGGCACCTCATTCATCACCTTAATCATCCACTTCCCCATTGGCACACATTGCCAGCAGTGTGTGCCATCTACAATGTGCCCTGTAACAACTCCTTCAGTAGCAACTTCCAAACAGTGGCCTCTACCACTTTGAAGAACATGGGAAAGCAGGAATATAGGAATGCACTAGGTCACATACCACCCCAATATAGAAATACATCACTGCTCTTTCAACACACTGAGTCAAAATGTTCGACTCCCTCCCAATGAGCATTGTGGCTGCACTCACACGAAGAGTGCTCTGGTTCACTGAGGTGGCTCACCATCACTTCTCAAGGGCAATTAGCGATGGACAATAAATGCTGGCCTAGCCTACATCCTATGAATCAATTTAAAAAAGGATACACCAAACAGTGAACCACACATTACAGGATGCAAGATCAACAACAATGCCTTCAAATAAACATTTCTGCTATTATTCAAGTCTCCTGATCCTGTACCTGTTAACAGTTAAACAGCCTGAAAGCAAAAGCAGGAAGTATGAATACGTTAAGAGTGAAAGTTGAATAATCTTGACGTGATAGTGAGAATAGCAGGGAAATTCCTGGCATTAATCTGTCAGAAGAAAGGTTTCATACCTTTAAAAGCAAAGAAAATTCTTTCATCGTCTCAGTGCACACACAGCAGATAAAGCAAGAGCATTACCCGTGTCCAAGATCAAAAGTGGAGGCTGCTTTCATTTGCTCTCAGCCAACTCAATAAATACATCTAAACACCAGGTATGGTACTGAAAATTCTCATTTGTTCTTAAGGTTTTATGTTGTTACATTTAAGTTCTTACCGAGTTGTCTGCAACACTAAATAACTGAATATTCCTAGGAATCATGCGCAGTGTGAAACCAGCTTATGTTTGGTGCTGTGCTTTTCTCTGTTGGTCCGTGAGAGCTTGTGACATTGTAGGAGCCCGTAGCCAAGGAGACATCAATATTGGTGGAATCTTCCCAGTCCATCGCCAGGTGGAGAAATTAGAAATTCGTTCTAAACCAGACCCACTAACATGCAAACAGTAAGTTTATTTGTTCTTCTATTCTGCAACATTATTCAATAAGCATGGAATGAAAAGTTAACCACACTTTCAATGTGACTGCTTCAAATCAGTGTGCTTTGGCGTTTCAGATTTCAAGTGATAGTACGTTTCCATGTCATACAAGAAATCCAATCTGGCAAAAGAAAATTGGAGATGACACGGTTTCACTGAATTATTAGATTTCAAAAGGAAACATTCTGTTGTTTGAATCAGTTTTTATTAAAAATGTTTATATTTATATTTTCACAACCAATATCAGCATGAGTTTTGAATGAGTGCATAATTTTGTGTTTATCAACTTGTATTTGTAAGAACTGGTGAATAGAATGGAGGATTGAGAAATTGATCCTTCTGTTCCTGTTCCTATGTTAAATCTGTAGCAGATATGGGAGTCACTATGAGTGGAAAACGAGAGCAGGTTAGGGCCCTCTCAAACTTTTCTGTTGAAACACCAGTCAATTGGTGGATTCTTTGTCCCACCGACTCATTTACTTTCACCCTAATGCAAAAGCTACTTACTTTTTGAAAAGGTGTGTAAGATAGCTGTAGGCGGCACAGTGGCACAGTGGCTAGCACTGCAGCCCACAGCTCCAGGGACCCAGGTTCAATTCCAACCTTGGATCAATGTCTGTGTGAAGTTTGCTCATTCTCCCCATTTACGTGGATTTCCTCCGGGTGCTCCGGTTTCCTCCCACAGTCCAATGTTGTGCAGATTAGGTTGATTGGCTGTGGTAAATTGCCCCTTACTGTCAGGGGACCAGCAAGGTAAATATGTGGGGTTACGGGATAGGGCCTGGGTGGGATTGTTGTTGGTGCAGGTTTGATGGGCTGAATGTAATTTGACTATCACTTTCCCCAAAACAGACACACTTCCACTGAGATTCCACAGGCAGT
This sequence comes from Mustelus asterias, assembly GCF_964213995.1. Lineage (NCBI taxonomy): Eukaryota > Metazoa > Chordata > Chondrichthyes > Carcharhiniformes > Triakidae > Mustelus > Mustelus asterias. Next base: position 54,490,754 of record NC_135805.1, read on the forward strand.
CTTGTGACAATCACCGAACTCTTTAATCAATGTACAATGATTTAGGGCAACTTTCTTACAAGGCAAAGCTCCACTGGATAAGGAATACTCATCAGAGAATTGAACAGCGGTCACTTTGCCCAGTTCTGTGTGCTCACGCTTTTTTCTGATTACAATTAATCATTGAAAGATCAGTTTTTTAAAATTCATATGTGGGCATCAGTGGCTACACCAACATTTGTTTCCCAACCCTAGTTGTTCTTGAGAAGGTGGTGGTGAGATGTCTTCTTGAACTGCTGCAGTCCATGTGGTGTAGGTACACCTATAATGAAGTTAGGGAGGGAGTTCCAGGATTTTGAACTAGCAACAGTGAAGGAAAGTCAATATATTTCCCAGTCATGATGGTGAGTGGCTTGGAAGGGAACTCCCATGTGGTGATGTCCCCATGTATCTGCTGCCCTTCTCCATCTCGATAGTAGTGGCTATGGGTTTGGAAGATGCTGTCTAAGGGACCTTGGTGAGCTCCTGCAGTTCATCTTTAGATGGTACACATTGCAGCTATTGTTTGTCAGTGTTGGAGGGAGAGAATGATTGTGGAAAAGGTGCCAATCAAACAAACTACTTTGTCCTGGATGGTGTCGAGCATCTTCTGTCTTGTTGGAGTTGCACTCATCCAGGCAAGAGGAGAGTATTTCATCTTGTGCCTTGTAGATGGTGAACAGGCTTTGGGTAGTTACTAGGTGAGTTACTCACCACAGAATTCCTAGCCTCTGACCTGTTCTTATAGCCACAGTAGTTATATGGCTAGTTCAGTTCAGTTTCTGGTCAAAGGTAATCCCTAGGATGTTAATATTGAGGGATTCAGCGATGGTATTGCGATTGAATGTCAAGGGACGATGGTTAGATTCTCTCTTCTTGGGGATGTCACTGCCTGGCACTTGTGTGGCACAAACATTACTGACCACTTGTCAGCCCAAGCCTAGATATTGTCCAGGTCTTGCTGCATTTCGACATGGACTGCTTCAGTACCTGAGGAATCTCAGATGGTGCTGAACATTGCACAGTGAACATCCCCATTTCTGGCCTCGTGATAGAGAACGTCATAGGTGAAGTAGCTGAAGATGGTTGGGCCTAGGACACTATCCTGAGGAACTCCTGCAGTGATATCCTGGAACTGAGATGATTGACCTCCAACCATCTTCGTTTATGCCAGGTATGATTCCAACAAGCAGATGGCTTCCACCCCAATTCTCCTTGACTCCAGTTTTGCCCAAGTTCCTTGATGCCCAAGTTCCTTGATGCTACTTTCAATCAAATGCTGACAATGTTAAGGACAGTTGCTCTCAACTCACAGAAGTGCATGCCACCACCAGAAGCATCTGCCCAAATGTCATCATCGGTCACATTCTCCATCATTATTGCCAAAGCCATGTTGGATATTGGGCACTTCCGCGTTAAACTGATATCCAGCATTGCTATAGAAAGTGGGAGCGGCTCTTTAAATTTTAAACCTCACCAAAAGGAACGGATTGACACTCTGAAACCCACATCAATTGAAATAATTCCAACAGGACGAGCTTCCTGTTAGGAGACAGCTAGTCCCTTTTCTCCTTTTGAGAGTGTGCAAGTCCTGTGAAAGTATTTCAGTGCAAGCAGAATCCCGCCGTTAAAAGTCTTAAAGCCCCAGATGTTCCCTGCGAGGCACACGCGCGCGTGCGCACACACACCTTACAATGCTTTTGGTGACAGCCACTTCATTTGTGAAGAAAGAATGTGCATGGTATCACTGCAGCCTGTGAGATAAAAGTTAGGAAAATGCACGACTTAAAAAAAAATAGATGCTTCGAATCTAGACGGACATTGTCACTGATTAGCAATTTATTTCAAAAGTTAAAACGTTTTGACACACTGAAGTATCATGTTAAGCTCTGGCCACAACATTGTGACAAGACACTATTCACCTTTTTAACACTTGGAACAATATTTGATTTTTATTTTAAAGCTTTGATGTTCAGAGATTTATCTGGCTCCAGGCTATGATACACACCATCGAAAGGATAAACACCTCTCCCCTACTGCCGGGTATTAAACTTGGATATGAAATATATGACACCTGCACAGATGGCGCCAAGACTTTGACAGCTGCAATGAAATTACTTTCTAAAGCAAATACCTCAGAAGATTGTTTGGAAGTTCGATGCAATTACACAGATTACCAACCGAAAGTAAAAGCTGTTGTAGGTGAAATCTATTCTGAGTTGTCGATTCCCACCGCAAGATTATTTAATGTAGTACTTATGCCTCAGGTATGTCAAACCTTATATTTTGTTTTATGTCTGTTGAAGATATTTGAATTCCTCATTACAAGTATTACCAAGTATTTACAGTATTAAAAAAGGCCATTCAGCCCAAGAAATCCACAGTGGTGTCCATGCTCAACAGAAGCCTTCCCCGAATCTTCTTCATCTAACCCCATCAACATAGGGGCAGCACAGTGGTTAGCACTGCTGATTCTAACATAGCCTTCATGTGCTTATGTGGGTTCCCTTAAATGTATTTATGCTGTTCACCTTAGCTATTCCTCGCAGTAACATGTTCCACATTCTTAACACCACTTGGGTAACAAATTTTCTCTTGAATTAACCTATTGGAGTTCATTTTATGAGTGGGAAGGGGTGGTTGGGGAGGGCGGGGGGAGGACTTGCCCTCCCGTCAACAGAAGGAAAGCTGCCAGCAGCCAACATGCCAAAAAGAATTACTCTGCAGCCCTAACATTAATGTCCCAAGATGTGTAGGTTAGATGGATTAGCCAGGTAAATGTGTGGGGTTACGAGGATAGGGTGGGAAAGAGGGCCTGGGTAAGATACTCTGTCAGAAAGTCAGTGCAGACTTGATGGGCTGAATGGCCTCATTGCACTGTAGGAATTCTATGCTGGGAGAGGGCCAAAATGGTTGAGAATAGGACATCCACCTGTGAGTGGGAGGAACTCCTGCCCTCATGAGCTGCCAGTCAATCTGATTGGCCAGCAGTACCACAGCTCAGGATTGGGCACCATGGGGTTCACAGAAAGGAACAGGAAGGAGAACCATGGCTGCCACAGGAAGGTGAGTCCCACGTTTTGAGGGCAGGGAGGGAGCTGAGAGCCCAGGGTGGGAGCTAGGTTATAGCAGGCAAGTGTGAGAAAGGAAGGGGTGGCACCTGGGGGTTTCCACCGATGCCTTCCCCTTCATTGGGCAGCATGGAATGCGGTGTTCCCCCTTTCTTCCGACCATTTTCAACTAGGCCACAAAAAGCAGTGCCCATCCCTGTCGTCCCATGTCAAACACACCCAGTTGCGGGGGGAGGGGGGGGGATGTTGCTGGCTTAAAATCCAATCCATTTTCCTTATTAGTGACTATTCTAAATTTATGACCCTCGTTCTAGTTTTGCTCCCAAATGGCAACATATTCCCAAATCTATTCCATCAAACACTTTCAAAATCTTAAAGAAGATTTATTAGATTAATACTAGGAATGAGTCAGTTGTTCGATGGGGAAATGTTGGAGGGATTGGGTTTGTAACCACTAGAGTTTAGAAGAGTAAGAGGTGACTTTATCAAAACATTTTAAGATCCTGAGAGGTATAGGCTCTGCAGTCAGGGTAGGGGGAAATGTTTGTGCAAGTGTCAGCTTACTGGAGGGTAATGTCACACATAAATCCTTTTGCAGAGACTCAGATGAGGACTTCAATGGGGTAACATACAGAAAAATGCCGATTCGTATGCACACAGGTGGATTGGTGGACCTTCTAGAAAACCTGTGGTCACTGTGAGAAGCATATAAGAGTCCAACAACCTACACAGGTCATCACACAGAGCTCATTCATTGCGGTGTAAATATGGTGGCCAACTCCATGAGAACACTTGCGGACATAAAAGATGTGGCTAATAGCCAATGCCTCATCTCCCATTGAAGCACAAACATTTTCCAGCAGAAGTGAGAGTGTGGCTCTGGGTGCTTAGACTGAAGTAATAAAAGGGCAGCTTGCCACTATGCAAAGTCAGACAGTTGCCATCACAGTGGTGAATACCAGTGTCCACAAGGGCTTGCTGGATCCCACCAGCAGTCCATTAATCTGTCCTCCAACAGATCACGAGGAATCGTAAGGTGCCCCCCAATGGGAGCAGCAGTTCTCTCATGGTGACAGCATTTATTCATCCATATCTACGACTCCTCCACAGTGCCTTGCTATTGCCAGTCAGCTCAGACTGCTTCTGCTATGTTGAGATGGTGCAGTACAAAGTCGAGCTTTTCTAATTGCATGACCTTTCCTACAATGTTCTTTGGGAAATTGACCTGATTTCCAAAAAAAGGTCACTCGGTCACCATTTTGTTTAAACCAGTACCTGATGATTCTAAGCAATCTCTGATTGTCAAAGGAGGTACAAAATTGTAAAAGCTTGCATTAATTTTATTTAATATGTTTGTAAGAAGTTCAAAACAAAAATGGGAGTTCAGAAAGAAAAGGCTGAGATGAATGAAAAGACTGGGCTGATTAGCCCTTTCCCAGTCCAAAAAGACTCAGAGCAGGATTTGCAATTTTCACTATGACTCTGCCATGCTCCATTCAGATTTCTTCATATGGCTGATTAGCAATTCCTTTTGGGTTCCTAATGCAGTTCCTGAGATAAGTCAGGAGCCCGCATGTAGCCAAAGAAAATTCCAAGTGTTGCAACAGGAAAGTAAGAGAGTAGCCACTTCCATTCAAACTGCCCAAGACCACAAGAAACTACAAAAGGTCGTGAATGCTACACTTCCTGCTGCCTCGGCAAAGCAGCCAATAATTAAGGACCCCACATACCCTAGACATTCTCTCTTCCACCTTCTTCCGTCGGGAAAAAGATACAAAAGTCTGAGGTCACGTACTAATCAACTCAAGAACAGCTTCTTCCCTGCTGCTGTCAGACCTTTGAATGCTGATCTTTCGCTACACCCCAGCTATTACTGTAACACTACATTCTGCACCCTCTTCTTTCCTTCTCTATGAACGGTGTGCTTTGTCTGTATAGCGTGCAAGAAACAATACTTTACACCTGTATACTAATACATGTAACAATAATAAATCAAATCAAAAACTAAATCAAATTCAGATGTGATCACAAGAGAAAAATCTAAGCCCTGTATGTGTAATTGAATAACTTCCGTATATTCTGACTGCTTCACAGATCAGTTCTGCTTCATCTGCTGCAATCCTTAGCGACAAGGTGAGATTTGCATCATTTTTACGCACTGTTCCTAGTGACATCCATCAGACAAAGGCCTTGGCTCGATTTGTCAGAAACTCTCGTTGGAACTGGATTGGGATTATCGCGACAGATGATGATTATGGCAAATCTGCAATGAGTGATTTCATTTCAAATGCACAGGACCTTGACATTTGTTTTGGTTTTCAAGAACTGATTTCAACATTTGCGGCAGATGACTCAAATGTCGAAGCAATACAGGCCATGGTTTCAAAAATTGAAACCATTCCAAATGTGAATGTTATTGTTCTCTTCGCTAAACCAACAATTGTCATTAAACTGTTGGAGGAAATCATTAAGCGTAACATTACGAGGACGTGGCTTGCCAGTGATGGCTGGTCCATATCCAAAGCTATTGCAACGATGCGGAATATTGAGAAAGTTGGAAACATATTTGGCTTTTCTTTCAAAAATGGAAACATTCCAGGCTTTGCAGAACACTTAAGGAACCTAAGGTCAGAACCTGGGGCTTTTAACAAGTTCATTGAAAAATACAAGAAACTTCGTTTTACTTGTTCAGATGAGTATCTCAATTACACAAAGACATTCAATGCAAGTTTGAAGGACTGCCCACTTCCAGATTCTTTGAAACTGGTATCACCTCTTGCTTGTAGCAAAACAAAGAACTCCAGTGCAGATTTTGATGATGATTATTTAGTTCAAAATATTGAGCCAGCTGGCACTTATGCAACATATTTAGCAATTCAGTCAATAGCTCACGCTCTGAGGAATCTCCTCAAATGTAAAGAAGGAGCATGTCAAAAATCACTCAATTTTGCACCGTGGCAGGTAGATATTTTTACTTTATTATTTATTTGCAGGAAATTCTTATTTAGCTATAAAATACTCTTGCTGTTATATAGTCGTGCAGCGATTGAGCTGGTGCACATTCCGAGACCGGGTTCACTTTTGCACCCATTATATGGGTAGCCTGTGAACGAAAGCACCTTGTGATTCTGTGCTATCACAACTCCCAGACTCACGGTTTATAACAAATATTTACAGGCTCAGCATCAGCAATTCAAAAGCATTGGTTCAGTGCATAGTACTAGCTTGCAAGAGAAAAACACTGCTAATTCTCACTTAAATATTTTAAAGATGCTTTGTTCCTTCTTGCTATATTTCAAAGTCAACTAACCAATTGCGTTCCTACGTGGACAGCAATAAGCGCAGGTTGTTGCTGTTAGTCTTCACAAAAGTAGAAAAATGGTTAACTTACTGTTTCTGTACCCATTGGCTTTGTGTAAAAATAGCTTACCTTTCTCCACAATCTGGGCCCTACGGTGGGAATTCCATCTGCACATCATACTGGGAAAATAGAAACTCCATGGATAGAGGTAATTGATTTAGTAACTGAATTGGGGATTCGCCAGATATCCAGTTAGCCAAAACTATAGTTGCAACTGGTCTGTGGATTTTCAATCTTATCAAATAAAATTGTATACTAATTATGAGCCTTTTGTTTGCAGCTACTTGAAGCCTTAAAACTGGTGAATTTCACTGAGGCAGGGAGACTGTTCTATTTTGACAAATCTGGTGATTCTATAAACGGATATGATTTAATTCAGTGGGAGATGGACAAAGGAACTATATTGTTTAAAATAGTTGGAGAGTATAACCTCCTGGATAAACAAATCGACATGTATGACAATACCATCAGAAATATAACAGAGGTTTGGATTTACCTTTTCTTGGTGTGCACAGTTAATCTTTGAATTGATTTGATTTATTGTCACATGTATTGGGATACAGTGAAATGATTGTTTCTTACGCGCTGTACAGACAAAGCACGCCATACAAAGGGGCAAAGGAAAGGACAGGGTGCAGAATATAGTGTTACAGTCATAGCTAGGGTATGGAGAAAGATCAACCTTAATATAAGGGAGGTCCATTCAAAAGTTTGATGTCAGCAGGGAAGAAGCTTTTCTTGAATCCTACAAAGTGAGATAAATGACTTGATAATCTGCACTTGAAGAAGTTGATTGTGGGACGAATGTTGGCCAGTGCACCAGGAGAACTCGTTGCTCTCCTTAGGATAATGTCATTAGATTTTTTGGATCCACCTGAGCCGACAGGTTGATCTCAGTTATAGAGTCGTAGAGTCACAGAGGTTTACAGCATAGAAACAGGCCCTTCAGCCTAACTTGTCCATGCCGCCCTTTTTTTTAAACCCCTAAGCTAGTCCCAATTGCCCGCATTTGACCCATATCACTCTATACCCATTTTACCCATGTAACTATCTAAATGCTTTTTAAAAGACAAAATTGTACCTGCCTCTACTACTACCTCTGGCAGCTTGTTCCAGACATTCACCACCCTCTGGAAGGTGAAAGAATTGCCCCTCTGGACACTTTTGTATCTCTCCCCTCTCACCCTAAACCTATGCCCTCTAGTTTTAGACTCCACTCCCTTTGGGAAAAGATATTGACTATCAAATCAAGCTGATTTGTGCCCCTCATTATTTTATAGACCTCTATAAGATCACCCCTCAGCCTTCTATGCTCCAGAGAAAAAAGTCCCAGTCTATCCAGCCTCTTCTTATAACTCAAACCATCAAGTCCCAGTAGCATCCAAGTAAATCTTTTCTGCACTCTTTCTAGTTTAATAATATCCTTTCTATAATAGGGTGACCAGAACTGCACACAGTATTCCAAGTGTGGCCTTACCAATGTCTTGTACAACTTCAACAAGACGTCCCAACTCCTACATTCAATGTTCTAACCGATGAAACCAACATGCCAAAAGCCTTCTTCACCACTCTGTCCACCTGTGACTCCACTTTCAAGGAGCTATGAACATGTACCCCTAGATCTCTTTGTTCTGTAACTCTCCCCAATGCCCTACCATTAACTGAGTAAGTCCTGCCCTGGTTCAATCTACCAAAATGCATCACCTTGCATTTATCTAAATTAAACCCCATCTGCCATTTGTCAGCCCACTAGCCCAATTGATCAAGATCCTGTTGCAATCGGAGATAACTTTCTTCACTGTCCACTATGCCACCAATCTTGGTATTATCTACAAACTTACTAACGATGCCTCCTATATTCTCATCCAAATCATTAATATAAATGACAAATAACAGTGGACCCCGCACTGATCTCTGAGGCACACCGCTGGTCACAGGCCTCCAGTTTGAAAAACAACCTATGCCCTCTAGTTTTAGACTCCCTACCTTTTGGAAAATATATTGGTTTATTAATTCATCCAAAGGGCATCGCTTCCAACAATCCACCATTCAATATTACCATAGTGAAATGTCAGCCCAGATTGTATGACTGCAGTCTGAAACACTTTCTTCGGCCTCTGAGGCAAGAGTGTTACTGAGCTAAGGCTAACACTTGACGTACAAGTAATGCAGGAAGCAGTCTCTTGGTTTTCTGTCTCAGTCTTAATTTATCAAATTCATTGAAGAAATCCCAAATGCTAACACTATGAAAGACTAGGATTAGACATTAAACCTCCTCATTGTGAGTCCAATGGTTTCCAATTACCTGAATATGTGTTGCAGTGTTAAATACATTACCTCGGGTAGATGATGTGCCCAAGGATGTGGAAAAACATCAAAAAGGGATAAAGTTTGTGTTTCTTTTTGTTACCATGAAGCAATGCCATGGAGATGTAATCTCTCTCTTCACAAGGTGAATGAAAGATTGATAAAACTTATTACTAAAGAAAATGAATTGAAGGAATGAGCTCCTAACATAATATAGAATGGGGTAGCTATTTCGCTGTGGTGCATCTGCCAAAACAGTGTCCTTGGTGATTGTTGAGAGATAAATAACTTTTAAAATTAACTACTATCACATTAAATTGATGATGGTTTGGATTAATTCTGTTTCCATAGGCTGTATTTTCTAATTGCTCACAGTCCTGCCAACCTGGAGAAAGGAAGAACTCAAATTCCTCACATACCTGTTGCTACGAGTGTGTGTCTTGTGCAGAGGGATACTACTCTGTGGGTTGGGGTAAGTACTGGTTATTGTCACATGCGAGATAGCTGATCCAGTTCTGCGATGGTGACTTTTAAAAGTGCCAGCTCACAATTCTGATTTTCATTCTGGGGTGTAAGACTGAAATATAAACTGAGTCTGCCACCCTTGGAATGAGCGCTAAGATTGCCAGGTGGAGAGGCAAGCTGGGCAGAAGGAAAGCTCTTTGTTAATTGAATTAAAAACGAAGTAAAACAAAAAACAGCCCTGATTTCCCCTCACATCCATTCACGTCTGAGCCCCATCCATGCTAACCTATGCTACCCCATGCCCCCCATCCCCTTGGTCCCTCATACCCTTCGCATCCCTATGGCCCTTTATGGACCCTATGCCAGCTTAGTGCTGATACACGCAAATCTGTACCTCACACACACCATCCTCTGCCCTCATCTTTTCTGGGGTAGCACAGTGGTTAGCACTGCTGCCTCACCGGTCCAATTCCGGTCTTGGGTGACTGTCGGTGTGGAGTTTGCATGTTCTCCCCATGTCTGCGTAGGTTTCCTCCGGGTGCTCCAGTTTCCTCCCACAGTTCAAAGATGTGCAGGTTAGGTGGATTGGCCATGCTAAATTGCCCCTTAGTGTTAGGGGGATTAGCAGGATAAATATGTGGGGATATGGGAAAAGGGCCTGAGTGGGATTGTTGTTGATGCAGGCACGATAAACCAAATGGCCTGCTTCTGCACTATGGGGATTCTATGGTTCCATGATTCTATTCTAACTCACCTGGCATCCACAATGAGCAAATCTCAGGAACCATTGTTGAAATAAAATATCGATTCCTATTTTGAAGCCTAGGAGATAAACAAACTAAATCAAATAAACTGACAGACAAAAAGGGGCAACTCCTTAAACAGTAAATGGCAGAGTCCTTAAGAGTATTGATAGGCAGAGGAATCTGGGTGTACAAGTACACAGGTCACTGAAAGTGGCAACGCAGGTGGAGAAGGTAGTCAAGAAGGCAGACAGCATGTTTGCCTTCATCGGCCGGGGCATTGAGTTTAAAAATTGGCAAGTCATGTTATAATTTTATGGAACCTGAATTAGGCCGCACTTGGAATATAGTGTTCAATTCTGGTCGCCACATTATCAGAAGGATGTGGAGGCTTTGGAGAGGGTACAGAAAAGATTTACCAGGATGTTGCCTGGTATGGAGGGCATTAGCTATGAGGAGAGGTTGGAGAAACTTGGTTTGTTCTCACTGGAACGACGGAAGTTGAGGGGCGACCTGATAAAAGTCTACAAGATTATGAGAGGCATGGACAGAGTGGATAGTCAGAAGCTTTTTCCCCAGGGTGGAAGAGTCAATTACTAGGGGGCATAGGTTTAAGGTGCGAGAGGCAAGGTTTAAAGGAGATGTATGAGGCAAGTTTTCTTTTTACACAGAGGGTGGTGGGTGCCTGTAACCCGCTGCTGGGGGAAGTAGTGGAAGCAGATATGATAGTGACTTTTAAGGTGCATCTTGACAAATACATGAATAGGATGGGAATGTTGGGATATGGTCCCCGGGAGGGTAGGGGGTTTTAATTCAGTCGGGCAGCATGGTCAGTGCAGGCTTGGAAGGCCGAAGGGCCTCTTCTTGTGCTGTAATTTTCTTTGTTCTTTGTTAAAGGGATACTGCTCGAAACAAAAAGGCAATCACAAATGAACTGAATGATTTCATTACTTAAAAACCACCAGTTTAAAGAAAACCATTCAATGATAGAAATGTCTTCACCTAATCCCTACGTAAACAGGAGAGCCTCTCCATTGTGGCAAAACATCTGAGCCTGAGTTTTAAGGAAAAACACGAAAACTCCACTTCAGAACGTAGTGCTCTAATCCAATTTTCCTGCTTGTAGAAAATTACCTCTTCATAATTTCATCCATTTTTTTCTTAAATGCTGTCATGGACATAGCTTCAATTGCCATTCATATTCATACATTTCACATAGAACCTTTCACATGAAAAGATTCTTCCAAATTCCACCTTTTTGCTTTGTTAGTAGACTGTAGATAGTGTCTCATGGTTCCAAATTCAATTTAATAAAGTTTTAGATGTTTGCATCACTTATGTAGAAGTATATTAAGTCATATTGACAAAACAACTACTTCTAGGCAATTGTCAGTATTGGATTTTTTATTGGAGACTCTACTTCTAGGCAGGTAAAATGGAAGAACAATGGAGCATTGACTAAACCCAGTCAAAAAGCAACTTAGGCCTTCTTCACACAAAGAGTAACCAATATCTGAAATAATCTACTAAACCTGTTAGTGGAAGTAACCAGACACATTGCAAATCATTGTCTAGATGGGTTATGGTGATCTGAATGATCTCCTTCATCTACATTTGTTTAGCAGCCTTGTGAATGCAATACCATTGATTTGTACAATATAGAGATACTTCATAAATTAATTGGATAGTCAGAAGCTTTTTCCCAGGGTGGAAGAGTTAATTACTAGGAGGCATAGGTTTAAGGTGTGAGGGGCAAGGATCAAAGGAAATGTACGAGGCAAGTTTTATTTTTATACAGAGGGTGGTGGGTGCCTGGAACTCGCTGCCGGGGGAGGTAGTGGAAGCAGATACGATAGTGACTTTTAAGGGACGTCTTGACAAATACATGAAAAGGATGGGAATAGAGGGATACTGTCCCCAGAAGGGTAGGGGATTTTAGTTCATTCAGGTAACATGGTCGGTGCAGGCTTGGAGGGCCGAAGGGCCTGTTCCTGTGCTGTAATTTTCTTTGTTCTTAATCACAAAACACTGGAGCAGTTTATGACTATTTTCTGCAAAGAAAATGACAATTCTGCCAGCTTTTCTACATTAATTTGATGTTCCTGAGTGTTAACAATGATTTTTGTTCCATCACAGATATGAACAACTGCTTAAAATGTTCAGATGACCAATGGTCTGATGCTGGAAGTTCAAAGTGCAATGACAGAACCATAGAATACTTTAGATGGAATGACGGGTTTGCGATTGTCCTTGTAGTTTTTGCTTGTTTTGGTGTTATTTTAGTAATTGCCATTGCTATAATGTTCAGGAAGAAATTGAGCACTCCAGTAGTGAAGTCTATTGGAGGTCCATTCTGTTATGTAATACTCCTCTCATTGATCCTTAGCTTTGTCAGTATTGTATTCTTTATTGGTGAACCAACAAGCTATGGCTGCTACATTAGACAGCCACTCTTTGGCATAAGCTTTACTATTTGTGTTTCTTGGATCTTGATCAAATCTTTTAAGATCATTTTGGCATTTAAGTTTGATCCCGTTGATCGTGAAACAATGATGAGTTTGTATAGACCCGTGGCAATTCTGGTAATCTGTAATATAATTCAAGTAATGATTTGTACACTGTGGTTGACTTTTAACGGACCTCGTTCTGTAAGAAATTATGCAATACCTAAAATAATTTTACTGAAATGTGAAGAAGGCTCCAACGTGGCATTAGGTGTCATGTTAGGATATATAGCTGTACTTGCAATGTTTTGTTTCCTGCTCGCATTTATGGGCAGGAAGCTGCCAGATATCTACAACGAGGCCAGGTTTATCACATTCAGCATGCTCATTTACTTAATTGTATGGATTTCTTTTGTCCCTGCGTATGTCAACACTGATGACCAATATCTTCCAGCTGTTGAAGTGGTTGCAATTTTAGCATCAAACTATGGCATCTTATGTTGCCATTTCTTTCCAAAGTGCTACATGATTTGTTTCAAGAAAGATGCGTGCACACGTGAGGGAATCGAACGGTACATGAGGGAGCATAACAATCACCATGATCTGGTCGGTTTTTCACAAGGTTCAGCCTTTAGTGAATCCCTGTGGTCTGCACCAGCACCTTCATCTGTCAATGTATCAAAGTGTGGACATAGTCCAATTTTCACTCAATCCTTTGTGAGAAATCGGCGTAAAAGCTGTTAAGGATGAGAACTCTAATTTTTTGAGATTTTGGTTTAAAACACATATGGACCAAGAATATTAGGAAGACTGAATGTGAATAATTTTATTTCTTTCTAAACCCCAATCAAAAAAAATTATTTGGAGCCGAGATTCATAGTGTGAACAAGCTGACATTTTGGTGAGGGAGAAGCGATCAAATTCACCCATGACAAGAGACAGGAATTTAACCAGACTTCCAGAGACAGACTGAACGGTGGCAGGACTCAAAATGGCAGCAGTAGGCACCGGAAGGAAGCCCGACGTCTTCCTGGTGCCAGGGCATATTCCCAGAAACAGGAATGGCAGTGGCTTAGATGCCAGCCAACCAATTAATAAAATTAGTTCGCCCACTAATAGCCAATTAACATCCCCACTGGTATTTTCCGAACATCGTGAGGGCCTCTTTGACACGTTGGGAGACCCGCCAGGAATATCGATGTGGCCTCCTGCGAAGGGGATGAGAGCAGGGGGCCTCCATTTTGGGCTGGTCAATGGCTCAGAGGGATCCACCCAACACCATTGCTTGAGAGGTTACCCCTCCAACCAACGAGGCCTGCCTGGCTCTGGCACAATAAATAGTCTCAACTTGCTGCAAGGATGCCTCAGTATGAGGGTGCGCTCTCTTTCTTTCAACCTCAGCTACAGCTATCTCTATCAGTGGTGCTGCCAAGACTGCAGAGCTGTCAGGCTTCTGATTGAGCCAGCATAGGCTAGGGAGAAAGAATATGGTCCTGACATGCTGGTAAAACTCAGACCCATATCTCAGAAGGTCCAAATTGGACTAAAATTAGATATTGCTATGAATAGGAAATTATTGGGAATTTTTGGTTATCACCCCTGCTGCCCCCATCTATTGAAAAACTCTGAAGTCAGAATCTGCAAGGACTCACTGTTAAAATATACAGGTCATTTTTATTTTAAAGAGATTGCTTTCAGTTGGCTGATGCAAAGGAAACATCACAGGACATTTACACTCCAGCTTCTGGTTAGAAATGGTTGATACAGTTCAGGATCTATCTAGGAGGAACCCAATTTCCACGACTTGGCTCTTAGCTGGTTTGAGATTTAGGTTTTCTGTTTAGGTGAGTGTTCTGTGAATAACTGGATACAAACATGCACAACGCTGTTCCCAAAAATTATAACATTAAATGGGGGCATGGTGGCACAGTGGTTAGCACTGCTGCCTCACAGCACCAGGGACCCGGGTTCAATTCCGGCCTCAGGTCACTGTGTGTGGAGTTTGCACATTCTCCCCGTGTCTGCGTGGGTTTCCTCCGGGTGCTCCAGTTTCCTCCCACAGTCCAAAGATGTGTGGGTTAGGTTGATTGGCTATGCTAAATTGACGCTAGTGTCAGGGGGATTAGCAGGGTAAATATGTGGGGTTATGGTAACAGGGCCTGGATGGGATTGTGTTCGGTGCAGACGCGATGGGCTGAATGGCCTCCTTTTGCACTGGAGGGATTCTATGATTCTAAATTTTTAAACTGTTGCAATTGGTGAATCTGTGCTCTCTGAACAAGAATCGCAATGTGCCCAGGTTGAGGATGGTTAGTAGACTCCAGAATGAAGCAGAATGTTCTGAAGCCATATTGGGCACAAATACGTGAAACACATGGACAGTTTAAGAGTGGCACAATTGTTCCACATGAATACTAAACTCGTAATGCAAAGACACCTATACTTACATTTACCCCGATTTGGGTAATACCCTTGTTAAAATACCATTTACTGAACTTTCCTTTCCTAGTGAGAACGGAGATTTATAATTGGCTTTTTTTTTGTTGCATCTGTTTCATAATTTGTACTTCAGAGCAGATTGAACATAGATGATGAGGGCTGCTTCAAACGAAATGCAAAACAATTCATAGCTTAAAATGAAAAGGAAAAAACAGCGAATGCTGCTTGTGTTTCAAAGCAGGTAGCGAGAACCTGAAAATAGGAAAGACAATAATTCTGCATCATTCATACTCTACTATTGCAGCAATAATGAAAATGGGACTTGGGATGTAGCCAAAATCGCAGAGTATCTCCAGTTCTTCGAAAATAAATACATTATGGACAGAGTTTTCTGGTTAAGTACACTTGGGGTGCAGAATCTCCACCACTGGAAAGATATTGAAAATTCAACGATACTTCATTTTGCATTGGCAGTGGCTTATAGGTTCCTCACAAAAAAGCATGTCCCCAGAACATCAGCTCTACTAACAGAAGCTTTCCTTGTTCACAATTTATAATTAAGTTCTTCATACTATTTTTCATGTAATTTAGGTGCGTGAAAGCATGTGTCAAATTAATTTTAATCAATATCGATTGCTTCAGTTAGCATTTCTAAGTGGAAAATGTATTGACATTTCTCAAAGAATGACCAAGCTAAATGGATGAATCTGTTGCCAAAGTTTGTAAAGGAAAATGTCCATCATACGCTATTAATGGGCTGAATCTTCATTCCTTTTTGCCTAGCCTCTCAGGACCAGGATACAATTAGATGAGGCAGATATTTTAAATTGTTTGTTAAAACAATTTTGGGTATTGTAGATTATAAGCTTTGCATGTATAAAACTGTGCAATTTACATTAAGGCGAACAAATATTAAAACATGGACAGTTGCTATATATTCATACGTGTGGCACGGTGGCAGTGGTTAGCATTGTTGCCTCACAGCACCAGGAACTGGGCTTCAATTCCAGCCTTGGGTGACTGTGTGGGGTTTGCACATTCTCCCTGTTTCTGAATGGGTTTCCTCCCACAATCCAAAGATGTGCAAGTTAGGTGGATTGGCCATACTATATTGCCCCTTAGTGCCCCAAAATGTGTAGGTTAGATGGATTAACCATGGTAAATGTTTGGGGTTATAGAGAAAGGGCGGGAGAAGGGGCCTGGGTAAGATACCCTGTCAGAGTCAGTGCAGTCTTAATGGGCCAAATGGCCTCTTCTGCACTGTAGGGATTCTATGATTCTATGAAAGGATTTAGCAAGATCGATTGACAACATATGTAATCCGAACAGCTGCAGAATCTACTTTTGTCAATGTAGTGCCACCCTTGTTAATATCCATGATAATGTCCTCAATAAGATTTTCTAACGTTCTAGTAATGGGAGTCTGAACTTCCATATACCAGCACTATGAATCAGAGATCTCATCAAATGCAAAGTAACAACAAGGTCTCATTAAGAAATAGAGAGATTCTAAGATTTCATCAAATTGGGTCAGATCTTACTAATTCATTAAGTTCTAGCTTTCGCCAACTGGCAACGAATCCGAGATCTCAAGAAGCAGCAATGAGAGTCTGCGATCCCATTGCATCACATTGTGGCTGCAAGAGCTCCCTTAACTGCACTCCAATTATACGATTTCACTTGGTTGCAATGTCACTTAAATCTCATTAAATCACTGTGACTCAAAGCGTGGACTTTTACTTTGGCTTCATTGTATGATGAATTTCATCTGGAATACCTAATATAAATGATATTCTCATGTTGAGAGATAATAAGTCGTTGTATTGATGAAGTGTATACTATGCTAATAGGATTTTAAGGTTTTTTTTCCTTTTGCTTTGGCACAAAATTTCCTCGATATTATATTGTTTCCAGAGTCAGCTGAATTCAGACAAAATATGCACCAAAAACAATTCTACTATTGGCAATCTGAAGTGGTCACCTCAAGATGATAAGGTACATTAAGTGCATGCCCTTCCTATGGCCTTTCCTTCTGCCTTTTGTGGAAGGACCTCCAATTCACGTGTAAAATAAAATGCAGCTTACAATCCTTGCACTTCAACTTTCAGCCAAGGTTATTTCCAAATTGTTCTAGTAGCGAGTCCTCAATATATCTGAGAAATACTGACTGAGAATATAACATGAAAAACAGCTTGTTGTCTGCTTTCACCTTTTTGTGAAATGTGACAGAAAATAATAATTGATTCACAGGTTCAAAAAGGAAGGGGCCTCATGATTTTGAAAGAATAAATGGATGATTATAATCAAGGCGTAAATTATATATTTGAGAACTTTCAGAGTGACACTAGACTACTCAAGTGTTATCCCTCAAGTCTGATTGCCTCTGAATCTCAAATAAGAACCGATAATGCTGGAAAATCTCAGCAGGTCTGACAGCATCTGAGGAGACAGAATAGAGTTTAACATTCTGAAAGGTCATCCAGACTCAAAACATTGGCTCTATTCTCTCTGCACAGATGCTGTCAGACCTTCGGAGATTTTCCAACATTTTCTGTTTTTGTTTAAGATTCCAGCATCCGCAGTAATTTGCTTTTGCCTCTGAATCTTGTTAATGTTAAACTTTGCCACATTTAGTATGTTATAATTCCATTTTTGTATTTTACTATCTTCACGAAACTTAATAAAAACTTCAGACTTTGGAAAAAAAAACTTCCTCGAGCCTGTGTGTGCAAGTAACCAAATCCATCAAAGATCATTTACACTTCTTCATTGTCAGGTGGCAGTGACTGCTGATCTTACAATAGGTCATATGCTCATGCCACCAAAAAAGAGAGCTCTGGAAAACATTTATCATATAGGTTCTGATATTCTTATTGGGTGAATATACGCACAGGGGTTCATCTGATCCCTCACCTTAAATTATTAGCAGGAATCTGGAGAAGCAGCAGATTTGACCATTTTTAGTTGTTCACACCGTTTCTCTGAGCCTCCACTACTTTTCCACTGAGATAATGGCAATTGATCAGGAGAATTTTAATAGAAATCATAGATGATTGTTACTTAAATGGATTATTTGAGCACTCAGAGCACTGAAATTCTTTAGTTCCTGAAATTAAATATCTTACAATTAAGCAATCATAATATGAGCAGACAAGAAATATGAATATTTTTCTTCTTTATAAGGTTAATTGTCCTGTATTGCTTAATACAATTAAATTAGGATTTAAATCTAGCGTATAATAGTCCCAATTTTCCTCTTGTAGTCCAGGATTTTTAGCAGTATTCCAGAAAAGTGAAAATGTTACACTCTCAGCTAATTTTTCACGAAAGCTTTCATCCAATGGTGGAACCACTGGACCATAATGGGTGAGCTAATTTTAATTAATGCTGTAATATCATCCACCCCATTTACTATAGTTAATGGGCTTAATTAATGTTCAATAATCATGCCCAAATAATATAGGTGACCAACATTGTAAGGAAAAGAACTCAGCAATTACCATAAAGATTTCAGCTAAAGCTCACTTATTGCTCAGCTGATTTGATCTTTTAAATGTCAAGTTCCTTGCTGCTAATCAATACTTACCGTCTGCTTATACACTTACTGCTCTGTGCTCCATTGCTTCATCCTCAACTATAATCACATCAATGAAACTCCTCTATATCCAAACATTTTTCAATTGAAGGTGCAACAAAGGTTAAGCCAATAATGCAGAAGAGTACTATACATAGCAAGAAGTCTCACAACACCAGGTTAAAGTCCAACAGGTTTATTTGTAGCACAAGCCACAAGCTTTCGGAGCACTGCCCCTTCATCGGGTGAGTGGGAGTTCTGTTCACAAACAAGGCATATATAGATACAAACTCAATTTACAAAATAATGGTTGGAATGTGCGTCTTTACAGGTAATCAAGTCTTAAAGGTACAGGCAATGTGAATGGAGAGAGGGTGAAGCACAGGTTAAAGAGATGTGTATTGTCTCCAGCCAGGACAGTTAGTGAGATTTTGCAAGCCCAGGCAAGTCGTGGGGGTTACAGATAGTGTGACATGAACCCAAAATCCTGGTAGAGACCGTCCTCATGTGTGGAACTTGGCTATCAGTTTTCGTTCAGCGATTCTGCGTTGTCGTGTGTTGTGAAGGCCGCCTTGGAGAACACTTACCCGAAGATCAGAGGCTGAATGCCCGTGACTGCTGAAGTGTTCCCCAACAGGAAGAGAACACTCCTGCCTGGTGATTGTCGAGCGGCGTTCATTCATCCGTTGTCGTAGCGTCTGCATGGTCTCCCCAATGTACCATGTCTCGGGACATTCTTTCCTGCGACGTTTCCGGTAGATAACGTTGGCCAGGTTGCAAGAGTATGTACCGTGTACCTGGTGGATGGTGTTCTCACGTGAGATGATGGCATCCGTGTCGATGATCCGGCATGTCTTGCAGAGGTCGCTGTGGCAGGGTTAAGTGATGTCGTGGTCACTGTTCTCCTGAAGGCTGGGTAGTTTGCCGCGGACAATGGTCTGTTTGAGTTTATGCGGTTGTTTGAAGGCAAGAAGTGGGGGTGTGGGGATGGCCTTGGCGAGATGTTCGTCTTCATCGATGACATGTTGAAGGCTCTGGAGGAGATGTCGTAGCTTCTCCGCTCCAGGGAAGTACTGGACGACGAAAGGTACCCTGTCTACCGTGTCCCGTGTTTGTCCTCTGAGGTCAGTTGGTGCGGTTTTTTGCTGTGGTGCGTTGGAACTGTCGATCGATGAGTCGAGCGCCATATCCTGTTCTTAGATATACCATATCTCCTTAGATATACCTATGTCAAGGCTTTTTGAATATTTTTATCTGAACGACTCCTTTTCAAATGGATTAGTAACCATGGACCCCTCTCATCTAAACTATAATGTCTTGTGATAAAAATGTTGAATGGAAAA
Source organism: Mustelus asterias (assembly GCF_964213995.1). Taxonomy (NCBI): domain Eukaryota; kingdom Metazoa; phylum Chordata; class Chondrichthyes; order Carcharhiniformes; family Triakidae; genus Mustelus; species Mustelus asterias. The sequence goes on from NC_135805.1 coordinate 54,510,519, forward strand.
TGCGTTGTACTAATACTTTTAATAAAATACTTACAGATAAATGGGTGTACCTGCATCTCACTGTATACTCCGTCGATTCTTGGTGTGAGGTTTGAGAATGCCATTTATGTTTAGCGGTGGTGTTATGGTCCAAGAGTGAGGCAGTTGGCAGCAAGAGTAGGTCAAAGACAGATAATTCAGCAGATGAGTGCAACACCCAACAAGTCCAGAAGCTCGACACTATCCAGGACAATGCAGTCCGCTTGACTAGCACCATAGCCACCACCTTCAATGTTCATTCGCTGCATCAGTGATATAGTGGTAGCAGGGTGTGCCATCACAAGATGCACTGCAACAATTTACTAAGGCTTCTTCAACAGCACCTTCCAAACACTTGACCTCTGCTACCTGGAAGCACAAGGACAACAGATGTGTAGGAATACCAATTACCTACAAGGTCCCCTCCAAGTCACACACTACCCTGACTTGGAACTATGTCATGGTTCCTTTACTGTCGCTGGGTCAAAATCCTGGAACTTGCTTCCGAACAGCATTTTGGGTGTACCTACAGTTCAAGAAGGTGGCTCACCATCACCTTCTTAAGAACAAATAATGATGGGCAATAAATGCCGGCCTAGCTAGTGATGCCCACATACTGTGAAATAATGTATATTTAATGAAAATTGAGTTCAGACTCCACTGGATAGAGGCTGGTTTGCCAAATGGTGTTTTTTACATTTAAAAGGTTTTAAAAATATTGTCACTTTGCATCCATGCTAAGGCCCCAACCGCATTTTTGGTTTGATATCATGGTCTAATGGTCCCAGCTTTTCCTTTCCCAACAACTGTTTAAATCTGTTGCCAAGTCATGAGGATTTCCAGGCCTTAAGTATCAGCAGTGATGTCGGCAAGCAGGGTAGGCAAACATCACATTGAACTATTCTCAAAGACAGTAAACCCAAAAGTAAAAATATTGAAACTCTTATCTTGCTATCTGAAAATTAAAAATGATTATGCTTGGCATAGCAGCTTTGATGGGCTGAATGGCATACTTCATAGCTAAAACAACAATAAAATGGAGACTTCAGCAGCTTCCAAAGTGCACTGGATAATTAATTTCTTCTCTTGATCTCTATTTCCTCCCCTTTTAAATTACTTTGCAACTGCATCCTGGAGCAGAGGTTCTCTACTTTTTTGCATCTCAGATACCCCCTCCCATTTTACAAAGGTTTCATGGACCCCATTTCTATCCCAATGAAAATTACTTTTGCAATTGAAGATACATATAGTGGTGGGACCCCTTTCAGTCACTCTCTAACCTGCACATCACCTACCCATTTTGTAGTAAGTAAAGATGCCCAGAAACTACAAGCAAGACATAAATACTGTAAAACAACATCCTTGCCTCAAAATGCAAATGAACATATGTGGCCAAAGAATATAACATTAATGTAAGAAACAAAAATGTTTTTGCAAAAGGCAGTAATCACAACTAATGGTGTGCACACTGGACACACAAACACATTTCACAGGAGTGAACTATCTTGTAGAGACTGAGGTTTCTACTGCAGGAACTCATCAAGGTTCCTGACACAGTACGTTCCAAACCCACGGCCACTAGCATCTTGAAAGGCCAGAGCAACAGACACTTGGGAACACCACCACCTGCAAGTTCCCTTCCAAGCCACATACCATCATGACTTGAGAATATAATGCCATTCCTTCACTGTTGCTAGGTCAAAATTTTCTTACTCCCGAACAGCACTGTGAGTGTACCTACACCACATGGGCTGCAGTGTTTCAAGAAGGTGGCTCACCACCACCTTCCCAAAAATTGTGTATGAAATTTCTCTGATACAAAAGTAAAGGAGACAGTAAAATGGCAACAAGAGCAGTCTTTATTCTGCACTGTTAATACAAGCAGCTCTGGAGCTGTGATTAGACAAAAATAACACCACCAAAGGAGGAAGTAATGCAAGTGACTAAAAGCCTGATCCAAGAGGTAATTTTTAAAGGAGGGCCTTAAAGGATATAGAACAGTGGTGAGTCATACATTCTATATGTTCATAGTAATTTTCTTACTGCTCACTCACATTTCATCGCAACTCATTTTGTATTCCATGACCAATCTCCTAGTTTGGTATAATCAGAAAATTTTGAACAATTCTTTTGGACTTCTGAATCCAAGGCTGGAATGTTACGACTGTTTATGCCGGCGAGATTTTTCCATCTCACTGCAGTGAACGGAGATTCGGTGAGGCGCCAAATTCTCTGACTTCAGTGTAGCAGGAGTGTGGTATGAAAGCAGGTAGCATCGCGCCCCAAATCTTTCTTATGAATTAAAACCAATAACAGTCCTATTCCTGATTCCTCTCAACAGTTATTCCTTCTTAGCCCCATATAACTCCTAACTATTTTCTATTAGCCAATTTCTTATTCATTCCAAATGTTCATCAGGATCTCCACAGTTTTAAGCTTAACTGAATACCTGTCATGCAAAAGTGTCAGACACCATTTGGCTTTCTACAGTCCACTTTGTGTGTCACATCCACAAAAGGAAACTCAAGGATGTTGAGAACATTTCCTTTTCTGAATTCAAGTTGATAGTTATTTATTAGGATGTTAGACCGAGGACAGATAATATACAAGGTTATTCCAATTAATCATATGCTGTATTGAGGCAAGACAAATGGCTATGCAAAATTAGTTAGCACCAACCCAGCCCCACTTCCCTCAATGGTCAGAAAGACCAAGGATAGCTTCTTCCATAACCTTCTTTATGAAACCAATTTTTAAATTAATGCTTCCAACTCTAGTTCTTCTATATTTATCAAATTTACCAGAACAAAAGGGCATTCATCACAATATATCCGGATTTACCTCCACTTATCCAGCACTTTGCACTTTTAGTACTCAGCCTCTCCCTTGTATTTTAACATTGAGTTATGATATAAATTTGCTTATATTGGAGAAAACAACATAACTGATACAGAAATGCACAAATTCTACTCCCAACACTATTATTTTTTTCACTGCAACTTGTAAACCATGCATATATTTCTGAAGTACAGGATCCCACTTGTGACTACGATTTTTGGAAGAGCCACATTATGGTTCAAAAGACTTTTGGAATTTAAGTTACAGCACTTATCTGAGAAGGGAGAAGGTGGGGGAACACAACATCATATCCAAACATCTTATTTTAAAGCACACTTAGCTTGTCAGCCCTTGTTTTTGTCCACCACCTGATATTGCTGATTTAAGGAGATTTTTAAGCATTTAGTAGTTATTTTCTCTTGAAATTCAAATTAATTACTTGAGCAAAAGGACAACTGAAAAAATCGTAACATGATCAATCTGGAAACTTTCTTACTTACTACTCATTAATCATATTCATGCTATTTTGGAAAATCTTGTGCGAGTGGATTATGCCAAATGCATATGCAAAAATGGTGGGCCCTAACTTTACTCCTGGTCATGAGGGCATCCAGGATATCTGGGTGCAGTCAGTGAGAGTGCTGCATTGATTTTAACAATTGGATCTCAATAGCAAGTTGCTTGACTATTTCCCAATTGTAACAGCCAGGAAATGGTGGCTCGCTCATTAAGATTTAGTAAGTAGGAGGCTGCTGCCAGGGACCTGCAGGAGCGGTGCCAGACAGAAGTTGCATGGATAAGAAGAATCAGCAGGGGAGTTGTAAATAAAGGGGATAACCAGGGCAATAGACATAAGATCTCCTGGTTCTTCTTACTGGGGTGTTTCTGGACCTTGTTGCAGCTCCTGGCAGAGAAATCACCATTGTCCCCCCACTTAGCATTGATGTAAAAATAGTAGATATGTCCAAATGATGCCATCTGAACTCAATCTAAATAGTTAAAAAGGACCATGCCGTGTGCCCTTGCCATGTTCAGTTCAAAATTGCATTTAGCCAGTTTGGGATGGGAACAAGTGGCTAAATCGTCTGTTCGCTTTTAACTATCCTTGTATCTCAATATGGACATTGCAAAAATGACTTCTAATTGTCTGCAGAAATGCTGTTGAAGATGCTTTAAATTACCACTTGTGGCATTGCCTAGTGCTGCAATCAACTACAAGACCAGATTTAAGTACCAGTGGCATCAAGCAGAACAAAAAAAAGGAATTCATTGTGGGTGACGTTTAATGTCCTCCACTTGTCAGTGAATGAGGGCAACAGATTAGTGTTACAGCCATGTGAGGTCTAGAAAATTAGAATTGAAAGATCATGGGATAATAGAAATAAAAACTTCCAGTTGTAGAACAAATTCATCCACATCAGAAAACAAAATAACTGGAAGCAAATTAAAAATTTATTAGAGAATCTAATGATTAATTTTCCATACGATTTAAACTGACGTGAATGCCCACACCCTCTGGAAACTGTTTTTATTTTTTGATTGTTTGAATCTTTGAGGCCTCTTCAGGCCAGGTATAGGAATCAATTAGAAACTCATCGTAGTCAGTGCTGTAAATTAAGGAGCTGATAAACATCTCCTTGTCTTCAGGCTCTGGGTATAAAGATGCCATTCCATTTTTGAATGCATATTCAACAACCTGTAAAGAAAGATGTGACAGAAGGTTCAGTCCCACATTAGAAACTTGGTCACAGTCATGCACTCCTTGAATCTTTTCAGAAGGTCCTAAATCGTTTCAATTGTGATTTGCAGCTTTTAGAATGTTTGCTTTATGAAAGTCATTCCTTTAACCTTGATAGAATCACCCTCATGTTATTCTAAATATGCACTCCATATATGTTGCAGCGGAAAACCCACAATAACCACCTGTTACACCCATAGCTCAACTACTGGTAAGTAAGCCAGACCAGTTTCAGTAAAATAAAACACTAAAATCAAATCAAAAAGCTGGAAATACTCAGCAGGTCAAAGAGAACCTTGTGGAAAGAGAAGCAGAGTTTTTCCGTCCCACCCGCCGCAGGAATCGTAGCGAGTGAAAAGCGGACCATGCAAAGGCCTGTTGACCTCAGATGGGGTTTCCTGGCTTTGGGGCGAGTACGGCTGGAAAATCCTGCGCAATATTTCCAATCAATAACCTTTCATCTAATGACTCGGTTTTGCTCTCCATAGATGCTGACTGACCTGAGTATTTCCAGCACTTTTTGTTCTTATTTCAGGCATCTTTTATAATGTGTAAACAAAACAGATAAAACTAGAATTTTAATAGTTATTTGGCTCTTGAACGATCTCCCTCTTCGTCCACTTATTTGCCTAGCTCTCCTCCTTCAGACCCTCCCTTACAGACTAAAAGCTTCTCATGAGCACAACGCACCCCAATCCTTCTCCCCTGCCATTTCACTGTACATCTATTGCTAGGTCAACTGCTGGTCCTACACACCATCCTGTTTGCTCAGCTTGAGCAGAGCTTCATCCTCCAGCAATCTTTTAAACTCCAATAGACACAGGCTTTTGGACCCTATATTTTTACTTAAAATGTCCAAGTTCCCGTATGCTTCGATTGTTAATCTGTCCTGCCACCTTGAAGAATTTGTGCACCAACTGCCCCAGCTCTATCTGTTCCTAAACTCCCTTTTATATCTTGGACTTCAATTCTGACACTCATTAGCTGCCTCTACTCTCTCCTTTCTTCATATCCTCCCCATGCTCTTTCTCATTCACCTGTTTTCTCTGCTTCTACTTTCCATCTTCCTTCCCCTTATCACTCTAGCTCTGCTCGCTCCCTCCCCAATCTGGGCCAAATTGTTCCTGTACTCCAATTCTGCTGGAGCAGAATAATTGATCTCGAGTCGGCCTGTGCCTTTTATAGAAGTTGGCAGTTGAATATTCAACAAAACAATGCAACATTTGGAGAAAACCATCTGGTATGTCCTGCTACCGACAATATTTTTCTTACAGAAACCTTTCAAAGAACTGCTGTTAATGAGAATGTTTTAATCAAAAAGAGTCACAGATAATAAATTGATTAATTTCATTACCTTTACAGCCACCGCTAAGGAAACAGTTCTGATGGTGTTAAGTGGAGGATATAAGCGACCTGCAGCCAAATGCTCCTCAAGTACCTGCGCAACTATAACCTGGAAGAAGTAAAAGCACACAAGTAAGGGCCAGGTTTCTGTAATATTATTAAAATTAAATAATATTGCTAATATCATCAATAAGAATGATTTTTACTAGTTTCACATATTCATAGCAACACAACAGTGAAACAAATTGTGCAATCACAGGACAAACCCTCATTTCTGTTATTACCTCTCCATTTGTAGAAACCATTCTTGTGCTCCACACAACATGCTCTTGAGCTCTGTTACTTCTGTAGCCCCTATCAGCTTTTCCAAGCACTACAAAATCTCAGAAGTGCCCCATTCCTGAAGCACCAACAGGTCACAGCCCTTCAGCCCTACTCCAGAGCACTGATAATGGCTATTGTTTTCCCAGAGTGATGGCAGGCTCCAGACCTCTTAGTTCATTTCAAGTTGTGAAGTGCTGAATACCTTCCAGCCCTGTATCAACTCTGCTTGTGCCGTCCTGTGTGCTGCCTCAGGCACAATACCCACATTCCCTGCCAACTCAGCCCCAATTTCATCAATTTTCAGAATTAACTATTGAATATATTTCCCGTCTCCGGCTAGAGTCAATATATGAAAAATGAGGAGTTTCTTTCACTGCAGCCCACAGATCAACAGTGAAACCCCTTTCACAATGGCAATTTATAGTGTAGTTTTAACTATAACATCCCAAAACACCATGTGAAATAGGAGATTCCAGTAAAGTTATAGTAATATAGCAAAGGATAGTTTTAAGATTCTATAAATAATTTTTAAAAAGGCACATTTGTTTTCAGACATCCTGAATATTCCCCATGCATTAATCCCATCTTGGACACATTATTTCAGGGCCCGCAAGACTTTTTCCACTTCTGTGGTCTCAATGTGGCCTTGGTACATTTAAATTTTTCTGGGGCAATGAGATAATAGTAAATTGACAATAATTATCTTCAAACAGAAAGACTTTAGAACTAACAAAGAATGACTAAAACAAAATAAAGAGGGAGAAAGTTAAACAGGAGAGAAAGCTAGCCAGTAATAAAAATGACAGCAAGTGTTTCTGCAAGTATTGGAATAGGAAAAAAGCAACTAATGCCAGTGTCGTCCTCTGGAGAGTGTGTTTGGGGAACTGATAATAAAATAGGAGACATTGAAGAGGTACTCTGTCTGTTTTCACTGTAAAAAAATTAGAAAATGTCCCAAAGATATTTGAAAATCAAAAGGTGAACAGGGGGATGGAACCCAAACACTCACCATCACGAAGGAAAACGTGCTGGGAAAACGATTAGACCTAATGGCTGACAAGTTCCCAGAACCAGGTGGTCTGCATGGTAGGGTCTTAAAAAAAGTGGCTGCAGAGATCATAAATGCATTGGTTTTAATATTCCAAAATTCCTTAGATTCTGGAAGGGCTCCAGAGGATTTGGAAAATAGCTAATATAACACCTGTATTCAAAAAAAGGGAGACAGAAAGTGGGAAACTATAAGCCAGTTAGCCTAACATCTGTTATAGAAACCATTATTAAGGACGTTACAGTGGAAATGAGGAAATCATAAAGTGATCAGGAAAAGTCAACATAGCTTTGTGAAAGTGAAATTATATTTAATTCATTAGAGGTTTTTTGAGGAATTAACAGGCAGGGTAGATAAAGGGGAACCAGGGTAGATAAAGTGATGCACTTAGAATTCCAAAAGGCAATTGACAACGTGCCACGTCAAAGGTTGCCACGCAATACAAAAGAACATGGTGGAGCAGGTAACATATTAACATGCATGACGGATTGGTTAGCTAACGTGAAATAGACAGTAGAGATAAAAGGGACTTCTTCAGGTTCGCAAGCTGTAACTAGTGGAGCGCCATAGGGGTCAGTGCTGGGGTCTCAACTATTTACAATCTACATCAATGATTTGGTATGGTCGCTAAATTTACCAATTGCAGCAAGGTAGGTTGGATAGTAAGTATCAAGAGGAGTAGAGATCTGCAAAAGGATATAGACAGGTTAAGTGAGTGCGCAAAAAAAAAGGCAGATGGAGTGAAATGTGGGAAAATATGAACCTGTTGGCAGGTAAATTGGAAAGTATACTATTTAAATGGAGATATATTACAGAACTTCTTGGTACGGTGGGATCTCACAAAAATTTACTATGCAAGTACAGCAAGTGATAAGAAAGGTAAATGGAATGTTGACGTTTATTACAAGGAAAAAGGAATATAAAGGTAGGACATTGGTAAGACCAGATCTGGATATTATGCACAGTTTTGGTCTCTTTACTTGAAAAAATATATTGCATTATTGCATTAGCAGTGCAGATAAGATTCACCCAACTCATCCTTGGGATGAAGGGATTATCTTATAAAGAAAAGCTGAACAGGTTGGGCCTATTATATCCATTGGAGTTAAAAGGATGAGATGTGTTCTTATTGAAATAATACAAATTCCTGAGGGGACTTGACATGATAAATACTGAGAGGATGTTTCCACTTAATGGGAATATTAGAACTAGGAGATGCAGTTTAAGAATAAGAGGCCTCCTTTCAAGACTGTGATGAGGAGAATTTTCTCCTCTCAGAGGGTTGTTAGTATGTGGAATCGTCTTCCTGAGAAAATTGTGGAGGCCAAGACATGGAATGTATTCAAGGTAGAGTTAAGACACATTTTTGAAAGATAAGTGAGTAAAGAGTTATGGGGGTAGACAGAGAAGACTACAACCAGATCCACCATGATCTTATTGAATGGCAGAGCAGGCTCGAAGGGCCCTATAGGAAACCACAACAAAGGATAAGTAAACAATGGAAAATCCAATCATCAAGAACTGGCTGGAGAAAACAGGAAAATCCAAACACTCTACTGTGTTTCCAAGACCATCAAAAGACAAAGCCAAAATGAAACATTACATCAGAACATATTTGCTGCAATCATTTTGGTGCAAATTTCAGCAGGCAATAGTGCTCTTTAAAGACAATTTGCACTGAATAAAGAGTGAAAATGTTAGAAGGACCCAATGAGTTGTGTTAATGTAATAGAGAATATGGGAATTACACATTTTTTAAGCACTAGAAGATCTACTGACCTTCCATATCACTGCTCAGTGGATTATGCTGTCAACAGACAGCTGGGGAAGGTGGAGGGAAGCTGGAAGAAATCACGGCTCAACATAAAATGGTATTTTCTGCATAGTATAAAACACAAACTTTACTAAAAAGCTTTCTAAAAAGGCAATAATTTCTAAACAGTCCCTGGAAATGGCAAGGCCAATTGATTCAGGTTGCCATGTTGACATTCCTAAACTGGTAGGATGGCATCCTGTGTCATCTATGCTAGTGTTTAGAAAGGGCCAGGATATGATCCTCAGCATGATATAAACTAAAAAGCTGACCTTAAACAGGGTGACAAACAAGGGAGTTGGTAACCATCCTGACCATTATGGGTATCTGTCCTGTACCTGTTGTTCAAAAGGGTTTGAAATAGATGATTGACACTGGGTAACTTACCAACCCCTAGAAAAAAATCATAGAAACATAGAAATCTTACAGTGCAGAAGGAGGCCATTCAGCCCATTGAGTCTGCACTGACAACAATCCCACACAGGCCTAATGCCCATAACCCCACATATCCGCTAATCCCTCTAACTTACGCATCCTGGGACACTATGCGGCAATTTACCATGGCCAATCAACCTAACCCACACTTCTTTGGACTGTGGGAGGAAACCAGAGCACCCGGAGGAAACCCACACAGACACAAGGAGAATGTGCAAACTCCATACAGACAACGACCCAAGCCGGGAATCGAACCCAGGTCCCTGGAGCTGTGAGGCAGCAGTGCTATCCACTGTGCCATTCAATAGGACATTAACAAGTGCTCAGGAACAGGGGTCAGTTTCTGGGGATGTGTTATTGCTTGCTGGCAGCCGCCTTCTTTGAAGGGAAAAGGAAGAAGAGGCAGAGGAATGCCAAGGGAAGAATTCTCTAACACTTAAACTAGAAAATAGAATGCTGCTATCACAAGCTACTGAAAGCAGCACACGCACACTGTGCCAACTGTCATGGGTCATAGACTTTTCTGTCTAAGCAGTTAATGCATCATATCAAAAATGTTGTTTCTTAATAATCTTTCTTAAACTCACTTACAAATAATGAACTGCCTAACTGTGGACCCCAATTCCAAAGTACCTTAAGAGCAAATGTGTAAGCTGAAATATTTTGGAATGAAATTTGTAAGGCATCTCTACACAGAAATAACCTTTCTGATTTCTAAAAAATTAAATAGGTACTATTCTTCCTCCTCACTGCAGTTAGACAGACCTCAGAAAGTATCTGCAGTCTCTGGATTGAAGATAAATCCTGCTCAATTGTGCAGATCAATGATTTGGATATAGGCCAATTAGAGCCTATGTTCCACCTGCTTCAACTACCTTCTGCTCTCTCCCACTCCATTTTTCTGCCCTCTCTCTCGCTCTTTTGCTTCTCATCTGGGTCCAATTATTCTTGTTCTAATCTTGTTGGATTTGAAAACATGGTCATGAACTGCCACATGAAACATCAAGGGAAATCAACTAACTTTTCGCAGAAGTCACTGAAGTCAATAATAAACAGAAAATAACAAACTAGGAGATGTAACTAATTATTTAGAATACCAAAGAAAGCTTCAATGGGAGACTGATAATATAGGCCAACAGGCTAAAAAGTGTCAGAGATAATTTAGGTATAATATAAACAGTAGTAATTGCACTCAAAGCATGTTCTGTACTGTAGCAGAGCAGAAGAATTTGGGGGAATAGTTTGAAATTCTCGGGTAGGTGTGGGGCAGGATTTCCTGAAAGGTTTTTGGGCCCTGACGTCATGGTCAAATGGGGGGGGGGGTCAGATCCCTGCACTGTGGAGGGGAAATTGGACAATTAGTGTATGGCTGGCAGGGTCTCTAAGCGAGAGGGCTAACTGGAGGTCCTCCAGCATGGGAAAAGCAGCTAGATTTTTTTTTCAGGTAATTAAGAGGTGTCTCGAGATGGAAACATTCTCTCTTCAACTAAAACTTTGGATTAACAAATGGCTTCAGCAGCTGGGTCATCACTTTGGAGGGAAAATTCCTCCACAGTTACCTACAGCTGCAGCTTAAGCCAGGCAGGCACAAAGGGTCTCTAAGCCTGCCTTGAGCAGACAATCCCCAATGTACCCATTCACCCAGTCTACCACCAGGAAATTGCCTACAAGTGGCTGCATGGTTTCCCAATGTCAGGTAATTCCACTCAACCTCAGAAAACAAATCTTAATGAGATCACTGTTTCTGGGAAAATGAACTGGGAGCAGGATGGGTCCTGTGCACCTACCCATCACTGTGCCAATAACTTCCACCCCACACTGCATCCCTGTCAAAAAAAAAATCAGGGCCTAAAAATACAATTAATGGTCGTTTAAAAAAGCTAATGGAATTATATTGCATAGAAAACATAAAAGCCAAGTGATATCCTCTACTGTGTCCAGTATTGATTACATACTCCAGGAAGTGCATTAAAGGAAGTATACACGTATAATGACACTTGAAAATTTGGGGGGGGGGGGGTTTCTTCGAACACAGATTAGAATATATTAGAACCCTATGGAATTATGCAAGGACTGGGTAAAAGATAGTGTCTCCAGTAACTGTGGAATCTAGAATCATGAGATAAGAGAACAAAACAAATAAAACTATGGCATCCAGTTCCACCATTAATGGCTGAGACAAGAACTATGTCAACATTTGAGACTAATGGGATAAATGATGGAAAATTGGATGCATGGATAAGGGAATACTTGTGTAAATCTGACTAGGACTTTATGCTCACGACAGAAAGCAACAGCACAAACTGGTTGGTTGAATGGCCTGTTTCCATTTTGTATTCCTATGTTACATAGAACATAGAACAGTACAGCACAGAACAGGCCCTTCGGCCCACGATGTTGTGCCGAGCTTTATCTGAAACCAAGATCAAGCTATCCCACTCCCTATCATCCTGGTGTGCTCCATGTGCCTATCCAATAACCGCTTAAATGTTCCTAAAGTGTCTGACTCCACTATCACTGCAGGCAGTCCATTCCACACCCCAACTATTAAGATGCCAAGATACTCTCCCTAATTACCATCAAAGGAGTGGTTAGCCACCTTCTTGAACTGCTGCAGTCCATATGTTGTAGAAGCTTTTGGGGCAGGGTGTTGGGGGGGGGCAGAGGGGGTTGGATTCCAGGATTTTGACACAGCCACATTGAAGGAATGGTGATTTAGTGCTAAGTCATGATGGTGAGATGCTTGGAAGCAAACTTGCAGCTGGTGGTGTTCCCATGCATAGTCTGTAAAAAAAACTTGCACTTATATAATGCTTGCTGCCTAATGGAATGTCCCAAGGCTATTCACAGGAGTGAATTATCAAATATGACAGCGAGGAACCAAGAGTAGATGACTAAAATCATTATCAGGCTTTAAGGAGTGTTTTAAAGGCAGAAAGTGAAGTGAAAAGAGGAAAGTTTAGGGAAGGCATGAGGGCTTGTAACCAAAGTGGCTGAAGCAATAGTGGAGCGATGCTTGAGGTCCAATTGGAAAAGCAGAGAGATTGCAGAGACGGGAAGAGGAAAGCCATGGTGTAATCTGAAAATAGATGGGAATTTCAAAATAAACATCAGCAAGCAGAGGGTGTTAGGTGAACGGGACTTGTTAGGACATGTGCAACAGAGTTTTGGATGACGTCCAGTTCACAGAATGTAGAACATGGTTTGTCAGCCAGAAGTGGGTTGGAATAATCAAATAAAATAACTCGCGTAGTCACATCGCATGACACCTTTAACACTGAAATATCTGCCTCATCTTTATCTACAGGATTTACAATGAGAATCATATACAAAAATTGATACTTATACAGGATACTTAATATGATGGGTTCCACTCTTCTTTAAGATTAGATAGAAACAAGGAATCAAATAAACAAATTATAGCCTCAGCTCCAAGGCAGTTGCTTGATGTCCAACCATTCATGAGAAAAGGAACCATATCTGGATTGTTCTTACTTAAAAGGCCACTTTTTTCAATAACTTATATTTATATAGCACTTCTAATATAATTAAACATCCCCAAGGTGCTTCACAGAACATTATAAAACAAAGTACGACACTAAGCCACATTAGGAGATGTTAGATTAGGCGATCAAAAGCTTGATTAAAGAAATAGGTTTCAAGAACTATTAAAGAAGAAACGTGAGGTCAAGACATGGAAAGGCACAAAGGGGGAATCCAGAGCCGAGGTTACAGAAGGCACAGCTACCAATGATGAAGAAATTATAATTTGGAAAGCACACAATATTAGAACAAAATGAATGTAGATATCTTGGAGTGTGGTGGGACTGGAAGAGATGACACGATAGGGGTGGGCCAAGGACATGGAGGAATTTGAAAACAGGGACCATAATGTTAAAATCAAGATATTGCTTACCAGGAGCCAATGTAGGTAAGTGGGCACAAAGGTAATAGGGCAATGGGACCTGCTGTGGGCTAAGACACAGGCAACAGAGTTTTGATGACCTCAAGTTTATAGAGAGTAGAAAATAGGAGACAGCTCAGAAATGCATTTTACACATAAATTACATGTAAGAATTATATTTTAGTCAAAACGCACTCCATCCTGAAAATTTACTTAAAGTCTACTGGATAGCAATTAAGTAAAATCTGGACTAAACCATGAGCACTGTTTTTGCCATATATTTGCTGATAATTTGAATAGTTTGCTGCAACAGCCATCTGCCACCAGAGGGCAGAGGAAAGCTGTAGGTGCTACATTGCAAGTTTGATGAGGAAATATTAAGCCGTCTTTCTGTGCAAATTAGGCCTAAAAAAGCTGAAGGTTGTTTACAGCATTTGCTATTTTAGCAACAAAAGTCCTGATTATAATCAATCACATTCAACAAAGCAGTTATTGTGACCACTTTACTGCAAAGAAAAATGACACCAGCAGCCCACCATCTTATCAAAATTGTTCTACAAAAAGAGACTTGAAGTTGCCAAGTATCTGAAAACTGATACTGCAAAACTTATGCAATGCAGAGAGTATTTAACATGTACAATCAGCACAATGCAACTCAAAGGCCTGAATTTTCAGGATGGTGAGCGCTTGGTACCTGCCACTCTGCCAACTCTGTCAGACCCACTGCCATTTCGTACTCTATTGAGCATTGATTGGTAGTGGTAGCAGAGGGGGGGGGGGGGGCTCTCTCCACAATTGGATGCAAGTCCTGCCTTGGAGTGCTATCAGCCAGCTCTCCAGCCTTTCCAGTCACATTGCTGCAGTGGCCAGAAGAGGTGCCATGGCATGACTGAGACGAAGTCCCAGGAACCACAGTGCTGCGAAGTCCCAGGGGTCTGGGGCAGAGGAGAATGGGGATGCCCTGGGGAGTTGTGGGAGGCAATCTTACTGTCTGTGGGTAGATCTTGGGGCGGGGGGGGGCGTGGCTGGAAGTCTTCAGTCCGTGAGAGGAGGAACCCCCCTTGTTTAAAGGGGCCTACCAATGGGGATGTACCCTCTCTTCCCAACCATGATAGTGGGTGATAACTTTTTCTGTTTCCACCCTCAGTCATTGGACACCCGCCAGCCTACAAATTGAGGCTGGACAAAAAAATGCCCTTCAGTGGCTATAGTGACTGTTTGAGGGCTTTAATTGGGGAATGAGATGGCTTCCGGTCTGAGGCACCATCTGCCTCATTATAAAATCGCGTCTGGGTGGGATCCCAAAGGGAATCCCGTTCATGTTATTCTACACTTCCCCCATGCCTCAGAACTCGTCAAGTGTGGGGAGCTTAAAATTCTGGCCATGAATAAACTCCAGAGTGTGTGCCCAGTGCAACTCCGTTAGGAGCATTACAAACTTCAATTGTCAATGGCTTCCCTTCATTATCAAAATTGGTCTTTTCTTGTGTGTGTGTGGAGTCATCTACACATTCCAATGTGGCTGCGGAGCCCGTTTATAGACCTGTAAGGCTTTCCAGAGTGCAGGCAATTGCCTAATTTTATTGGGACTGCCCAGTCTCAATTTCTAACTTGCCCTGCTGCATCTTGCTTGTGTATTTTTCCCCCAGTCTGCGCTGGATATGCCACATTTCCTGAAGTTCACCTTCAAGAAGTCTTTGAACCATAATCTCAGCCTGCCTCACAGGCACTGTCCAAGTTTAAGTTGTGAATATATGACTGCCTGTTGGGTCCATTCATTCATCTGAATAGACAAGGAGATCACGCTGATACGAGTTTTAAAATGGTTTGCTTTTATTGAACAGAACTTAAAATTAACATGACAAAACAAAAAGAAAAGTGAACTTGGAGACTGGCTTTTACTGGCTGTACTGATCTTGAAACAAACTGAAACAACACACACTAAAATCTAAATTATATTTCAATTCTTATCTCGTTATTGGAAATGTTTTCCCGCAGTCTGTCTTCGTCTTAGAAAAACAATTCTATGTTGTTTATCTGCATTGTGTAGCATTCAGGAATGCAGTCAATTTTTAGCTAACCTTTAGCCTTCTAATTCTACATGTAGTCAAGATAGAAGTCAATTTTTCCAGCTTGGAGTGAGTTGCATAGGCAGAAATATTTTAAAATGAAGTCTTTGCATTGACTGAAGCAAACAGAGCGAAGCATACATAGGGTCTTTCACTGGCCTTAGCGATTTGATCATCACTCACAGGTATTACATGTCTATCCCATCTGAGTTGTGCTCTGATAAGGAATGTTTCAAACCCAGCCATTCCTGCACTTTGAGGTATCACAGTGTTGAGCACTTTGTCCTCTCATTTGAAGCCCATGATGTCCTGAATGTATCTCATGTGGAACCTGTCCAACTGCTTAATCTGAATGGTGCTCCTCATCTCACAGGTATATAAGGGTGGGTATTACCACAGCAAGTTTTGTTGTAAATTTGATAATTCATTTCCTCCAGTCTCTAGTGTAAACAAGAAAATGCTGAGCTTGTTTTGGCAATATCTAGAATTAAGAATCTTCCAATGACCTCGAAACCATTGTCGATTATTAGAAAAACCTATCTGCTTCACGATGTTATTTAAGGGAGAAAATCTGCCGTCCTTACCTGGTCTGGCCTATATGCGACTCCAGACCCACAATTATGTGGTTGACTTTCAACAAGCTATTCAAGGGCAACTAGGGATGGGCAATAAATGTCCCATCGTAAAACTGTTGTATTAGAACATAGAACAGTACAGCACAGAACAGGCCCTTCGGCCCACGATGTTAGATTAGATTTATATTTCTATCTGGACATCAGAGTTTGGCTAAGACTTTACACAACACCTCTCTTTTTACTCTGTCCAAGGCCTTCATCAGTCAACAAAGGCAAAAGAGTCCCATTCGAATTAGCTGTTTCAATATCAGTACTTATGGCTGCTCAATCCAGCTCATCCTGATCTACCTCGACTCTCTGCCTGCTTGTCTCATTCTAAAAAAAATTGTATCAGCACAAGTATTGAGCAAAATCAATTTTGATGATTCAGCATGTAAGCGGACACAAATTTCTGTGATTCCTTAGATTAAATATTTCTTAGAATAAAATCAAATAAATGAAACAGGACACAGCAGCACCCAGGCACAAAGTGTGAACAGACAAGCAGGTCTTTTAAAATGCAGAAACAAGGCAGACAAAGGGAGTCAGGAACTCACATTAGCATAACCTTCCATTTAATTAAATTGGCTCCAAGGATATCAGGAAGCCCTTATCAAACACTTAAGAAGGCCTTCGAGACTTGGAAGACTTCCTGATATCCAATTAAACACCTATCGTATAAGAAATTCCGGAGATCTCAAACAATTATCACCTCCCTAGACTGGACAATCACCAGACTTAACACATCAACCACAGAATGGTCAGAGTCAAATACTGTAAACAAAACATTAACATTTGAATCATACAAAGTATCAAAGTTCGAGTATAACTGGAGCCCATTGCGGCGGGCCTTCAGAGTGCTTTTGGGACAGTGCTGTTTGTATGTCCTGATTGCACCTCCGTCGACGTTAATAAAGCTGTACCGCTGTTGAACCTGACTCTGAGTCAAAAGTGGTCGTGTTCGCCCACTCGCACTAACAAGCAATTTAAAGCAGACACTTTCTTGTAGCGTCATGAAAAGTCTCAGTAACTTGCTACCAAGCAATGATAGTAGTGTAAGACAATGGTAGGACATCTATCACTGGAAGTGTTTCAAATTCTGCATGCTTTTAAACTTGAATGAGTGCTGATCCTCCAAATCCCAAACAAATTAATGCTCAAGTGCTAAGAAAACTGATGGAAGGATTATCATGACATTTATTAATATTTCTTCCTCAACAATCTAAGTTTGCTATCCTATTTTAAGATTTTCTAAAACATTTTCAACACAAAGAAAGTGGATACATTTTCAATTGAGGGAAATATTAAATTTATTAAAACAATACTTACCTCTCTGAGAGAGGAGAACTGGAACTTTAACTCCTGACAGACCTTGGAGCTTTGCACATGTGCAAACTGAGAGTGGACTGCACATGTGCACTTTTGTAATTCTTATGCTCTTTAGGCTCATGCAGCATGCCTGTACAGAGAAGAAAATGGCACAAAACCTCAGGTCAAGTGACCAGGAGCAGAGCACCTTGGTTGACTAGTTTTCCTACATAGGTTACAGTGAAATGTCCCAGAGAGAGGAGTGGGACAGGGAAAGGTTCCAGTTCAGTTATAAAGAGGGGAACAGAGAAACAGGCTCCAAGCAGAAAAATGGCTCCAGGGAACAGAAGTTAAGTGAAGGCAGCAACCAGATGTTGGTGACCCTCTGCAGCAGGCCTTTGGGAAAGGGGTACCCCTTTGGAGCAGTAGTGTTCTGTTTGGCACAGCTAAAGAGCTAAAGTTGTGATTATGAGTTTGTGCTTGAGTACATACTTGGAAATCCAGGGGAATGGAATGTCAGGAGATGAGCTTGAAATCCCATGAGGTGGGCTTTGTTGATGTCATCCAAATTGGAATGATGTTTGAAGAGAATTCCCAGGTTAGATTTTTGAAGGTGAAGATTGGAGTCCCTCATGAAAGAGACAGAGTTTCAGTGAGCTTTGCTGACTCAGTGTTACTGATGCCAGAGTGAGTTGTTGAGAAATCCATGGATTCAGTCTTGGTCACATATGCATTAATTGTGCAGTAGGGTGTGCTCGACCACAGTTTACCTGTTAATTCATACATACCTCAAATTAACACAATAGACATTGTGAATTGTTATAAACTTCTGACCTTGCATGTAAAGTTTATTTTTTGTTTGTTCAAAACTCAAATGAATCCTGTAACTTTATTCTCTGAGTGAGTGTCTTGAACTTTGCCTACTTTTAAAAAAAACATTATTGGTCTCCAACCAAATCCTTCCAACAGCTTGGGGTCTGATCAAGGTTAGTAAATTTTCTAGTCTTTCAAACAAGATCAAATTTTTGTATGCTCAAAATTACTGCAGCCTTTCTGGTTTCTGCACAACATCCTCATCAAGGTAGAGGATTGGGTAAGCAATAATGAACTCTGCACTTTTTTTAAAAAAAAGGATTAGTTTGAAACTTAAAATTCCTTAAGCATTAAATCATCTTGAACAGTTCATTGAAACCATATGGACAAAATGTCTTTAGTTCTTTAAAATTAGTTAACCCTTTAAAAAAAATAACTTCTTACCTCATCAGCAAAAGGAAAACTTGAGAGATGTTAAAGAGGGCAGGATTTGGGAGTGATAATAGATCATTTTACAAGTTTGTGCTTCTGTAGGAAAGCAGCTAGAGAATGTACATCTTGCAGACGAGCCTCCCCATCAAAAGCATAATCTATTTGGGGAACTATGGGGACATAGTTTAAAAAACTGTAATTATACATCTGGTCCTGATAACACTTCATGCAATACTTGCTGCGCCATCCAGTAAGCAGCAGGTTTTATAAACTATTTACCACCAATAAAAATTCAATCACGAAAGAGAGAATATGATTGCATTTACTACTTCTTTCAGAAAGGTTTCTTCTAACTCAAGATCTTGCTTTAGGATCATCCATAGTCTTTAGAAGCGGCTTGATTTTAAAATTCTTTACTTGCATTCACATCCCTCATGTTCCCTATCTATCACTGATGTGGAGATGCCAGCGTTGGACTGGAGTAGGCACAGTAAGAAGTCTCACAGCACCAGGTTAAAGTCCAATAGGTTTATTTGGTATCACGAGCTGTCGGAGCGCTTCCTCTCCATCAAGTTCCCCTGATGAAGGGGCAGCGCACTGAAAGCTTGAGCTACCAAATAAACCTGTTGGACTTTAACCTGGTGTTGTGAGACTTCTTATTGTATCTATCACTATAATCTCCCACAGCCCTAGAACCCTCCAAGATATCCACTGTTCACTGTCTGTGTGGAGTTTGCACATTCTCCTCGTGTCTGCGTGGGTTTCCTCCGGGTGCTCCGGTTTCCTCCCACAGTCCAAAGATGTGTGGGTTAGGTTGATTGGCTATGCTAAAAATTGCCCTTAGTGTCCTGAGATGTGTAGGTTAGAGGAATTAGTGGGAAATATGTAGGGATATGGGGGTAGGGCCTGGGTGGGATTGTGGTCAGTGCAGACTCGATGGGCCGAATGGCCTCTTTCTGTACTGTAGGGTTTCTATGATTTCTATGATATCTACATCTTCCAACTTTGGCCTTCAGCAACCCAGATTGTAACTGATTGTGGTGACTTCAGCTGCCTTGGCTGGAAGCGCTGGAATTCTCTTTTTAAACTCATCTTTCCTCCTTCATAACTCATCTTAAAACCTACCCCTTTGGCCAAATGTTTGACCATCACCTTAGAATTTCCATAAATGGCTTGATGTCAAATTGTGTTTGTTAATGCTCCAGCAAAGCACCTTGAATGCTATGCTGCGTTAAAGGTGCTTTATAAATACAAGCTATTGATGCCATAGTTTTGTGATTTTAATTGTAACATTGTAATTTGAAACCAATGTCCTCTCGTTTTTTTCTGACAGTTCAAATCAAATATCTTGCTATACATCATGGCACAGTGGACAAGCAGCATGGTGGCACAGTGGTTAGCACTGCTGCCTCACAGCGCCAGGGATCCAGGTTTGATTTTCGGCTTGGGTCACCTTCTGTGCGGTGTCCGCATGTTCTCCCATGTCTGTGTGGATTTCCTCCGGGTGCTACGATTCCCTCCCACGGTCCAAAAGGTGTGCAGGTAGGTGCATTGGCCATACTAAATTTTCCCTCAATGTATCTGAACAGGCGCCCAAGTGTGGCGACTAGGGGATTTTCACAGTAACTTCATTGCAGTGTTAATGTAAGCCATTTGTGACACTAATAAATAAACTTAAACTTTAAAATCATATACCTCTCAGCATTTAAGAATTAGAATAATGCTCTTCTCTTTCTTTTTCCTACAATTATGTACAGCTCAAAATCCCTCATTCATTTTGGGTGGAATTTTCCGTCACTCCTGCAGCGCACATGCATATTGCAGCCTGGAGCTATAGGTAGTGACAGTAGAGGCTCCAATGCGGGTATTGCAATCAAAGAGGAAATCAAGTGGAATGTTGGCCTGTATTGCAAGGGGATTGCAGTATAAGAAGAAAAAAGCCCTACCACAATTGTATAACACAGTAAGAAGTTTAACAACACCAGGTTAAAGTCCAACAGGTTTATTTGGTAGCAAAAGCCACACAAGCTTTCGAAGACAATTGTATAAGGCATTGGTGAGACCACACCTGGAATAGGGTGTGCAGTTTTAGTCTTCATATTAATGGAAGGATATGCATGCATTGGAGTCAGTACAGCAAAAGCTTATTAGATCGATTCCTGGGATGAGAGAGATGTATATGATGAGATTGAGTAAATTGGGTCCATATTATCCGGAAATAATATGGACCCAATTATAATGAGAGACGATAACTGATCTCATTGAAACATTCAAGCTTATGAAGAGGCTTGACAGGCTAGACACTGAGGGTGGAATCCTCCCATGCTCTGCTGGTGGGTTTCATGGGATGGGCGCGGGGTGGTTGTCCTCTGGAGGCCCAGAAATCGGTTTTATGCCAGCTTAAATTTCCTGCACGATCTTTCCCTGGTGCCTGCCATGGTGGATCTGGAAACCAACTGGAGTGCGGTGTGTTAAGCCGATTTGCATCTGCTAATAGGATGCAAATAAAGGCCCAAACTCCCATGCCTGATTCTTCGTGACAACAGGAAAACACACTGCCAAGGCAAATACCACTAAACACATTTTTTGAGTCTAATTATCTCAAACCAAATTAGGCATAATAAAGCAGTGTGTAAGGTGAAAATAATTCATGCTGCCAAGAATTTTTAAAATTAGTAATATAATTAAAATGCTACACAAAATGAGAACTTGGCAAGGCTGTTTTTGAAATGACGGGTTGGATTTTCGCAGAGTTGGGGAGATTTGGTAGACCTTTAAAAATGGTGGGAGGGATCCGGATGTTGAAGTCCCCTTTTCTGACTGATCTAATTTTTGGCGGTAGCGGAAAGTGGGTCGGGTGTAATTCATACAGAAGAGAAACCTGACCTTAACAGGGCTACGCTGAGTTCAAGCGGATTCCATTTTAACTTTACCAGGGCCTTAACCTGCAATGTAAATTTCATGAATTGATGGAGTACACATAAGCATTCTTTAAGTGTGGATATGGTTTGTATAATTATCATGGTCAGAAGCTTTTTCCAATGCCCTGCGCTTTAAATACTTTTTTTAAAAATGAGGCTCTCCGTGACAAGTTTCTAGACTTCTGGAGGCCGTTTCTATCGTGTCAGCCAATTCCACCGTCTTAGCTAGGTCTAGGTTACCTTGCTCTAGCAGCCACAGGCAAATATAGGATGAGCCGATTCCCACCACGAACGCATCTCGGATCAAGTCGTTAGTATACTGGGCCGCCGACACTGGCTTGCAATTGCAGGCTCTGGCTAGCTGCTGAAGTTCGCGCAGGTACTGTCCTGTCGTTTCACCGGGCTGCCGCCGTCAAGTGGCTAGAAGGTGTCGAGCATGAATCTCGTTTGGCGGTTTGTTGTACAGTTTCTGAAGTAGTTCGATGGCCCCTTTGTAGTCTTGGGCATCGCGGATTGATGAGTATACAGTGTCGCTTACCCTTGCGTGGAGGACCCGCAGTCTATCGGCGTTGTTTTGAATGGCTGTTGAGGCATCGATATAGTCTTGAAAACACTTCAACCAATGGTCGAAAGTGTTCGACACTCCCGCTGCACGTGGATCTAAGGTAAGCCGATCGGGTTTTAACATTTGCTCCATGGTTTTTTTTTACCAAAATTATTACTAATAAAATTGATGCGCGATTAAATCACTCGGGAGGCTAGATCGTACCCGGGAAATAAAGGCTTTTATTAGTAACAAGAATGGAGCATACTATATAACAATACAATCCCAGACTAATGGGTCACCAGGCAGTGCAGTGACCTTTATACTCCTACAGGTAGGCGGAGCCAACTGGAGTGTACCACAGAACAATACCAACAGGTAGAACACCCCAACCCTAACCCCAACAGTGACAACAGTAACATATGTACAAGTACCCATAGTGCTGACCATCTATTGTTCAGTACCCATAGTGGCAACCATCTATGGTTCACCACAATGACAAACACATTTTATTAATGTATTTACAACATTTTAGGCAATAATCCTTCCTCCATATCATCACTTGTGACATTATTTCCACACACTACTCAAATGATAATATGAAGATCGCATGCTATATATAGGGAAGTTAAGATTCAATGTTGAAAACAGGCAGTTCCTTTTATGACTCATAATTCTTTACTTTAAATGATAAGTTGTGAACTTTGCTCAGCTTATATTACCATAAACTGGCTTGTAGCACATTAATCCCAAATTCTCGATGCCATTGCTTATTTTCTTTTGCTATGATTACACTGATTTAATAATAACAGGGCTGAGCAATGACTGGCCGATCGTTGAGCAAGAAGATAAATTACTCTGTGTATTTCAAAGACAATTGAATCTACTATAGTCAACTTTGTAAAGAAACTATGATCGCTTAAGCTGTTTATTCCCCATTATTTACTTGTACTTCATTAAGTATTCAAAACTTAAAAAGAAACGTGGGCCACAACTATTTCAGGAGTTTATTCTGCATTCAGTTTTTCTGTGGGAGGACAGCAAATGAACTGATCAGCATTGTCAGATGTGTGAATAGCACAACCAAACGTTTGGGAAGGTCCAAATGGAAGAAATCCCTTTGCTTTTAAAGTTCGTTCAAGATGCTGCACTCCACCCAGTACACTATCTTACAGATCAGCAAGAGCTTGCTGCACAATCTCTTCCAGACCATTTGGGAAGGCAGCAAGATTCTATTTGCAACTGATGGCTGCAAAAGTTCATCACAAGTGATGACGGTGACCTGGATGGAGGTTGCCAGGGAGGTGAGCGGCCATGGCCTCTGTCATAATATGTACGCAATACAGGTTCGTTATGTTGCAGTGGTGGTGGTTCACTGGTGAGATCTTGAAGCTTGTGCGCTTAAATATAAACACCTTTCTTGGCAGGCTTTGAGCAAGATTCTCTGGCCTCAGTATTTTACCTCAGTGGTAGGATGCAGCACACCATTCGCTGGCAGCAGGATCCTCTGGTACTGCCACTGTCAATGGGAATTCCCATTGAAGCCACCCCACATTGCCAGTAAACCTGTGGCAGGTGGTGCACTGCCAGCAGGACCAGAGAATCCCACCAGCGTGAATGGCTAGAGAATTCCGGCCTTTTACTATTTATAGTTCCAAGTATGGTCTTGCATGGGGTTGCTACTACTATGTAGCTTAGTTGCTTCCAGAGTTCTGTTCTACACTGTTTTTTGACCAGGTGACTGCATACATCAGACTGTGGGCGGTGGCACTTTCCAGTCCCATGTTAACCTTTGCTCTGCTGACCCTTACGTTATAATGCATGCGACACATGTCATCACAGCCTCCATACAAGGGACTGGGTCCAGTACCAAAAAAGGACGAATGCCCTTCTCAGTAATGCGAGGATGAGTTTGAGTGTGATGCGCTATCAATAAGGCGAAAGACTACCGATATGCCAATATAAGTGTAGGCTTTTATTCACAACAGAATCAGGAGCAGATCCCAACAAATAACCGACCTGGACTGAACAAGGGGGAGGAGACAGCCACCTTTATACTAGGTGCTGAGGGGAGGAACCAAACTGGAAGGGGATGTGTCCAGGTATGACAAACACACACAACGGTGGTCCATATAGGACAAAGGCACAACTGAGGTCCACCACAGAGTGCCATGCTGTCAAGAAGTGAACAAAAAGTGGGTGAGAAAAGTAGGGCATTTAATAGTTAAGGGTTGGGACAGGTGTTGAAGTGTAAAGTGTTTCTCCTTTCCAGTTTCCATAGTTGTATCGCTTGCATATCTCACTGGAATCTGCACCATCCTCAGCACCTTACACAAATTCAGTGCGAGTGTAAGTATTAGAAGGACAGTTGGGCAACTTATCACCTCGTGGGGCCAGGGGGTAATCTGGCACTACGGAGTATCCTCATCATCACTGGAAATCTCATTTTTTCTCCTCTGGTGCCTGCAGGACAAAAGGGTCAACTACAGGATCCAAGACTGGAGATAGAGTGCTGGAGGTTCATCCACCGACCATGGAGTAGTTGGCTACCACAATAAAGGGATAATTCCTCATTCACTTGCAAATCAAAGGAGCTCGCACAGTGAGTCAGCTAAGCCACAAGTAAGTTGCTAGCATTCAATGGGTAGATTATTAAAGGAACAGGAGACTTTTGTTAGTTTTATTTACGTGGGGATCACAATGAATTAAAAGTAAATTGCAAGCTGTTGAAGGGTGAGTTTCCGCTTGTTTATCCTCCCATTGCTGGCATAATTGGAAGACATTTTCTCTGCCTACTACACAATTCTCCAAGCCTGCCTGCCATCTTGCATGCTCCAGTGGGCGCCCCAAAATCTAGCTCAACAGTGCGAAAGAGCAGAACACCTACATGTTACATTGCCCAGGCTACAGATCCCATTTCAGGCTGCTGATTGCTGCAAGATCACATCAGAATGATCCATTCCAGCCCAGCTTAATCTGCCCTTGTAAGGTGAAGCAGCTCCATTCCATCCCACTCCACTCAAGCTCCTTCCTGAGTCCCATTCTGCCAAACAAGGTAGCTTCAAAAAGTCTAAAGCAGCTTTCAGCTGGCCAGAATTCCACCGAGGTGTTTACAAAGGGTAAAATTTCCTTGGGCGACTTGAGAGATACCTTAACATCTCCTGTGGACAGAATAGTAAAAGGGCCATAGAGAATGAGACATAAGCCCAATGGCCTTCACCATTTTCCATCCCCCAGTTGAAGGTATGTCAAGTGCTTCACCTCACCATTTTCATTCTGTTTCTTCAGCGGATATTAACCTTTTTTGAAATAATAAATTATAAAATCATTTTTTGTGACCGTCTGCTTCACAGATCCATCGCTATGGGAAATTCTGATCACAGGTAGGTTTAGATGAAAAATGCCCTCAGTCAACGTACTCTAATCCTTCCTGAATGAATACCCAGCCATTTTCCCATTACATCATCTGGTTATTTCTGAAATGAGCTCAGTGTCCTAGCTTGAACCACTCTTCCTAGCAGCCCGATCCAGCTGTGGATCAACTTCTTCATAAAGAAATAACTTGGTCTCATTAATTTTGCAGAAACTAAGGCCAATTTTATGAATGTATGCTCCCAACATGGAGCCTTGCCCGCAGGGAGTGCAGATGCAGTTCAAGATCTTCAGTTAATTAATTTTAAATGCATGGAAAATCGTGGGAAATACACCCACAGGTTTCCAAGATGCTCTCCCAGTAAATGAAGCTCCAGTGTTTATGAAGTTGACCCTGTAGTCAAAATTAAATTATCGGTTCACATCAGTAAACATTGTACGGTAGCATTTTTAACAGATTAAAAAAGTCAAAATAAATTTGAGACCAAACAGATCTGAACAATAAAAGCGAAAATAATACATTAATAGTTCCTATGTGAAGGTAGCTATGTTTACCAAGTATTCAGTATTGGCTATATCCACATAAGTTTTGAAAGCTGATGCAATAACATGAAGTAATTCCAAGCTAAACAAGATTCATAAATCCTTACATAGCAAGAGTACATGATAAAAGAGGCATCCATTCTGCCCAAGTCAGACTATACTGAGCCACAACTAATCCTTGAGTACTTGGACTGGCCTTCAAGTTGTCAGACTCCAGTTACATTTGGTGATTGTAGCTGAAAATTGTGCACCAGTGTAATGAAAACGGAGATCTCCACAAATCGTGTTGATTGTGAATCAGACACCAAGGGCCAGTACAGTGCCAGGCAGATAAAAAAACAAGGGCAGAGAGATTGACTGACTGGATGTCTTGCTTCAGTTCCCGACCTCCTCAATTTTTTTTGAGGGCAAGAGGGGGTTTGGGCTTCCAAACTGCTATGCACCTATTATGATACTGATTAATCTCTTTCATGGGCTTACTAAAAAGCATTTTCCATGGTTTGTAATTTTCACCAGAGGTGGGCAGAGTTCAGGAGCTGCCTGAATCAGACCAGCTGCATGGAGGCTTGGTCCATGTCTGGGGCAAATCATGGAGTAAGAAGTTTAACAACACCAGGTTAAAGTCCAACAGGTTTATTTGGTCGCAAAAACCACACAAGCTTTCGGAGCTCCAAGCCCCTTCTTCAGGTGAGTGGGAATTCTGTTCACAAACAGGGCATATAAAGACACAGACTCAATTTACATGAATAATGGTTGGAATGCAAATACTGACAACTAATCAAGTCTTTAAGATACAAACAACGTGAATGGAGAGAGCATCAAGACAGGCTAAAAAGATGTGTATTGTCTCCAGACAGGACAGCCAGTGAAACTCTGCAGGTCCAGGCAAGCTGTGGGGGTTACAAATAGTGTGACATGAACCCAATATCCCGGTTGAGGTGGCCTTCACGACACACGACGGCGCAGAGTCGCTGAGCAGAAACTGATAGCCAAGTTCCGCACACACGAGGACGGCCTCAACCGGGATATTGGGTTCATGTCACACTATTTGTAACCCCCACAGCTTGCCTGGACCTGCAGAGTTTCACTGGCTGTCTTGTCTGGAGACAATACACATCTTTTTAGCCTGTCTTGATGCTCTCTCCATTCACGTTGTTTGTATCTTCAGGACTTGATTAGTTGTAAGTATTCGCATTCCAACCATTATTCATGTAAATTGAGTCTGTCTTTGTATGCCCTGTTTGTGAACAGAATTCCCACTCACCTGAAGAAGGGACTTGGAGCTCCGAAAGCTTGTGTGGCTTTTGCTACCAAATAAACCTGTTGGACTTTAACCTGGTGTTGTTAAACTTCTTACTGTGTTTACCCCAGTCCAATGCCGGCATCTCCACATCGCAAATCATGGAGGCAGTAGAGTTTATTAAGTGAAAGTCCTTTTCAAAATTCAAGGTTGCAGTAATAAAGAAGCAAAATACTGCAAATGCTGGAAATCTGAACTAATATCAGGAAATGCTGAAAAAATTCAAAGTTGGGCAGCACCTGTGGAGACAGAAACAAAGTTAACATTCTGAGTTGGTATGACTCTTCGTCAGAGCTGAAGAGGGACAGAAATGTGATGGATTATAAAGTTGAAGAGAGGAGTGGAGCAAATGGAGCAAAATAGAATGTTAAGGATAGGTGGGAGCTCAAGAGAGATTTGACAAAGACCATAAGACATAGGAACAGAATTAAGCCACTCGGCCCATCATGTCTGCTCCGCCATTCAATCATGGCTGATATTTTTCTCATCCCCATTCTCCTACCTTTTCTCCATAACCCCCGACTCCTTTATTAATCAAGAACCTATCTATCTCTGTCTTAAAGATACTCAATGACCTGGCCTCCACAGCCTTCTGTGGGAAAGAGTTCCATAGATTCACCACTCTCTGGCTGAAGAAATTCCTCATCTCTGTTCTAAAGGATTGTCCCTTTAGCCTGAGGTTGTGCCCTCTGGTTCTAGTTTTTCCTACTAGTGGAAACATCCTCTCCATGTCCACTCTATCGAGGCCTCGCAGTATCCTGTAAGTTTCAATAAGATCCCCCCTCATCCTCCTAAACTCCAAAGAGTACAGACCCAGAGTCCTCAATCGTTCCTCATATGACAAGCTCTTCATTCCAGGGATCATTCTTGTGAACCTCCTCTGGACCGTTTCCAAGACCAGCACATCCTTCCTTATTTATGGGACCCAAAACTGCTCACAATACTCCAAATGGGGTCTGACCAGAGCCTTATACAGCCTCAGAAGTACATCCCTGCTCTTGTATTCTAGCCCTCTCGACATGAACGCTAACATTGCATTTGCCTTCGTAACCGCCAACTGAACCTGCATGTTAACCTTAAGAGAATCTTGAACAATGACTCCAAAGTCCCTTTGTGTTTCTGTTTTCCTAAGCATTTCCTCATTTAGAAAATAGTCTATACATAGTCTATGCATCCATTCCTTCTTCCAAAGTGCATAACCTCACACTTTTCCATATTATATTCCATCTTCCACTTCTTTGCCCACTCTCCTAACCTGTCCAATTCCTTCTACAGCCCCCACTGCTTCCTCAATACTACCTATCCCTCCACATCATCTGCAAACTTAGCAACGGTGCCTTCAGTTCCTTCCTCCAAATCGTTAATGTATATTGTGAAAAGTCGTGGTCCCAGCACTGATCCCTGAGGCACACCATTAGTCACCACCTGCCATCCTGAAAAAGACCCCTTTATCCCCACTCTCTGCCTTCTGCCAGTCAGCAATCCTCTATCCAGGCCAGGATCTTATCCTTAACACCCT
This sequence comes from Mustelus asterias, assembly GCF_964213995.1. Taxonomy (NCBI): domain Eukaryota; kingdom Metazoa; phylum Chordata; class Chondrichthyes; order Carcharhiniformes; family Triakidae; genus Mustelus; species Mustelus asterias. The sequence goes on from NC_135805.1 coordinate 54,539,416, forward strand.
GGGCGCTAAACTTATTTCACAGTCTCCTATGCAGCACCTCGTCAAAGGCCTTCTGGAAATCTAAATAAATCACATCCACTGGTTCTCCTTTATGTCAAAGATGTCATGGACATCAGACAAGGGGAGCATTAAAAATAAAGATGGTGCTAATAATGGCATGAAACTAAGGTAGCAGAATGTGGCGCTCTGTGAAAGCAAAACATCACCCGGGGCAGGAAGGGGGAATTAAAAATGATCTAAATGGAGGATAGAGCTCATTGGCTGAAGTTGACAAACTCAGTGTTGAGTCCAAAAAGCTGTAAAGTGCCTAATTGGAAGGCAAGATGCTTTTTCTCCTGTTTAGGTTGGGTTCCACTGGAACACTGCAGAAGGTCAGGAACAGAAATGTGGGCAAGGGGACAAGATGGTGAGTTAAATGGCAAGCAACAGGAAGATCAGCAGAAGCCAAGTGCCAACTCTCAGGTACTTCCTCCTAACGCTCCATGTGCCATGAGCCTACCACTGAACATCAAGCTATTGTTTCCAGGACTGTCATTGACCTGAGCTCCTTTAAAGATCTTCCCTCCATATCCTCTAACCTTATAGATCCCAGCCCACTTGACATTCTTCCCAAAATCCACAAACAGGATTATCCTGGTCGCTTCATCGTATCTGCCCCACGAAAAAAGAACCCCCCCCCCCCACCCCAGCAACGTATAATCTATCCCACTATGTCTCCATTTCTGGTGGTGGACTCTCCACCAATATTTATTACAAGCCCACCAACTCCCTCAGCTATCCTGACTACAACCCCTCACACCCTGCCACCTGTAAGATGTATATGGATTTGAAAAGGTTGGGTGGGATTTTCCAGTGACGCTCACCCCGAAACCAGGAAATGCCGCCCGAGGTCAACGGGTCTTTGCATGGTTCGTGTCCCTACCGCTATGATTCCCGTGGCGGGCGAGACAGGAAGATTCTGCCCATTAACTCTTTCTCTCTCCACTGATGCTGCCAGATCTGCTGAGTCCAGCATTTTTTGCTTTCAGTTAGTTACAGTAGCAATCACATCATAGATGAGGTGAAGATCCAGCATTAAAGAACTTTGCCAGTACAGAAGTCCATCAATTACTGGGGCATCAGAGCAAGGCAGTTCAGACTGCACCTGAGCATGAGGAAGGGTGAAGTGGGAAATAATTGCTGCACCCTCTGAAATCAAAGCCACTGGAGATTTGGAGCCTGCACGGGAAGGGAAGAGCATCAGGAGGCCAGAGGAGAGGACAAAGGAGAAAATGTTACTCTGAGCGTATGTTCAACAGGCAGATATGAAGTTACCTGTAGATGACTGAGAAGGAGCGGCAAAGGAGACTGAGACGCTTTAGACAGATGGTCACAGACACCTACTCTATTCAGCTGCAGACCTTGACAACATTTCACCTATTGCCGCACACCAGTGCATCACCCAGCTGATAGATTCCCTCTTCACCAATGATGGATAACTCATCAGATTCACAATTGTTGGGATGTCTTAGGCCCAGAGGGCACCGGGTCTGGTGCCTGGATCAGTCAGTTGGTGCTCAGCAATGCCCTCCTGTGGGGACTTTGTAATTGTTCTGGTCTACTATGCTTTACATAATATGGTCTACCTTGCTTTACATAATATGGTCTACCTGAGTATAACGAACCTTAAGGATGTCGAGGTTCTGGAAGGGGTCAGCTCTTCAGAGGGGGAGCATGAGCTAAGAGAAGAGAAGGAATGGGAGACGGATGTTGCTGAACAGGGAAGTACCCCTGACGCATGACAAGATGGCCTCCTCCTGCCATCCTTTAGGAAGAGGACTTCCCTCCTCTTGCTTGTGGGTACAAACCTCCATCTCCCGTGATATCTCACTTCCTTGTGGTGCAGAGCCAGCTATGGGCTCATGCGCTCAGGAGAACCAGCATCCTGAGTGAGGGTTAGGTGTCTGAAACTCACCCACATTCCTGCCAACCTTCACTTTAATTGGAACCTTAACTTTAATTGGAACAGGAAACCTGTCTTCATATCAACTAAGGGATCACCCAGGTGATGCGCGATTAATTCACTCGGGAGGCTAGGACGTACCCAGGAATAAAGGCTTTTATTCACAACAAGAATAGAGCATACTGCTTAACAATACTATCCCAGACTAAGGGCCACCAGGAAGTAGCAGTGACCTTTATACTCCTGTAAGAAGGCGGAGCCAAACGGAGTGTACCACAGAACAATGCTAACAGGTGGAACGCCCCAACCCTAACCCCAACAGTAACAAGAGTAACACATGTACAAGTACCCATAGTGGTAACCATCTATGGTTCACCACATTCACCCCTCCTTTAAAAACAAAGGCCGGTGGGGTAAGGAGACAATACGAACTGTCCATATGTTCACAAGTTCAGCCGTATCGGAGGTCTGCACCGTCTCTGCGACCTGCGCAGCACTGGCTCCAGTGCTGGTTCTGGTGACCGTGGTGACGACCCTCTCTCTGAGGTGGTGTCCAGTGACTCCTCCAGTTCCTCACACACCTGTGGACCTCGAGGTGGCGACAATCTCCTGGACTCAGGCAAGCTGTACACGGGAGTAAGAGGATTAAGTTGAGGTCCCGATGCTGCCCGCGCCGTGTCAGGAAGGGAGAGAATGGGCAAAGGAATCCTAACCAGGGGTGCGGGAGTGACGGGGGTTTCCAGGTCCCCTGCAGGCGTCAGATCTCTGATAGAGACCGTGTCCTCTCGCCCGTCAGGATATGCCACATAGGCATGTTGAGGGTTGGCGTGGAGGAGATGGACCTGTTCAACCAAAGGGTCGGACTTGCGGGCCCTAACATGCCACCGCAGGAGGACAGGTCCTGAGTACGTCAACCAAGACGGCAGTGAGGTCCCAGAGGAAGACTTCCTAGGGAAGGTAAACATCCGCTCATGTGGGGTAGCGTTGGTTGCCGTACACAGGAGGGACCGGATTGAATGGAGGGCATCAGAAAGTACCTCTTGCCAACGGGAGACTGGAAGGCCCCTAGACCTTAACGCCAGTAAAACAGCCTTCCAGACTGTAGCGTTTTCTCTCTCGACCTGTCCGTTACCCCTGGGGTTGTAACTCGTAGTCCTACTTGAGGCAATTCCTTTAGAGAGCAGGTATTGCCTCAAGTCGTCGCTCATAACCGACGAACCCCTATCACTGTGGATATAACTGGGGTAGCCGAACAGGGTGAAAAGACTCCGCAGGGCTTTGATGACCGTGGCAGAGGACATGTCAGAACAGGGGATGGCAAAGGGGAATCGGGAGTATTCGTCAACCACGTTGAGGAAATACACATTCCGATCTGTCGAAGGAAGGTGGCCCTTGAAGTCGACACTCAGTCGTTCAAAAGGGCGAGTGGCCTTAATGAGGTGTGCCCTGTCAGGCCGGTAGAAGTGCGGCTTGCACTCTGCACATACCTGGCAGCTTCGAGTTATCGACCTGACATCCTCTATGGAGTAGGGCAGATTCTGAGCCTTTACAAAATGGAAGAGCTGAGTGATCCCCGGATGGCAGAGATCATTGGGGAGGGCCTGTAGCCGGTCCTCCTGCACACTGGCACATGTTCCACGCGACAGGGCATCTGAGGGCTCATTGAGCTTCCCCGGACGGTACATGATATCATAGTTGTAGGTGGAGAGTTCGATTCTCCACCTCAAGAATTTATCATTCTTAATTTTTCCCCTTAACATGTTGTTGAACACGAAGGCCACGGACCGCTGGTCCGTGAGCAGGGTAAACCGTTTGCCAGCCAAATAATGGCGCCAATGCCGTACGGCCTCCACAATGGCCTGAGCCTCTTTTTCCACAGAGGAGTGCCGAATTTCAGGGCCTTGGAGGATGCGAGAGAAAAAGGCGACGGGCCTGCCCGCCTGGTTAAGTGTGGCGGCCAGGGCGAAATCAGATGCATCACTCTCCACCTGAAAGGGGATGGACTCATCGACAGCGTGCATCATGGCTTTCGCGATGTCGGCTTTTATCCCTTCAAAGGCTAGGCGAGCCTCTACTGTCAGGGGAAAAGAGGTAGATTTTATGAGCGGACGGGCTTTGTCCGCGTAATTGGGAACCCACTGTGCATAGTACGAGAAGAAGCCTAAGCATCTTCTCAGTGCTTTGATGTTAGTGGGTAGGGGAAGTTCAAGGAGGGGACGCATACGGTCTGGATCAGTGCCGATGACCCCGTTTTCCACCGCGGATTGCTAGGCAGTGCTTGCTGAATACGCACTTCTCCTTGTTATAGGTCAGGTTCAGGAGAGTCGCAGTGCGTAAAAACCTCTGGAGGTAGGCGTCGTGGTCCTGCTGGTCATGGCCGCAGATAGTGACGTTGTCCAGGTACGGGAAGGTAGCCCGTAGCCCGCTTTGGTCCACCATTCGGTCCATCTCACGCTGGAAGACCGAGACCCCATTTGTGACACTGAAAGGGACTCTTAAAAAGTGGTAGAGACGGCCATCCGCCTCAAAGGCCGTGTATTTGCGGTCCTCTGGGCGAATGGGGAGCTGGTGGTAGGCTGACTTCAAGTCGATGGTGGAGAACACCTGGTACTGCGCAATCTGGTTGACCATGTCAGATATGCGCGGGAGAGGGTACGCGTCCAGCTGCGTGTACCTATTAATGGTCTGACTATAGTCTATGACCATCCGGGGCTTGTCTCCAGTCTTGACCACCACGACTTGTGCTCTCCATGGGCTAGTGCTAGGTTGAATGATCCCTTCCCTGAGGAGCCGCTGAACCTCAGATCGAATAAAGATCCGATCCTCAGCGCTGTAACGCCTGCTCTTAGTCGCGATGGGCTTGCAGCCTGGCACGAGATTTTCGAATAAGGAAGGCGGGGTAATTTTGAGTGTTGAGAGACTGCATGTGGAGCGCGCTGGACAATTTGGAGGCTGCTGTTCTCCCACTGAAAGTGGAGGGAGTAGCCCATCGTACTGCAGGGTCACACTCTTCAGGTGGACCATAAAGTCTAGCCCTAGGTGTACCGGAGCGCAAAGGTGCGGTAACACGAGAAGCCTGAAGTTCTCGTAAACTGTGCCCCGCACCGTTAAGGTTATCACACAGCTCCCAAGAACGATAACAGATCGGGGCCTCGACGCCATGGAGATTGTCTGCCTGACAGTTTGCACACGGAGAGTGCACCGTTTCACTGTATCCGGATGGATAAAGCTCTCCGTGCTCCTGCTGTCAAACAGGCAATGCGCCAGGCGCCCGTTTACCTCTCTGTCCATCATGGACTTGTCGAGTCTATGAGGCTTGGCCTGGTCCAGGATGATTGACGCCACTGTTGGATCCCGAGTGTAACTGCAGGCAGCTGAGATAGCCGACGACGAGGACCCCTGCTGGTCTTCTGCGGCCGGTGTCGACCAAAATGGCTGTGCCCACGAATCGCACGTGGTCGATAATGTTGAAAACGGCGGCACCCGCAGATCGCACGTGGCTTGCATCGTCGTCATAGGAAATGGCGGCGCCCATGAATCGCACGTGGCTGAAGACATCGACGAGGCCGGAGACGAGGAGATGGATCCTGGGGAGTCACACGCAGCAGTGCTGGGCTTGGAAGGGGTCTTTGCTCGGCACACTTTTGCATAGTGCCCTTTCTTCCCACAGGCAGAGAAAAACACCGTCCTGGCCGGACATCTCTGACGAGGGTGCTTCGCCAATCCGCAGAAATAGCACCGTGGGCCTCCAGGAGCTGCCGCAGCCGTCAGGTCTGAAGTTGAGAGCATTATCGCGCAGTTCCGAGGAGCCGCCGGGTACAGTTGAGGCGGTGGCTGTACTTGCCATGATGTTCCCACGTAGTCAGTGGGGTAGGTTTCAAGACTTCTGGAGGCCGTTTCCATTGCATCGGCCAATTCTAGCGTCTTAGCCAGGTCCAAGTTACCCTGCTCTAGCAGCCGCAGGCGAATATAGGATGAGCCGATTCCCACCACGAACGCATCTCGGATCAGATCGTTGGTGTATTGAGTAGCCGACACCTCCTTGCAATTGCAGGCTCTGGCTAGCTGTTGAAGTTCGCGCAGGTACTGTCCCGTAGTTTCGCCGGGCTGCCGCCGTCGAGTGGCTAATAGGTGACGAGCATGAATTTTGTTCGGCTGTTTATGGTACAGCTTCTTGAGTAATTCAATGGCCTCTTTGTAATTTTGGGAATCACGGATTGTTGCATACAGTGTCGCTCACCCTTGCGTGGAGGACCCGCAATCTGTCGGCGTCGGATTGGACTGCTGTTGAGGCGTCGATGTAATCCTCGAAACACTTCAACCAATGGTTGAACGTATTCAACGCTCCAGCGGCATGCGAATCCAAGGTTAGCCGATCGGGTTTCAGCATCTGCTCCATTTTTCTTCGAACAAAAGTTTCGGTATTTTGTTGTGAATAAAATTGATGCGCGATTAATTCACTCGGGAGGCGAGGACGTACCCGGGAATAAAGGCTTTTATTCACAACAAGAATAGAGCATACTGCTTAACAATACTATCCCAGACTAAGGGCCACTAGGAAGTAGCAGTGACCTTTATACTCCTATAAGAAGGCGGAGCCAAACGGAGTGTACCACAGAACAATGCTAACAGGTGGAACACCCCAACCCTAACCCCAACAGTAACAAGAGTAACATATGTACAAGTACCCATAGTGGTAACCATCTATGGTTCACCACACCAGGAAAATCTGAAACTCATGTCAGATTTCCCATTTGAGGAGTGCTTCTGACAAAAATGGAGCTGGCTCTTGTTTCCCATCTCTAAAGGGGAAAATTCACAAACGGCACTTATTGAGAAGGCACAATATACTGTCTATTCCCCTTAATTCAATATTTCTTATTTCAAATTAATGCAAAACCAAATTGAATTAATAAATTAGGCATTGCATTTTACATTATATTATTGGTCACCCGTGATGCAAAAAAAGGCAATCAAGAAAAAATGTTTCCATGATTGGATTGTTCGGTTTTGTTGCACAAACTGATGCATTAACAGGGGTTCTGAATAATTTTGTAGTCATGGTTGCTTATTAATTTGTTAGCTTTGTCGACGAGTTTACTGAATGAAACTGATCTTTGCTCAAATAACCCAAAATATTAAAGTGTGAACAAATTATCATGGTTAACTTAACAAGAGTTAGTTATGTGGGAAGATCATTGTTTTATTGAGACACAGTATACATTAGATGTTAGGTCACAGACATGCATAAAATTCTTGATCCTCGAGCTACTGTATAAGCTCAACTCACTTTCTTGTTGCAGCTGTCTCTATAATGGTGTATATGTGCACAATTTACTGGGATCATTGGGAAATGAAAAATGAGAGGAATATTAGGTTAATAACTGTTCAATAAATCTGTCCATGTTTAAAACTATAATGCATACTTAGAATCACTGAGCTTTGATTTATACACAGCATGAAAGCAATTATTACAAAGGCTTATTTTCAGAACATATTTTAGCAAGCTGCATCAGGTATGATTACCTTCGCCCATAACTCTTCCTGAACATTCTTTAACAGCAATTATCTACAGACTTAACACTTAATTGAAGTATCCTCTACTTGAATTCTCTGCCAATTTTCTTCCAAATATACTTAAAACACTGAAAATACAAATATCCACTCAACGGCCTGTTGTATTTACATGCCTTACCAACCCCCCACAATAGCTTGACCCTGAACTGCCCATTCAGAAGAACAGTGAGCTATTTTCAGCCATTTCCTGCCCAACTCTTGCTGAAATTAAGAGGCACCCAATTTAGAACTTGCTCCCTTACCATCTCCACCAACTCCCAAACCCAAAAGGCCATGATCTTATTGAATGGCGGAGCAGACTTGAGGGGCCACGTGGTCTATTCCTGCTCTTAACTTGCACGTTCATATGCACGGACATGAGCAGACTCAAGTTATATTGTCAGTGCTAGTAGTGTAAGCATCTAATATTTAGAAAATCACTGGCTAACCTATGCTGGTCATCAGGAGAGCCAATCTTCAAATGTCAGGAACTTCAAGATGACTTAAATTAACTGCGAGTTCAGGATATCCTGCCTCCTTTGGACCTGCTTCACCAGGTCTGAGAGTCCTCTCCATCAGTCCTGAGCCATCCAGTCATTGTGCATCAGCCAGTCCTCTTCACATCTTCAGTGAAACTGGGTGTGTGGAGTCCATATCCACGAAAATTGGTTCTAATCTGTGCTCAAGGGTCTGAAAGTGTCGGTTTGAACATCTCCAGGCAAGTTCCAATTATGGTAATCAGCAATTATGGCCAAAATTTAATGCTAAACCCAATTAAACAAATACATTTAAAAATTAAACAAATACACCTTACAGCATCCATTCAGTCCCTGCTTTCACCAAAATTACCCCAGTCTTATTTCAGCCATTTCTAGATAAATGCTCCCAATAGCTCAATTGAAACAAAAAGTGATTTATTGTGCCAAACACATCTGAAAGGACAATGGTTCATAATGAGATAGTCAATCCTGGGTAGGCAACAATTAAGGACGTGACAATTTTCCTAAAACAGTTATTTGATTAGAGGATAAAAAAGTAACAAGGATTTCCTCTCCGAATTGCTATTTAACAATATTGCTTAAAGTTTGTACACACACCATATTAAAAGTACTATAAATACAAGCCGTGCTTTTTTCTTTATTCATTCAAAGGTGTGAGCATTACTAATGAGGCCAGCATTTGCTGTCCATCCCCAATTGCCCTTCAAATTAATAAGCATGCTAGGCATTTGCTAAGATCTAAGATCAAATTAAGCCCAAGATTAGGTGCGATTCCATTTATCGGCTTGAATCTTGTATATCTCTCATGTTTCTTTTCCAGTATCCAAGGTTTAACAGTGGGTTCGGCTCAGTTTACGCATGCTCCACGCGGATTGCAGCGGGCCAGCTGGATGTCTTTGGGCATGATGGTGACGCACTTGGCGTGGATGACACACAGGTTGGTGTCCTCAAGATTCCCACCAGGTAAGACTCGCTGACCTCCTTCAGGGCCATGACAGCCGAGCCCTGGAAGTGCAGGTTGGTTTTGAAGTCCTGAGCGATTTCCTGCACCAGGCACTGGAAGCGCAGCATGTGGATCAGCAGCTCAGTGGATTTCTGGTAGCGGCAGATCTCCAGCAGAGCCACAGTGCCGGTATCAGTGAGGCTTCTTCACTTCGCTCGTGGCTGGAGCGGTCTTATGGATAACTAACTGCTTATGGAGAGGTTTCCCTTCGGTCAACTTGTGGTTGTCTGCTTAGTCCTGGCCATCTCCTGGAACAGGTTTATTTGGCAGCACAAGCTTTCGGAGCACTGCCCCTTTATCAGTGAGTGGGAGTTGTTTTCACAAACAGAGCCTATATAGACACATCTCCTGGAATGCAGCAACTTTGGGATCATGAATTGGATTCAATTTGAATTGTTTTTTGGAGCAAGCAAGGAGATGGATTAAGGGCTTGCCTGGCCCACTCTGTGCATTGACTTTGTAACTTTAAGATTGGAGTCATTTTTGTTTTAAAAAGCCAACCACATTGCTGTAGGTCTCAAGCCACATGTAGGCCAGACCAGGCAAGGATGGCAAATTTCCTGCCCTAAAGGACATTAGTGAACCAGATTGGTTTTTACAACAAATGACGATGATCATCATTACTGGGACTAGTTATATTCCAGATTTATTAATTGTCCATCTGCTGCGGTGGGATTTGAGCTCATGTCCCATGGGCCTCTGGATTACTAGTCCAGTGACATTGCCACATCACCATCATCTCCCTCTATGCTGCATACCAAGTTCAAACAAAGCTTTCACATCACGCAATGCGCCTGATGTGCATTGACTCAGCTTACAAAAGGTTGGCATGATGAAGAGAAAAAGGCTTGCATTCGTATAGTGCCTTTCACAACCACCTGACAACTCAAAGTGTTTTACAACAAATTAAGTATTTTTGAAGTGTAGTCATGTTGTAATGTAGGAAATGCTGCAGATAATTTATGCACAGTCAACATCTTTGGGGTTACAATTGACCAGAAACTCAACTGGACTCGCCACATGAACACAGATCATTCTCTGGTGGCGGGGGGTGGGAGAGGGAGGGAGGCCAGATGGTTCGCTGGTAAGGGGGCGGGATGGGGTGGGGGGGGCGCTAGATCGTTCTCTGGTGGGAGAGGGGAGAGGGAGGCCAGATGGTTCTCTAGTGAGGGGGTGGGAATGTGGGGCCAGATCATTCTCTGGCGGGGAGGGGGAGAGGGAAGTCAGAGCAGGCCAGAGGCTCGGAATACTGCAGCAAGTAACTCACCTCCTGACTCCCCAAAACCTATCCACCATCTACAAGGCACAAGTCAGGAGTGTGATCGAAAACTCTCTACTTGCCAGGTCCAACAACACTCAAGAAGCTTGACACCATCCAGGACAAAGCAGCCCACTTGATTGGCACCACATCGACAAACATTCAATCTCTCCACCACCGACGCTCAGTGGCAGCAGTGTGTACTATCTACAAGATGCACTGCAGCAATTTACCAAAGATCCTTAGACAGCACCTTCCTAACCCACAATCACTTCCATTGAGAAGGACAAGGGCAACAGATAAATGGGAACACCGTAACCTGTAAGTTCCCCTTCAAGCCACTCACCGTCTTGACTTGGAAATATATCACCGTTTCTTCGCAGTCGCAGGGTCAAAATCCTGGAATTCCCTCCCTCCCTCATAAATGACCTGGATGAGGAAGTGGAGGGATGGGTTGGTAAGTTTGCTGACGACACAAAGTTTGGTGGAGTTGTGGATAGTCTGGAGGGATGTCAGAAGTTACAGAGGGACATAGATAGGATGCGAGACTGGGCAGAGAAGTGGCAGATGGACTTCAACCCAGATAAATGCGTAGGGGTCCATTTTGGCAGGTCGAATGGGATGAAGGAATATAATATAAAGGGAAAGACTCTTAGTACGGTAGAGGATCAGAAGGACCTTGGGGTCTGGGTCCATAGGACTCTAAAATCAGCCCCGCAGGTGGAGGAGGTGGTTAAGAAGGCGTATGGTGTGCTGGCCTTTAACAATCGAGGGATTGAGTTTAGGAGTCCGGGGATAATGATGCAGCTATATAAGACACTCGTCAGACCCCACTTGGAGTACTGTGCTCAGTTCTGGTCACCTCATTACAGGAAGGATGTGGAAAAGATTCAAAGGGTGCAGAGGAGATTTACAAGGATGTTGCCTGGATTGAGTGGCATGCCTTATGAGGATAGGCTGAGGGAGCTCAGTCTTTTCTCCTTGGAGAGACGTAGGATGAGAGGAGACCTAATAGAGGTATATAAGATGTTGAGGGGCATAGATCGGGTGGACTCTCAGAGGCTTTTTCCCAGGGTGGAAATGGCTGCTATGAGAGGACACAGGTTTAAGGTGCTGGGGGGTAGGTACAGGGGAAATGTTAGGGGGAAGTTTTTCACACAGAGGGTGGTGGGCGAGTGGAATCGGCTGCCGTCAGTGGTGGTGGAGGCAAACTCAATAGGGTCTTTTAAGAGACTCCTGGATGAGTACATGGGACTTAATAGGATGGAGGGTTATAGGTAGGCCTAAAAGGAGGGATATGTTCGGCACAACTTGTGGGGCCGAAGGGCCTGTTTTGTGCTGTAGTTTTCTATGTTTCTTAACGTCATTGTGGGTCAACCCTTGGCACATGGACTACAGCGATTCAAGAAGGCAGCTCGCCACCACCTTCTCAAGGGCAACTAGGGATGGGTAATAAATGCTGGCCAGCCAGCGCCGCCCATGTCCCATTAGTGAATTAAAAAAATACTCCTACAAACAGCAATATAGTATCTGATAACTGGGGGAATTGTAAACTAAATGTGCTGAATGATCCCCCCAAATGAAGAAATTACGAACAAGATTTCACTTTTTGTAACTTTTACTTTGACATGAATCAGAGTCAATGCAAATTGAACATGAATTAAGAGACAAATGATACTACAAATAAAAGGTGAAATTTCACTTGAAGTAGCTGACCCAACAAAGAAATGTTTTCGAAAACCACAAGCATTCCCCTTCAAAGTATAGCTGCTGTTCATTATTCACGCAATCAGGGTAGGTCAGGAGATAATTATCAGTGTTTGTCAGGTGATAACTATCAGGGTAGGTCAGGCGGTAACTCAGGGTAGGGTGGGCAACAGACATCAAACAGCAGCTTTCACCTCCAAATTTCAAAGCAATGTGCAATCCTACAAACCCTCTCTCTCGTTTCACAACAGTCGTGATGCTGTAAGCTTCCACTGCCACTAAACTTGCCAAGGGAGATGACACAAAACTCCATCTTTCCTCTCTCCACAAATGCTGCCAGACCTGCTGGGCTGAATTGTATGAGGTATCAGATTTCCTCCAGTTAAAAGTCAAAGCAGGGAGAATGGGTGAAGCCTACAGAGGTGAAAACTGCCCTCTCCTCAGCCACTTAATGGCCAGAAAATTAGATGAGATTTACGCACCTCAGGAACAGGAAAAACAGCTTTAGAGAAATGCTAAGTGGTTGGCAGCTCTATAGCACTTCAGGACCGAAGTATCTGCTTTTGGCTCAGAATTTGTCGATCCTCACCACGATTCAGGCACAAAACCTTCTCAAACCCTTATCTCACCTACTTTAGTCATGTCAATTCTCTCCCTCTCTCAATTCAACCTGTCACTACTCAAACCAGTCCCAAACCCCACCTCGCCTGTACCTCCATCCCTGTAATCCCCATGATCAACCGCAGACCCTTCTAATACAGCAAAAGCTCACACAGAAACAATGTAAACAAAAATACATTTTACTCATTTAGCTTTTTAAAAATATTGTTCTACAATGAACTAAATTACAACATTTCTGTTGCTGCTATTGCTGTCACTGGTTAAGTGATCGAACTACATAGGGTGGAATTCTTAAATCTTCTGGAAATTGCTAATCTTGAGGGAATTCCCATCCATGGTACGTAACTGCATTTAAATCACTTGCAGCTTCAACAAGACCTACAATGTACAATGATGCGGGGGAGGGGGGTTGGTTTAAAAGAGTGGCAGGGAAAACGGGAAGTTAATTCAAATTAATTCTTTTGAACACAAACATAGACGATGTGCCCCAAACACTGATAGTTACCATGTGTATTGTCAGCTTCACATGATTCTGCTTAAGTAGCGGACATCATTATCTACTAGTTTAAATTTCATTAACAAATTAGGTTCTCGGCTTTTGATACAATTGCCTGTTCCAGAGGCAAATGATATTCTGGTCTCTCAAAGTGTATGATGTGACAAATATAGGGTGCAATTCTCCCCCAAAAAAATTATTTTAAGTGTGCTCACCAGCAGGAAAGGCGGTGCAATTCCTGTAGGGTGGCTCAGTGCAATTCAGATTGCAATCCTCCCACATTTGGACAATCTTTTGGAGATTGGTTCATGCTATGAAAGGGATGTATGGGACCAAAAGATGCCAACAAAACCAACTTCACATAAATCGGGGTGCTGTTTTTAAAGGGCACTCTGACCTCAAAGTAAAGTTGAAGGTAACTCCCACCCCACTGATCATTGTGAGCCCCTGCGGACATGATAAACACCCCCAACCCCTCATCACTAAATGTCCAGGTGACCCACCCTCCACACCACGCAGCCATCAGGGTGATCCGGCCCCACAGCCACCCCCATCCATCCTCGCATGCAACGGGACCCCTCTGCTCCCAAGTAAACGATACTCCGCTATAGGGTTGCCCAAGGCCTCACCTAGCCCCTTTGGCAGTGTCAACCTGCATGCCATTGGCAATGCCAGTGTGGCAGTGCCCAGCCATGACCCTGACCACCTGTGGGCTACAATGGCCTCTGAGCCCTGCATCATGGCTATTACATCTGGTCTCCGTTTGTAGTGATTCCCACAAGTTTCCCATTGTGCCAGTGGGATGGTGAATACCAGGAGCCAGGTGAAACCTGGAAATGTATTTTGAAATGGATTTAAATTTTCTAATCTGGTTCATGTCCTCACTGGGTGTAAACCAGATTATGTTGCTGCATGGGTGGGGGGTGGAGGGGGCAGGGAGAATCCCACAACCCTGCCACAAATCACATTTGGCCCCTCTTGCACGATTCTCTGGCCATAACATGATTTACACCTGACCAGAGCATCACCCCCATAGTTTTTGGAACTATTCCCAGTACCGCAATACAGACCATAGACTCAATCATGTACACTTCAATATATGCACATTTGTAACAAGAGGCAGTATCTTTACTTATGGCACTTAAACTAACAGAAAAGTTCAAAGCAAAAGACGGTCTCTACTCTTATATTGCTTTCCTGGCTTCTCCAGTCCACTCTTGGCCTGTCCCTTTCTGCATCATGTGGAGATGCCGGCTTTGGACTGGGGTAAGCACAATAGGAAGTCTCACAACATCAGGTTAAAGTCCAACTTGAACCTGGTGTTGAGAGACTTCTTACTGTCCTTTATGCATCAACAGATGCTTTGGAAGAGGGAAATCTTTCTCCCAACCCATCCATTGCTAACCACCCTCACTTTTCCAGTAAGAAACTGGACAATCCCTTTCTAATTGTATCCCAGTTTCACTGCCTGAGAGTGTCCAAGGAGAAAAAGTGTGACCCAAGCATATAAATGAAACAGAAGAAATAAAGGCAACACTTAAGACTAAGGAGCAAAATAAAATCTGTTCCACCAAGCTCTTAAAATGTTGCCAAGTATTTGGGTAATTTGGAATGATGGCACCCTGTCGTCAAACTCCAGCTTTGGAAATATTGAACCCATGGCCATTAAATATCATGCTACATTTAACCAAACACCAGGGGGGACTTCAAACAATTTACTGTGGAACCATGCCATGATGCACTGTTTGTGTAGAATTAGCTCAATGCTTATTTTGGGTGAAGCTGGCCTTTAAAGTGAAGGAATTCAGATATTGCACTGTAGTATTTTCACATAGGCATTGAAAGATAGATATTACTTGTCCTAAAGTATAAAGTACACTACCTGGAAAGCTAAAAAGATAAACATCCCACATTACTAGATTATGAATGTTTTGGAAGTAAAAACAGTTTAATGTTATTTGAAAACATAATCCAAGTTTCTCAAATTAGAAGGAAAAGCATATTTGTGAAACTATTACAGCGTTTCTTGTCATTAGTATGACAATCTTCCAGGAGCAAACTATTAATCAACTATAATGCCATCTAAAAACAGGATGAAGTATTGTCATGTTACATTTTGCACTTTACCTTGCAGCTACAAGAAGCTGTATGCCTTTTTAGCTAAATTTATTTTCTCACATATCCTTATTCCTCTTGGAATAAAGCTCTGGGTCAGCCAGAGTGCCAGATGCAACAGTAAACTCATCAATTATGTTGCTTTACAACGTGGCATGCAATCGAGAGAAAAAAAACAGGTTGCAAATGTCTTGGAAAAATATAGTGCTAGTCTGCTGCTGATCCTATGTTCAAAATGTAGCCTTAAGTACTTTAACCAGAAATGCTACTTTATTTGAAATTAAGAATGCCTGCTTATAATATATGGAAAAGTTATATATAGGTACAATTGCAACATTACACTTATTGAAGTTATGAATGCAGCTCATTAAACAAGTGTTCCACAACAATGACTATGTGGCCAAATTCCCTTCCAATTCGATTTTCAAGTTTGCTGACGACACCCCCGTAGTGGGTCGGATCTCAAACAATGACGAGATGGAGTACAGGAATGAGATAGAGAATCTGGTGAACTGGTGCGGCAACAACAATCTCTCCCTCAATGTCAACAAAACGAAGGAGATTGTCATCAACTTCAGGAAGCGTAAAGGAGAACATGCCCCTGTCTACATCAACGGGGACGAACTAGAAAGAGTCGAGAGCTTCAAGTTTTTAGGTGTCCAGATCACCAACAACCTGTCCTGGTCCCCCCATGCCGACACTATAGTTAAGAAAGCCCACCAACACCTCTACTTTCTCAGAAGACTAAGGAAATTTGGCATGTCAGCTTCGACTCCTATCAACGTTTACAGATGCACCATAGAAAGTATTCTTTCTAGTTGTATCACAGCTTGGTATGGCTCCTGCTCTGCCCAAGACTGCAAGGAACTACAAAAGGTCGTGAATGTAGCCCAATCCATCATGCAAACCAGCCTCCCATCCATTGACTGTCGACACTTCCCACTGCCTCGGCAAAGCAGCCAGCATAATTAAGGACCCCACACACCCCAGACATTCTCTCTTCCATCTTCTTCCTTCAGGAAAAAGATACAAGTCTGAGGTCACGTACCAACTGACTCAAGAACAGCTTCTTCCCTGCTGCTGTCAGACTTTTGAATGGATCTACCTTGCATTAAGCTGATCTTTCTCCACACTCTAGCTATGACTGTAACGCTACATTCTGCACTCTCTCATTTCCTTCTCTATGAACGGTATGTTTTGTCTGTATAGCGCGCAAGAAACAATACTTTTCACTGTATGTTAATACATGTGACAATAATAAATCAAATCAAAAAATAAAAGTAGAAAAACACTGTACTGGAGATAGTGTACTGTCGTTAAGTGTTTTGGATCTCCACAGCACTGATGACAAACTCAGATTATGGGAAAGTCAAGTTATGAACATACACATTACCTCTGCTGCAATCAGAAAAACGTCGTCGTCAATGTGTCTCAAACCACATGCTACAACCCCAAGTGCAACTCCTGGGAAAACGTAAGCATTGTTACCCTGGCCAGGATACAACACACGTCCATCTTCCATTGTCACTGGGTTAAATGGACTTCCGCTTGCAAATATAGCTCGTCCCTGCAACAGAGAATGCAAAGAGAGAAAAATGCTTAGAAATTATATGGTCAAGGCTGGATTACATTTCTCACCAGAATTAAGCAAAGAAGAATCCTGAGAGCTGAGAAGCAAGATGCAGATGAATAATTTTCTGACTGACTTTCTTTCAGACATGTGCCTCGAAATATCTAACCATTCAAATAAACGCGAATATTCCCGACCACTGTAGCCCCAAAGTCAGGGACCTTGACCCGATCCCAAAACCCAGCATAAAGTCAACTGCATGGCTGGGGTGCTGGGACAGTGCATCAGATATCCCAGCCAGAATATTGTAGTTCCTATTGCAGAGAAAAGGTTCAAGAAGGTCTCAAATAACATTTCTCTTTTCTGATCTTCTACTCCAAATAGAACAAGTTGGTACCTCAGGGAACAGAACATTGATCAGAAGAACCAATTACTTTGTTGGGGGAAAGTTTGGAATTGCTCAACATATCAAGTGCAATTTATGAGCTCTTCACTGGCTTGAATTCCATTGAGGTTTACAGTGTGTGCAATTTCCAGGGTAACCTAGAACTCCACCAGAGATGGCCACTTGATACATGGGTGTGGGGTGGTATAGCCAATTCCTTTCTGACAGAATTTAATGAACGAATGGGATAAATTCCAACACAACTTGAATTCTCTACCAATTTCCTGACAGAACTGCAGCTTTCACTCTCTCCACTGCCTCAAATGTCAATACAATTGTCTTCAAACATAGTCATCATGGAAATTAATGCTGAGGAAGGAGATGTCTAGATGTGTATGTCATGGATTGCTTGTAACTCAGTTTGCTGAAACACAAACATTCCTATCCGTGTGGACTCTCACTCTATGCAACAACAGGCATTGCAAGGAGCACTTCAGGTTCTCGCTTGGATGCAAAATCACAGTCACTCAGAGCCTTACAACATTCAGAAATAAATATGGTCCATAGCTTTTAATTAACACCCAAATTCAGTAAAATTACATGCTTGGCAGAACAAAAACTTCCAGAGTGAGCCATGCAAGTGGTAAAGGGCATCTACAATATTAGAGGTAGCACAATATTTCAGTGTTTAAGAACGTCTCCAAGCTGTTATAGTTTTACTGAAAATGGTACTTGTAGCTAGATATACAGGTACAGTCAGGCCAGTTTAACTAAATGACATTGTCACTAAATTATATTGTCACTAAATTTCAGGCACCATGTTTTCCTTCATTTGTTAACGTTATCATAGAATCTACAGTGCAGAAGGAGACAATTTAGTCCATCGAACCTGCACCGACAACAATCTCACCCAGGTCCCAACCCCATATATTTACCCTCCAAATCCACCTGACACTAAGGGGCAGTTTATCATGGCCAATCAACCTAACCTGCACATCTTTGGACTGTGGGTGGAAACCGGAGCACTTGGAGGAAACCCACGCAGACACGGGAAGAATGTGCAAACTCCACACAGTCACCTGAAGCCAGAATTGAACCTAGGTCCCTGGCGCTGTGAGGCAGCAGGTGCTAACCACTGTGCCACGGAGCAATTACCAGAAGTACAAAATGTGTGTCCCGAATGAAAACTCAAGGTAATCTTTTCCATCTGCCATAGAGACCCAGGTCCAGCAGTTCCTGCCATATTTGTGCTCAAACCTGCGCGGCATCATCTAACCATAGGTGCATTCCATCAAAGGCTAGGCGAGAGGCAGATGGGGTACCTTAACTTCCCTCCTCCTCAGGGAGGGGTCTTCAGACACCCAAAGGGAGGGAAAGCACCAACTAAAATCTCAGGTCATCCACATTAGCCACTCCAAGTATGTCCTGCCACTCTAAATCCCATCTGCATGTGGCCTCATCAACTCAAGTGCATGTCTGGGTTGCACCTAGACACAGTGGTAGAGTTAGGAGATTTAAGAAGTGTTGACTGCACAACGGTGGCATGCGTATGTATTCATTGTACATAATCTGCACCATTGTTGACATATTTTGCTTTTATCCTGCTCCAAGTCTCAGGTATTGAATAGCAAATCGATGTGATACAAGATCCTGCATTAATTCCATCTCCCATCTTAAGTCTTACTCAATCTCATCACAATGAACATCATCATCATCGACGTGAACAGGGACACTTTCGATCTGAAAGTTATGGCTGGACAAGACACATGCAACCCTTGCATTTTAGTCAGACATTATATGACCTAATGAGAATTGGTGATCAAGGTTGGTGATTATCCTAATGCTGTCACACTGAAGTCAACAGTATGAGGATGTTATTTGTTGTGAGTATCTTCACCCAATTGCACTTTGCAATACTGTTTATTTTATTACTGAAAGGTTTTGGTTAAAATATTCATCATCGAGCATGATAGCCATTCATGCCTCCATGCAGCAAGATTTCATCTCCATGTTTAAAGCTGAAGGTTATTTCTTTGAGTTCTTACTCTTCCCATGCATGATTCTGAACGATGGAAATTGGTTCTACTTGGTGACATTTGAAATAGCTGCAAGAGATCACGAGTGTGTGATGTCAGGGGTGTGGGCTCATCCTTATGAAGCTGTCTGCTTTCCTGTGAGGATGTTACTTTGCTCCCGAATGGCTGCCAGTGATGCTTCAGTGCTAACCATTGACAAATAATTTTCCTCTTGGAGCCACTTTACAAACTTGCTGCAATATATGCATAAGTGCATCCATGTGTGCATAGTCTTTCAGCCGCTTGAAGGTGCCATGGTTGAAAGGATTGCACTATATGCAGTTGCTTGAGGATGTACCCTTGTACAGTGTTAAGCACACTCCACAGCAACTGCATAATCCTTAGGCTACTGTGCCTTCCAAGGATGACCCCACTGTTGGGGTTGAAGGTGATTTATGCTTCCTCAGTGTTAACTGAGAAATTTATGACCTTTCATGGCATGTTGAATATGACAATAAAGATGTTGTTGCCTCCCCTGCATTGAAGCGTGAAGAGAACTGTGCTCATCATAAGTTCCACCTTATTCTTTTGGAATATTGTAGCTAAAGTTGTCATGATCAAGTGTCCCGCATTACGCCCATGTAATGGTATCCTCATGTGGCTCGTTTGAATCCTTGCCCCCTTCAATGTTCTCCTCATCCGAGGAGACATCTAATGTTCCTGTGTCTCTCTGTGGTAAAACATCCTCCTTTACAGTGCGGCGTTGTGCAATGTTGTGCAGGATGCTGCAAACAATAATGATCTGGGACACACTCTGTGGTGAGTATTGGAAAGCTCAGCCTGATTAGTTCAAACATCTGAATTACATCTTTAAGAAGCCAATGCTCTATTAAAGAGCTGGTATACAGCATTGTATCTCTCCTCAGAAGCAGTCTGTGGATGATGAATTGGTGTCCTTAGTCAGGTCTTTACAGGATCTTATTAACGAGCAGTTAAACCTCTAGGCACCAGCCGAGCTCCCTCAAATATTGCTGGCACCATGGAGTGACTCAAAATGTATGAATCCTGCAAAATCCCTGGGTACCTCGCACAATCATCCATTATCTGCTTTGTATGATCTCAAATTAATTGGAAATTCCTTTCTATTGGTGAATCTCACAGGATGCTGCCAAGGGAGGCTCTCAAGGACTCTTGTGCAGTCAATGGCACCCAGCACTTGTGGAAAGCCCGAGATTGCAGCAAATCCACAGCTTTGGCAACCTGGCTTGCTTCATCAATGCAAACTCAGAGACAGAGAGTCTTAGGGGTTTACAGCATGGAAACAGGCCCTTCGGCCCAACTTGTCCATGCCACCCCTTAAATTGATCAAGATCCCGTTGCAATCCTAGATAACCTTCTTCACTGTCCACTATGCCACCAATCTTGATGTCATCTGCAAATTTACTGACCATGCCTCCTAAATTCTCATCCAAATCATTAATATAAATGACAAATAATAGTGGATCCAGCACTGATCCCCGAGGCACACCGCTGGTCACAGGCCTTCAGTTTGAAAAACAACCCTCTGCAACCACACACAGTCTTCTGTCGTCAAGTCAAGTTTGTATCCAATTGGCTGCCTCACCCTGGATCCCGTGAGATTCAACCTTATGCTGCCATACGGTACCTTGTCAAAGGCCTAGCTAAAATCCGCGTGGACATCATCAACTGCATTGCCCTCATCTACATTCTTGGTTACCCCTTCAAAAAACTTAATCAAATTTGAGAGACATGATTTTCTACTCAAAACCATGCTGACTGTCCTTAATCAGTCCTTTCCTCTTTAAGTGCCTGTAAATTCTGTGTCTCAAAATACCTTCTCACAACTTACCCACTAACGATGCTAGGCTCACCAGCCTGTAGTTCCCAGATTTTTCCCTGCAGCCCTTCCTAAACAAAGGCACAACATTTGCCACCTCACCTGCGGTTGTCAATGATTCAAATCTCTCTGCTAGGGCACCTGCAATTTCCTCCCTTGCCTCCCTCAACATCCTGGGATACACTTCATCAGGTCTTGGGGATTTATCTACCTTGTTGCGCTTTAAGACTTCCAGCACCTCCTTCTCTGTAATACGTACACTCCTCAAGACATCACTATTTATTTCCCCAAGTTCCCAAACATCCATGCCCATTCATAATGGTATGCTTTATTGAAAGGGACACCTCCTTTATCCATGTGCCTCGCCAATTGTGAGGTTCTTCAAAGGTCACCAGTGGAGCCCTGGAAAGATCTGCAGGCAAAAAGGTTCAGTGCAGTGGTATCATACAGAGCAACTGGTATTGGATTGCCAGAGTCTGTGCAGCTTGGGTCCCTCATGGAGAACGTGGCAAATATGAGCTTTCACATTCCTGGATGGGCAAAGGCTCACTTTGCAAATGACAGTTGTTAATCAAACTGTGTCATTGCAAAGTGAGCTTGCAAATGGTATTGCTGACCTTCATCTAGGAGACCAGCTTCCAAACTATTCCTATTGCTCACAAAATCCCACATATCCTTACCACCTCCTAATTGCCTTTCCTCCTGTTAACCTTGAGCCCATCATTGCCCATGTGGATATTCCTGTTCTTCCCCCAAACCATTTAATGTTAATGTGCCCATCCACTTTATGGACTTGATCCATCCCCTTCTTGAGGCCACATGCATGCTGACTTTTCAAGTCATCCCACAGAGATCATCCAATACCACCACTCCATGACTTTTCAGCTACCAATTTATAGGATAGAGATGTCTATCCTGACTGTGCCATCTGGCTCACAGTACCATGCCTCTAATCCCAAGACCAAGTTCCTTAGATGATTAACCATGCTCCGCACAATGGTCACTGCCCAGACAGGCCTTCCCCACCCAACACTGGAATTAAGTCATGCATCCATGCAGAGCCCTCTAACATGACCCACACAGTCTCTTTAATATGCCCCAATAGCATGGCCTCAGGCCCAGGTGATCCTCATCAATCTCACCCCGACAATGTGGCCGCAGCCCCAGAATCATACAGTGCAGGAGGAGGCTGAAAGGAAAGAGCAGCTAGCTTCTGTGTACTTTCCAGATCTTTGGAAGATAGGTATTGATGGACAGAAGGGTCACATATGCCCTGACAGAGTGCAAACATCCATTTGTACTAGCGAGAGGGTAGCCTAATTATCAATCCTTAAAAGGAATCACAGGAAAAACCGTCCCACAAAATTACTGTGGGTTCACCCAGCAACTGGTCGCACCATTTTTTTTTTTGGGAGTGAGGAATATTCCTGAACCTAAAGAGGAAATGCTGGAAAATCTCAGCAGGTCTGGCAGCATCTGTAAGGAGAGAAAAGAGCTGGCATTGAGAGTCCAGATGACCCTTTGTCAAAGCCCGCAGTAATCTGCTTATATTCTTGAACTTCCTGGCCCCACAGAAAGTCCCAAAACATTTGTGTGGCCATCTCCAATGGTCCTTTTAAGGTGGTTAATTCTGCTCACTGTCTGGCACAAATAAAAGGAAGGAATGGAATGGAATTATTGATGTAGGAGACCAAATTTGTATCTTTAACTAGTTGCCTAGGTGAGCATGCCATTCAACCATGAACCTAAAAAAAGAGAGGGGCAAACATACAGGCAGACAACTTGGCACCACGACACTGCTCTATAAGATTCAAATTCCATTCAATCACTCAACGCCTTTCTCAAATATTTGTGACACAAACAGAATCGTTCCCTACCCTGTTTGAATCTCATTATTAGCACAGATACATCACTAAATTTCATTGGTGGCAGATTACTTTCTGTGCAACATCTTTATCTTATCTTAAGAGGTGTCATGTACAACACAGGCATTTGCAATTCAAAACAAACTTCAAATCATAGAATCCCTACAGTACAAAATGAGGCTATTCAGCCCATCAAGACTGCACCAACAGCAATCCCACCCAGACCCTATGCCTATAACTCAATGTATTTACCCTGCTCGTCCCCCAATACTAAGGTACAGTTCAGCTTCTGGATCAAAGTTCCAATATGCTTCTACCTTTCTTTGTAGATTTGTATCACCAGTTCCATTCAAGAAAGGTTGAGAAATGTTAGTATTTTTGTATTCTTTTGTGTGGTTCCTGAGGGGGTTTGAGGGCAATCTTCCTGGATCCTAAAACAGAATCACTTGTGCAGAAAAATTAAACCAAGGTTCTGCTGCCAAATTTCCACTCTAGTTTATGACCATGATTGCAATTGGCTAGTCAAATCTTGAAGGAGTAAACTCCTACTTTCTGTACTGCAGTGCACGAATAATTTTTGAATCGTGCATTTGTTTGCTGTTTTCATGACCATAATATATCATTGTTACACAACGGGTAGATTTTCAGCGTCTGGAGAAAATTGCCATCAGTTTGATAAATTAATTGCAGTTATACATCCTCTCCAAGCAGGCCAGCACAGCAGTACACTTGCTCACTGTGAAACCACCTGGGTTTCATTTCAATGGAGTGAACATCAGACAGCTGGTGATCCACCTCCCTCTGCCAGGCTACTGTTCAAGTGGTGAAGCCGAAAATCTACCCGACATCTCCAAAGAAATAGCTTTCTGACATGATGTGCAATATGACAGGGCTCCTCCAGTGCAGAAGCAATAGACTTGATTCACTTTTCTGCAGGACCGTGAACTATATAATTCAAAAATTCACTCTGGGGAAATTGCTGTTAGTTTGATAAATTAGTTGCAGTTAAACATCCTTTCCTACCAAGTCTGCTTGAAGCTGTTTGAATTGAAAAGAAGCCCCTTCTATTACTATCAGCCATCATAAAAATCCTCATGAAAGTCTCTTAATTTATTGCTAGAAAAACAAGTTTAAAATCCAACATTTTATGACCTAATTTGATTAGATGCAGCTGGGCTTTGCTCACTCTTCTCCTAACTTGTTTTGTAGGAATACGTTCAGAGATGATCTCTCCTTGATAGAAAGTGTCAGTGTAATTGGTTTCATATTTGACATTCTCTCATTTCAGAATGGCTTAACAACTTGCATTTATATACTGCCCTCAACATGATTAAGAGTCCCACGCAGGAGATTTATGTTTATGGAACAAAACAATGAGCCAGTTTCTTTTTCATTTGTTCATGGGTTGTAGACATTGCCGGCTGGGTTAGCATTTATTGCCCAATCCAAATTACCCTCAAGAAGGTGTGAGCTGCCTTCTTGAATCACTGCAATCCATGTGGTATAGGTACTTCCACAGTGCTGTTATGGAGGGAATTCCAGTATTTTGACTCAGCGACAGTGAAAGAACGGTGATATCTTTCCAAATCAGTATGATGAGTAGCTTGGAGGGGAATTTTCAGATGGTATGTTCCCATATGTCTGCTGCCCTTTTCCTTCTTGATGGTAACCATCGTGGGTTTTGAAGGTGCTGCCATGGAACCGTGGTGAGTTCCTGCAGTGCAGCTGCCTTGTTGTCAAGAGCAGATTTGATTTTGATTGGATTTATTGTCACATGTATTGGGGGACAGTGAAAAGTATTGTTTCTTGTGCGCTATACAGACAAAACACTGTGCATAAAGTACATAGAGGTGAAGGAAAGGAGAGGGTGCAGAATATAGGGTTACAGTCATAACTAACGTGTAGAGCAAGATCAGCTTAACATATTATATGTCCATTCAAAAGTCTGATGGCAGCAGGGAAGAAGCCGTTCTTGGGTCCTCACCTCACATAAGATGTTAGGGCAAAAGCTTAGACAGAGGTTCCAAAGAAAGAATCTAAAGGAAAGAGAGGAAGAGAGGTAGAGATTGGGAACGGATGTTCAGAATACATTTCACTGTGGCACAGAGGGAATTCAGCATGGTTAGTGGTGCCACATTTTCAATAAGATGGTCAGTCAAGATCTGTTCCAAGAGGACATATAAGACTCCTCGAAAAATTTTGAAAATGCTAAGGATGCAGATCTTCTGCAAAGTGGCAATCACTGATGGATTGTCACTCCGACTGTACCTTTCTGTGCCCTGACACAGCACTACATTTACTGGACGTGCCCTCCTTTCACTGCACTAGTTGCAGCAAGAAAAGTTTAAATGTGCAGGTGAATGAATGAATGGATAGGGTGTGCAAGGTGGATCAGATATGCAGGATGTTGACAGGAAGGCAGATAGATGGGTGAGTTGGGGTAGGTAGTCGGTTGGGTGAGTGAGTCAGATTGGACTTGGGAGATAGTCAGGTGGTGGGCCAATCAGGAGTCAAGGGCTAGTTAGGTGTTTGTGTACAGTAAGCAGACTGGGCCTGAGGGGTGGGCCAGAGCAGGGCAATTTATGTCCCACCCAACATTTTTTCCCTAATTACAACCAGCACAAGCAGATTAATCTCAATTACTGGTTGTGGGAAATTGCTATGCACAGAGTGATGAATTTGAATACATCATAACATTGACAGTACTTCTTGCTTGTACATATGACCTGAAAGTCAGTATGTACATGCAAGTTCATTTCACATTCTTTCATTCTATTATGCCAGTATAAAATTGCCATCTTAGCCTTTTTCTTTCCAATTAACATCTTCTAGTGCAGCGCTTCCCAACCTTTTCTTTTATATGGACCACTAGTTTGTCGTCAAAAGCTTTTGTGAACCACAATACACGTAAGCCATTTTAAGCATTTTGTTTAAAAAACAGCCTATAGCTGACAGGAGTTAAACTTGTATTTCAACAAGTATGCAAAACACAGCTATTTCTAATAGTTTATTATGCACAAAGAACAATACAGCACAGGAACAGGCCCTTCGGCCCTCCAAGCCCACGCCGCTCCCTGGTCCAAACTAGACCATTCTTTTGTATCCCTCCATTCCCACTCCGTTCATGTGGCTATCTAGATAAGTCTTAAATGTTCCCAGTGTGTCCGCCTCCACCACATTGCCCGGCAGCGCATTCCAGGCCCCACCACCCTCTGTGTAAAATACGTCCTTCTGATATCCGTGTTAAACCTCCCCCTCCCCCCCTCACCTTGAACCTATGACCCCTCGTGAACGTCACCACCGATCTGGGAAAAAGCTTCCCACCGTTCACCCTATCTATGCCTTTCATAATTTTATACACCTCTATTAGGTCACCCCTCATCCTCCGTCTTTCCAGTGAGAACAACCCCAGTTTACCCAATCTCTCCTCATAACTAAGCCCTTCCATACCAGGCAACATCCTGGTAAACCTCCTCTGCACTCTCTCTAAAGCCTCCACGTCCTTCCGGTAGTGTGGCGACCAGAACTGGGCGCAGTATTCCAAATGCGGCCGAACCAACGTTCTATACAACTGCAACATCAGACCCCAACTTTTATACTCTGTGCCCTGTCCTATAAAGGCAAGTATGCCATATGCCTTATTCACTACCTTCTCCAAATGTGACGTCACCTTCAAGGATCTGTGGACTTGCACACCCAGGTCCCTCTGCGTATCTACACCCTTTATGGTTCTGCCATTTACCGTATAGCTCCTCCCGACGTTAGTTCTACCAAAATGCATCACTTCGCATCACTCCACAAATACATTGCACTCATCACAGCACATTCACCTGCAGTAGGCTTACCAGTGGAAGCACATAACCTTTATCTGATAAGACGGCTGGTGTTATTTCACAAACGTAAAAATTTGGATGTCAGGTTCCAGGACTGACAGTCTCATCGACATCAAGTTAATTCTACTATTTGATTTTCAATGTAATAACCCCGGAAAATCCAGTTTCGCAAAGGTAGATTGTAGGAAAAGACATCTGAAACTTCATTAACTCATCGGACAGTTCTGGATATTCCAAAGCAACCTTAAGCCAAAAGTCAGTCAGGTAGTTCTAAAAAAAAAGCCAGCTTTGTAGCACTGTCACAGGACAGTTCCACAAGGCCGTCTTGCTCTTTCAGGGTCAGGCTTGCAATGATGTTATCATCGAGACTTGCAAAGGGATTTTGCATTCAGTTGAACTGTGTGTCGGGAACAGCGAAGTACTTGCATAGCTGTGTCTTCAAACTTTGCAGGTGCTCTATGATGTCCTGTTTCACACTGTTTGGAATCTGACAGTTTCACAAACGAGTCATAATTTGATCGTTCAAGTTGTTTGACTCATCCCTATTTTCTTTACCATGGTTTCCATTTTGTCCTGCACATGATTTTCCCTGAACACAGATTGAAACCATTTAAGTACTCGAACATATCGAGCGTATGTGTCAATTTGGCAAGTCATTGAAGCATTGAGAGAGTTCAAACTTTGAATCAAGTAAAAGAATTCTCACTTCATCATGCAACTTGAAAATACACGCGAGTACCTTTTCTCAGGAGAGCCAGCAGGTCTGTGTGCAGAAATAGTTGATGGTGATCACTGTCAATCCCATCACATGGAGCTGCAAGTATTCGCAATTTCAGTGGACGGGCCTCAATAAAATTGACCGTTTTAACTGCTTCCTCCAAAATGGGCCTAAGTTTAGCAGGCATTTTCTTCGCAGCTAGCGCCTCCCCATTGATGCTGTTGCTAGCGTAGCCACTGCTCTTACACGCATAACAACCCCACTGTTGACCCAAAATTGCATGGACCCCATCTGTGCTAACTCCTACACTTTTGACCAATCATTTCAATTGCAAATACTAATGTGGATAATCCATCAAAGCTTCCTCCAGAGGTCTCCAGTATCCAGCCAAATCAATTCATTCCAGGTGATATCAAGAAATGGCTGAAGACACTGCAGAGCCTATGGGCCCTGACAATACTCTGGCAATTATACTGAACACTTGTACTCCAGAATGAAGCTTTGGAGAGAGTACAAAGAAGGTTCACCAGGATGTTGCCTGGTCTTGAGGGTGTTGGCTATGAGGAGAGGTTGAATAAACTAGCAATTTTTTTTACTGGAAAGATGGAAGCTGAAGGGAGACCGAGAGGTCTACACAATTATGAGAGGCATAGACAAGGTGGATAGTCAGAGTCTTTTTCCCAGGGTGCAAGTGTCAATTACAAAGGGACACAAGGTTCAAGGTGAGGGGAAAAGTTGAAGGGATGTGCGAGGGGAGTTTTTCACAGAGTGGTGGGTGCCTGGAACATGCTGCCAGTGGTGATGGAAGCACATTATTAGCAACATTTAAGAGACATCTGGAGGGTACATGAATAGGGAGGGAATAGAGGAATACAGATCAAGTAAGGGCAGAAGGTTTTTTAAAAGTTTAGTTAGGGCATCATGATTGACACTGGCTGGGAGGGCCAAAGGGCCTGTTTCTGTGCTGTACTTTTCTTTGTATGCCCCTAAGCAAGATTTTCCAGTTCAGCTGCAACACTGGCATCTACCTGGATGCAGGTAGGTAAAAGTAAAATAAATCGAACCTGTCAATTATGACCCAAGTCCACTCTCAATCATCAGTAAAGTGATGGAATTGTCATTGATAGTGCCATCAAGCGCCACACACTCAGCAACAACTTACTCTCTGATTCTGTTTGGGTTTGGGTTCTGTCAGGGCCATGTGGCTCGTGACCTCAATGCAACCTTGGTCCAAACATGGAGAACAAAGAAAGATGGATGAGGTCGTTGGAGATCAATTATCTCACTCCAGGACATTATTGCAGGAGTTCCTCAGGGTAGGGTCCTGGGCCCAACCATCTTAAGCTGCTCAAACAATTATTTTTCCTTCATCATAAGGTCAACTGTGGGGATGTTCACTGATGATTGCACAATGTTCAGCACCATTAAACACCCCTCAAATATTGAAGCAGTTCATGCCCATAAACAGTAAGGTCTGGACAACATTCAGGCTTGGGCTGGTAAGTGGCGAGTAGCATTTGTGCCACACAAATTCCAGGCAATGACCATCTCCAACAAGAGAGGATCTAAATAATCCCCCCTGACATTCAATGGCATTACCATCACTGAATCCCCTACTATTAACATCCCAGCAGTTACCATTGACCAGAAATTGAACTGTACCAGCCATATGAATACTGTGCTACCAGAGCAGATCAAAGGCTAGGAATCCTGTGGTAAGTAACTTACCTCTTGACTCCACAAAGCCTATCCACCATCTACAAGGCACAAGTCAGAAGTGTCATGGAATACTCTCCACTTGCCTGGATGAGTGCAGCTCTGACAACTCTCAAGAAACTTGACACCAAAAGACCATTAGAACCAGGAGCAGGAGTAGGCCATCTGGCCCTTGGTGCCTGCTCTATCATTCAATAAGATCATGCCTGATCTTTTTGTGGGCTCAGATCCACTTACCCGCCCATAGCCCTTAATTTACTGTTTAAAAATCTATCCAGGACAAAGCAACTCACTTGACTGGCACCCCATCCACTATCTTAAATATTCACTCCTTCAACATCACTTTCAAACCACACAACTTCTATATCGAAGGTTAAGGGTCACAAGGGCACACCTGGAAGTTCCCCTCCAAGTCACTCAACAGCCTGATTTGGAAATATATCAACATTCCTTCTCTGTTAATGGCTCAGTATCCTGGAACTCCCTCCCTACCAGCACTATGGATGTATTACACCACACAGACTGCAGCGATTTAAGGCAGTGGCTTACCACCACCTTCTCGATGGCAATTAATGCTAGCATAGCCAGCGATACCCACATCCCATGTACAAAATAAAGCTCTCTCATAATTACACTTTCACTTTGTATTAGTGATTTATTTTATGATAGAGTTCAATTTCGTAAATAGTAGCTCAAGTTTCAACCTTCCATGGAAAACCAATGGGGTTAGTTACCAAGTTGCAGTTGGTGATGTTTGCAGTCACCCATGGAGATGAATCATTAAAAGATGGAGGTGCCATTAGTTTGTAGGATACGGAGTGTATTCCCGTAGGGTTGGAGTGTGTTACATCGCCAATGGATTTCTACACTGCCTGCCTCTCCCTACCTGCTGGATTGCTACCAACTTACTATCCTGTGCACTCTCCAAGAAATTTTCAGCCTCCTATATGCCCTACCTTACCTGCAACCACTTCTCAAGCTCAAAAGCCCTGAGCTCAGATTCAAAGAACAGAAGGCACTTCCTGGCCTACACACATGGTTATCCAGAACTATGTGTTGGCATTCCCACATAACACAGGAATGGCAAGCATTGGGTCTCAGCTGTCCCACCATTTTACTTTGGAGTCTGTTCATCGAGGTTTGCAGTTTAGTATCCCTATATTTCCCTTTTATTCAATTACTTGCATTAAATAAATAGCTGGTATATTAATTTGGATCAATATTATGTTGGTACCCTCTACTCAGTTCATTTTAATTTTATTCCTTTAGATTTATTTACTCCAATTTATGTATTTTCTCATTTACTGGCAACTATTAGTTTGAAGTGCTTCACATTCCCTTCTCTTTGCATCAAATTCCTGTCACCACGTCATTTAGCATATTCACCCAGTGTTGTGTGCACAGCTTTATTGTAAAAATTAGTGATTTTTATCTTAAGGTGATCAGAAAATGTGCTTTTGTGACGAATATTTGTTGGTCCGCAGTTAATTTAATTAGATTTTTGTTATTGGAGAGCTTTCAACACGGTATGACAAACGGACAAATGCGACAACGCCAACATGGAGATTCCTGCTTCTTCATCATCCTACACATTTCAGCCAAGCATCACAGACGTTTTGCTAAATGTAGTTTTATGGAAACTAGAAAGCCAATATGCTTCTAAACTTTCAACACGTTAATGCAGACCTCAAAATTCTCATTCTATCTGCAGCTTTTCATGTAGAAAATCAGCCACAGGCAGACAGATAAGGCATTCCACTTGTCCCTAACATTAAACAAAGACATCTTAATATGGATTATATTGAAACATGGAACTTTTGTGGTATTCAGACTTCAATGCGAAAAGAATCACAGCATTATAGACGGTAGTAGTACTTGTGGTTTAAGTCAGCTTCCATGCTGATATCACATTTTTGCCTTGATTAAATTTGCAGAGGCAACTTACAAATCTACCCTCTTGCAATAATAACTATCCTCAAAATTCAACAGGGAATCTGTAAGATTTGCATAATCTTTTCATCAACCTGTTCTGACAACTTCTGGGCAGTTTTGAAAATACAAGCAGAATGT
Source organism: Mustelus asterias (assembly GCF_964213995.1). Lineage (NCBI taxonomy): Eukaryota > Metazoa > Chordata > Chondrichthyes > Carcharhiniformes > Triakidae > Mustelus > Mustelus asterias. Next base: position 54,570,644 of record NC_135805.1, read on the forward strand.
TGTCTGATGCACAGTATAGCTGGTTTTTTTACTTGCACCAATACGAATAGCAGACATCAAGAAAATATTTATTCAACATCTGGAGGCCCCGTTTTAAATTGAAAATTCTTTCCCTCACTATGACAAAGTTTCCTATTCTTTACAGAAGCCAGGTCACATTCTGCTAGACTGATTTCATGGCGTCCATCAATTATTTTTAGAAGCTGCCCAAAAACCTATTATAGGCAAAACTGCACTTACATTCAAACAGATTTACTATATCGATATCTATATTTTTGTAATCACAAGGCCACAATGTCATCCTGAGCCAGAAACAAAATATGGTAAGAAAAAACCATATAGTGCAAGTTAAAATGTGCAAAAATGTTCATCTTAAGTTTTACTATAGAACCCAACTTCTTTCCCATCACCCCACGTCTGGAAGTTGTGCCCTCAACCACCTATATAATCATCATCGATGAAGACGAACATCTCGCCAAGGTCATCCCCACATCTCACTACTTAGAAACATAGAACATAGAAACATAGAAAAACTACAGCACAAACAGGCCCTTCGGCCCACAAGTTGTGCCGAACACATCCCTACCTTCTAGACCTACCTATAACCCTCCATCCTATTAAGCTCCATGTACTCATCCAGGAGTCTCTTAAAAGACCCTATTGAGTTCGCCTCCACCACCACTGATGGCAGCCGATTCCACTCGCCCACCACCGTGTGTGTGAAAAACTTACCCCTAACATCCCCCTGTACCTACCCCCCAGCACCTTAAACCTGTAACTTGCCGTCAAACAACCACACAACCTCAAACAGACCATTGTACACAGCAAACTACCCAGCCTTCAGGACAACAGTGACCATGACACCACACAACCCTGCCACAGCAACCTCTGCAAGACGTGCTGGATCATCGACACAGATGCCATCATCTCACGTGAGAACACCATCCACCAGATACACGGTACATACTCCTGCGACACGGCCAACGTTGTCTACCTGATACGCTGCAGGAAAGGATGTCCCATTGGCGAGACCAGGCAGGGGCTACGACAACGGACGAATGGACACCGCTCGACAATCATCAGGCAGGAGTGTTCCCTTCCTGTTGGGGGCATTCAGCTTCTGATCTTCGGGTAAGCGTTCTCCAAGTCGGCCTCCAAGACATACAACAACGCTGAATCGCTGAGCAGAAACTGATCGCCAAGTTTCCACACGCATGAGGATGGCCTCAACTGGGATCTTGGGTTCATGTCACACTACATGTAACCCCCACCATTTTGCCTGGACTTGCAAAATCCTACTAACTATCCTGGCTTGAGACAATTCACACCTCTTTAACCTGTGATGATCCCTCTCTCCACTCGCATGTCTGTACCTGTAAAGATTGACTATCTGTAAAGATTCACATTCCAATCATTATCTTGCAATTGCATCTCTGTCTATATATGCTGTGTTTGTGAACCCAACTCTTCACTCACCCAAGGAAAGAGCAGTGCTCCAAAAGCTTGAGATTTCAAATACATCAGTTGGGCTTTAACCTGGTGTTGCGAGACTTCTTACTTCTTGATCTCAACATGACCCAAACTATTTACACACCCTTCCCCAGACTCATCATCCACCAAGTCCTTCTCTTTGGTGAATACTGACGCCAAGTACATATTTAATATCTTGCCCATTTTCTCCTGCTCCACGCATAGATTCCCTCCCTTGTCCTTGAGTGGGCCAACCCCCTCCCTGGCTTCCCTCTTGCTCTTTATATAAAAAGCCTTGGGATTTTCCTTAATCCTGCTGGAATGGCTTTTTGTGACCCCTTTTAGCCCTCCTGACTCCTCGCTTAAGTTGCTTTCTGCTTTCCCTGTATTCCACTTCTGCTTCATGTGTTCCCAGCTTTCTAGCCTTGACAAATGCTTCCTTTTTCTTTTTGACTAAGCTCTCAATATCTCTCATTATCGAAGGTTCTCAAAACTTGCCATACTTACCCTTCATCCTTACAGGAAAGTGCCAGTCCTGAATTCCTATCAACTTCCACTTGAATGCCTGCCACATGCCAGATGTTGATTCGGCCTCAAACATCTGCTCCCAATCTACATTCTTCAGTTCCTGCCTAATATTATTGTAATTAGCCTTCCCCCAATTTAGCACCTTCACTTGAGGACTACACTTATCTTTATCCATCATACCTTAAAACTTTCTGAATTATGCCACTGTTCCCGAACCACACCCCTGCTGAAACATCGACCACCTAGCCAGGCTCATTCCCCAATACCAGGTCTAGTATGGCCCCTTCCCTAGTTGGACTATCAACATACTGTTTCGAGAAGCCCTCCTGGATGCTCCTTATAAACTCTGCCCCATCCATGCCCCTAGCACTAAGTAAGTCCCAGTCAATATAGGGGAAGTTAAAATCACCCACCACAACAACCGTGTTACTTTTATACCTTGCCAAAATCTGCCTACAGTCCACGAGGCTTATAGTAAACCCCCAACATTGTGACTACACTCTTCCTATTCCTGAGCCCTACCCATATTGCCTCACTGTATGACCCCTCCGTGGTATCCTCCCGCAGTACAGCTATGATATTCTCCTTAACCAGTAGCGCAACTCCCCCACCCCTTTTACATCCCTCTCGATCCCACCTGAAATATCTGTACCTTGGAATATTAAGCTGCCAATCCTGTCCTTCCCTTAACCAAGTCTCTGCAATGGCACAACAGCATAGTTCCAAGTACTAATCCAAGCTCAAAGTTCATCGGCCTTACCTGTTATACTTCTTGCATTGAAACAAACGTACTTCAGTTCACCAGACCCTCTTTGATTAGCAACCACACTCTGTCTGCTCTTTCTCTGAGTCTTACAGGCCCCATTCTCTAGTTCCCCTTCAGTTAATTCATCTCTGCTTTGGTTCCTACCCCCCTGCAAAACTAGTTTAAATCCTCTCGTGTGACACTAACATCCCGGCCAGGATACTTATGCCCCTCCAGTTTAGATGCAACCCGTCCTTTTTGTACAGGTCCCACCTGCCCCAGAAGAGATCCCAATGGTCCAGATATCTGAAACTCTCCCTCCTACACCAGCTGTTTAGTCATGTGTTGAGCTGTACTATCTTCCTATTTCTAGCCTCACTGGCATGTGGCACAGGGAGTAATCCTCAGAGGTCTTGCTTTTTAATTTTCTACCTAACTCTCTAAACTGCTGCTGCAGGACCTCGTCACTCTTCCTACCTATGTCGTTAGTACCAATATGTACCACGACCTCTGGCTGTTCATCCTCTCCCTTCAGAGTGCTTTCTGCCTGTTCAGAGACATCCTGGACGCTGGCGCCAGGGAGGCAACATACCATCTCGGAGTCTCTTTCACATCCACAGAAGTGCCTATCTGTACCCCTAACTATAGCGTCCCCTATAACTCTTGCTCTTCTGCTTTTTGTCCCTCCCTACTTATCAGAGCCAACCATGGTGCCACAGCTCTAGTTGCTGCTGCTGTTATCCTGATAGGCCATCCCCCCAACAGTATCCAAAACGGTATACTTGTTAGAGAGGGGGTCAACCACAGGGGATTCCTGCACTGACTGCCTGCCAATTCTAGTGGTCACTCATCTATCTGCCTGCACCTTGGGTGTCACCACATCACTAAAACTCCTGTCTATGACAAGTTCAATGTCACTTTTCCGTTCAACAGTTCTGTGACTGTTCTTAGCTAGAGCAATATAAAACACATCTCCGGGTCAGACACTGTTCCTGTAACCTTGTAATGTGCAGGATTATAGACAACTTAGATTTTTCCAAGTCAAATTCTATTTTAGGTTAAAATGGTTTGCGGACCACCTAAGTAATTGAGGTACAATACAGTAAGAGCCTGTATCAACTGCCTGGGAAGTATATAAGAACATAAGAACATAAGAAATAGGAGCAGGAGTAGGCCATCTAGCCCCTCGAGTCTGCCCCGCCATTCAATAAGATCATGGCTGATCTGACGTGGATCAGTACCACTTACCCGCCTGATCCCCATAACCCTTAATTCCCTTACCGCTCAGGAATCCATCCATCCGCGCTTTAAACATATTCAGCGAGGTAGCCTCCACCACCTCAGTGGGCAGAGAATTCCAGAGATTCACCACCCTCTGGGAGAAGAAGTTCCTCCTCAACTCTGTCTTAAACCGACCCCCCTTTATTTTGAGGCTGTGTCCTCTAGTTTTAACTTCCTTACTAAGTGGAAAGAATCTCTCCGCCTCCACCCTATCCAGCCCCCGCATTATCTTATAAGTCTCCATAAGATCCCCCCTCATCCTTCTAAACTCCAACGAGTACAAACCCAATCTCCTCAGCCTCTCCTCATAATCCAAACCCCTCATCTCCGGTATCAACCTGGTGAACCTTCTCTGCACTCCCTCCAATGCCAATATATCCTTCCTCATATAAGGGGACCAATACTGCACACAGTTGATAGCTATCCTCCAAATTTATGAGAAATACTTTTCACATGGAATACAGGGCAGCGACCCTGAAATGAATGAACCTTTGGCTGACTCTCTCTAGGACTCTTAAATCCAAAAACATTGGATTTTAATAGCAGGAGCCAAATGGTTATACTGAGATCCTTGCTCTGAATCATACAATGTCTATAAGGCAGGATTCAAGGCCAAAGCCTTGGCTTGGACTTCAATATTGGAGGGAAACGTCCACCTTTTTATCTAAGAAGGGAGTAGGAAATCATATGCTATGTGCTAAAAAAAAATACGAGCCCCCAGCACCAAAATTGGACAACTTCCTATTGCATTCAAAGGATGCTCGAGTAGTGTAGAACTTTAAATTAAAAGTTTAGATCAATTATCTATTATTTTCTGTGCTCCATAATTCCCACAGTCCATTTTGCACATACATCAAACATTATTTAGACAGAAAAAATGAAAAGAATTTTCAGGCAATCTTTCACTTGTATAAACACCTAAAACAGGAATGGTTGCTGACGGGCAGCTTTACACCCAAGGCAGCTGACACAGCCCAATTGCACTTTAACAAGTAAACTTTCTGTGCAGAATTCAAACAGCTTGTAATTGAATCTGCACAAGGAATGCAATCTTTCCTGCATTCAGCCAAATTGCACCCAAAGTTAGATTTGCAAGAATTTTTTTTTTTAAAAAGCAAAAAGGAAGCCAAGTTGGATAGCCACCAAAATGTGTCCTTATTCTGCTACCCATTCATCGTAATGAAAGCATCTTGGCAACTTTACGCAGACTGCTGAGTTTAATGTTTTCAGCTTCCGCTAACTGTAGCATTGATTGGCTGGACATATTAGCAGGAGGACCAATATCTTGACTGGTTAGCAAAACTTTTATGTATCGGGAGATCAGGAGTTCTTCTAGACACGGGTTCAGATGGCGGTAGGAATAGATAGTTGTGACAATCAATAACAGATGTCTAGCTCCAAGGAGGAGGGCGGCAGTGACGCAAGGAAGTTCAATGACCACACAAGTGGTTAAGGTCAGTGAACGCATCTTCAAATGCCATATCCTACCATCTGTATTCTACACTGCTCAATTTACCATATCCCATCACTCATCTATCAACAACCTCATCAATCAAGACTCATATCCATTAATCATATTGTTTGCCGCACCCTCATGCACTCAGCATTGCTGCAAGCCTTACATGCACATCTCACAGCTTGAACACATTCACAACTATTTAATCATATTATCCAAATACATTGCACATTCACTGACTCAATTCCTTTGTGCTAGCAGAGAAAGGTGGCACACATCCGGAGACAGCAGCAGCTAACATACAGGACAAGCACAGATGCATGTCCTCACTCCAGAGGAGGAAATGGTACTCGCCATAACTGAGACCATGGCCAATGGCATTGCTCAAACCATTGAAGGTGACAATATCCTCACACCCAACCCTCTCTTCCTCACACCCCACCCTCTCTTCCTCACACCCCACTTCCCCTTCATTGCATTCTCTCTTTTGATCAACCATCGAGAAGGCAAATTGCAGCAGGCACATGAAAACATCTCCTGCAGGTACCCCTCTAAGCCACACCGCAACCTGATTTATAAAGAGATAAAGGGGAATTTCACAGTAACTTCATTGCAATGTTAAGCCTTACTTGTGACTAATAAATAAACTTTAAAGATAGTGAATTGGTTCATTAAAAAATGTCAGCAGATGTCAGATTGTGATGATGATACAAATAAAGCATAATCCATAAGTTATAGACAATTATTGAAATAAAAAAAGTATAAATAAATAAAAGGATTGCACAAATTATGAACATATCGGTATACAAACAATTATAATGTGTTATAAAATGCAGGTCTCCTTAATTTACAGAATAAAATGAAAGTCTACAGCACTCAGTTTTGTTGAGGTCCACAGGTCATATGTTGTGGACGATATCAACTTGGAATGACATTGGCAGTCCTTCACAGTCACTGGGTCAAAATGCTGTAACACCCTTCCTGACAGCAGTGTGTGTGTACCTACACCACAATGACTGCAGCAGTTTAAGAAAGCAGCTCACTACATCTTTTCAAGGGCAAGGTAGATTTGCTGGCCTAACCAGAAATGCCCACATCTCAAGAATGAATATAAAATACGCTGCAATATGGAAAGCAGCAAACCAAATCCCTACCATCATGCATTCAGATATCTCAATACAACCTACTCATTCAATGGTAGGAGAGACAGAACACAATGATAGAACCATAGAAGCCCCAAGGTGCAGAAGGTCGTCATTCGGCCCATCCAGTCTGCGTCGACTCTCTGAAAAAAAAGCACCCCCCCCTCCCCCACCGCACAATCCCTGTAACTGCGCGTTTACCATGGCCAATCCACTGAACCTGCACATCTCTGGACCGTGGGATGAAACCGGAGCACTTGGAGGAAACACACAGACACGGGGAGGATGTTCAAACACCAAGGTGACAATATCCTTGATGCGCGATAAATCACACGGGAGGCTGGATGTACCCGGGAAATAAAGGCTTTTATTACCAACAATAACGGAGCTACTATATACAATATACAATCCCAGACTAAAGGGTCACCAGGCAGAGCAGTGACCTTTATACCTCTCCCGGAAGGCGGAGCCAACTGGGGTGTACCATAGGACTATATTAACAGGTAGAACAGCCCAACCCTAACCCCAACAGTAACATATCTACAGACTCATAGTGCTGGCCAAACCATGGCTCAGCACTCCTGGTGGTAACCAACAATGGTTCACCACATTCACCCCTCCTTTAAAACAAAGGCCGGCGGGGTACAAAAAAAAAACAGAACAACTGTTCATCTGTCTATAAGTTCAATCGTTTTGGGGGACCGCACCGTCTCTGCGACCTCCTCAACACTGGCGATGACGCCGGTTCAGGCAATCGCGGTGACCTTCTCTCCAAGGCGGTGTCCAGTAGCTCCTCCAGTTCCTCACGGGCCGGTAGACCACGAGGTGGTGACAATCCGCTGGACTCGAGCACGCCTCGAGGTGGCGACAATCTCCTGGACTCAGGCAAGCTGTACACGGGAGTAAGAGGGTTAAGTGGTGGTCCCGATACTGCTCGCTCCGTGTCAGGAGAAGAGATAATGGTCGGGGGGTCCCTAACTGGGGGTGTGGGAGCGACTGGGGTTTCCAAGCCCCCTGCAGGCGCCAGATCTCGAATCGAGACCGTGTCCTCTCGCCCGTCAGGATATGCCACATAGGCATACTGAGGGTTGGCGTGGAGGAGATGGACCTGTTCAACCAAAGGGTCGGACTTGCGGGTCCTAAAATGCCGCCGCAGGAGGACAGGTCCTGAGTACGTCAACCAAGACGGTAATGAGGTCCCAGAGGAAGACTTCCTAGGGAATGAAAACAGTCTCTCATGAGGAGTAGCATTGGTTGCCGTACACAGGAGTGAGCGGATGGAATGGAGCGCATCAGGGAGTACCTCTTGCCAACGGGAGACTGGAAGACCTTTAGACCTCAACGCCAGTAAGACAGCCTTCCAGACTGTAGCATTCTCTCGTTCAACCTGCCCGTTACCCCTAGGATTGTAGCTCGTGGTTCTACGAGAGGCAATCCCATTTAAGAGCACGTATTGCCTCAAGTCGTCGCTCATGAGCGACGAGCCCCTATCACTGTGGATATAACAGGGGTAACCGAACAGAGTGAAAAGATCCCGTAATGCTTTGATAACCGTGGCAGCGGTCATATCAGAACAGGGAATGACAAAAGGGAATCGTGAGTACTCGTCAACCACATTGAGGAAGTACATGTTCCGATCTGTCGAGGAAAGGGGGCCCTTGAAGTCCACACTCAGTCTTTCAAAAGGACGAGTGGCCTTAATGAGGTGTGCCCTGTCAGGTCGGTAGAAGTGCCGTTTGCATTCAGCACATACCTGGCAGCTTCGAGTTATGGACCTGACATCCTCCACCGAGTAGGGTAGATTCCGGGCCTTTATAAAATGGAAGAGCCGAGTGACCCCCGGGTGGCAGAGGTCATTGTGGAGAGCCCGTAATCGATTCTCCTGCACACTAGCGCATGTTCCACGCGACAGGGCATCCGAGGGCTCGTTGAGCTTCCCTGGACGGTACATGATATCATAATTGTAGGTGGAGAGTTCGATTCTCCACCTCAAGAATTGATCATTCTTGATCTTACCCCGTAACGTGTTGTTGAACATGAACGCCACGGACCGCTGGTCCGTGAGCAGAGTGAACCGTTTTCCCGCCAAGTAATGGCGCCAATGCCGAACGGCCTCCACAATGGCCTGGGCCTCTTTTTCCACCGCAGAATGCCGAATTTCAGGGCCTTGGAGGGTGCGAGAAAAAAAGGCGACGGGCCTGCTCGCCTGGTTAAGTGTGGCGGCCAGGGCGAAATCAGATGCATCATTCTCCACCTGGAAGGGGATGGACTCATCAATAGCGTGCATCGTGGCTTTCGCGATGTCGGCTTTTATTCCTGCAAAGGCTAAGCGAGCCTCTGTTGTTAGGGGAAAGGAGGTAGACTTGATGAGCGGACGGGCTTTGTCCGCGTAATTGGGAACCCACTGTGCATAGTATGAGAAGAAGCCTGAGCATCTTCTCAGTGCTTTGATGCTAGAAGGCAGGGGAGGTTCGAGGGGGGGACGCATACGGTCTGGATCAGGGCCGAGGACCCCGTTTTCCACCACGTATCCGAGGATAGCTAGGCGGCGCTTGCGAAACACACACTTCTCCCTGTTGTAGGTCAGATTCAGGCGAGATGCAGTGCGTAAGGATCTAAGAAGGTTGGCATCGTGGTCCTGCTGGTCGTGGCCGCAGATGGTGACGTTATCCAGGTACGGGAAGGTAGCCCGCAGCCCGTTCTGGTCCACCATTCGGTTCATAGCACGCTGGAAGACCGAGACCCCATTCGTGACACCAAAGGGAACCCTTAAAAAGTGGTACAGACGACCATCCGCCTCAAAGGCTGTGTATTTTCGGTTCTCTGGGCGAATGGGGAGCTGGTGGTAAGCAGACTTCAAGTCAATGGTGGAGAACACCCGGTACTGTGCAATCTGATTGACCATGTCAGATATGCGCGGGAGGGGATATGCATCCAGCTGCGTGTATCTGTTAATGGTCTGACTATAGTCTATGACCATCCGGGGTTTGTTCCCATTCTTAACCACCACGACTTGCGCTCTCCATGGACTAGCGCTAGGTTGGATGATCCCTTCCTTGAGGAGCCGCTGAACTTCAGATCGAATGAAGATCCGATCCTCAGCGCTGTAACGCCTGCTCTTTGTTGCGATGGGCTTGCAGCCTGGCACGAGATTCTGGAATAGGGAGGGTGGGGTAATCCTGAGCGTCGAGAGACTACATGTGGAGCGCTTTGGGCAATTTAAAGGCTGCAGTGCTCCCACTGAAAGCGGAGGGAGTGGCCCATCGTACTGCAGGGTTACACTCTTCAGGTGGACCATAAAATCTAGTCCTAGGAGTATCGGCGCGCAAAGGTGCGGTAACACAAGGAGCCTGAAGTTCTCGTAAACCGTGCCCTGCACCGTCAGGTTGACCACGCAGCTCCCTAGCACGATGACAGACCGGGACCTTGACGCCATCGAAATTGTCTGCTTGACAGTCCGAATCTGGAGACCGCACCGCTTCACGGTGTCAGGGTGAATGAAGCTCTCCGTGCTCCCGCTGTCAAACAAACAATAAATCTGGCGTCCGTTTACCTGTATGTCCATCATGGACTTGTCGAGTCTGTGAGGCTTGGCCTGGTCCAGGATGATTGACGCCACCGTTGGATCGTGGGTGCAACTGCAGGCAGCTGAGCTGGTTGATGACGGCCCCTGCTGGTCATTTGCGGTCGGTGCCGACCAAAATGGCTACACCCATAGGTCGCACGTGGTCGATGGCGCCAAAAATGGCGGCCCCTGCAGGTCGCACGTGTCTTGCGACTCCGTCGTTAGGAATGGCGACGCTCTGGAATTGCATGTGGTGTAAGACCTCGAAGACGCCAAAGACAAGGAGACCGGCTCCAGGGAATCACACGCCGCACTGCTATGTTTGGAGGGTGGTTTGGTCCTGCAGACTTTGGAATAATGCCCCTTCTTGCCACAGGCGGAGCACAATACCGCTTAAGCTGGACATCGCTGCCGAGGGTGTTTCACCCCCCCACAGAAGTAACACCATGGGCCTCCTGGAGCTGCTTCCGTCGTGAGGTCCGAGGCTGGAAACGCAATCGCGCAGTTTTTCGAAACCGCTGAATAAAGTGGAGTCTGCGGCTGCACCTGCCACAATGTCCCCACGCGGTCGTCGGGGTACATCTCCAGACTTTTGGAGGCCGTTTCTAGAGTGTCAGCTAATTCTACGGTTTTAGTGAGGTCGAGGTTACCTTGCTCTAGCAGCCGAAGGCGAATGTATGACGAGCCGATTCCCGCCACGAACGCATCTCGAACTAGGTCGTTCATATACTGGGCTGCCGACACTGGCTTGCAGTTGCAGGCTCTGGCTAGCTGCTGAAGTTCACACAGGTACTGTTCCGTCGTTTCGCCGGGCTGCCGTCGTCGAGTGGCTAGAAGGTGTCGAGCATGGATCTCATTCGGTGGTTTGTTGTATCGTTTTTTGAGAAGCTCGATGGCCCCTTTGTAGTCTTGGGCCTCACGGATCGCTAAGTATACAGTGTCGCTTACCCTCGCGTGGAGGACCTGCAGTCTGTCGGCGTCGTTTTGAACCGCTGTGGAGGCGTCGAGGTAATCTTGGAAACACTTCAACCAATGGTCGAAAGTGTTCAACGCTCCCGCCGCACGTGGATCCAACGTAAGTCGCTCGGGTTTCAGCATTTGCTCCATGGTTTTCTTTTGTTTTTTTTTGTCAAAAAAAAAATGTTGTTGGTAATAAAATTGATGCGCGATAAATCACACGGGAGGCTGGATGTACCCGGGAAATAAAGGCTTTTATTACCAACAATAACGGAGCTACTATATACAATCCCAGACTAAAGGGTCACCAGGCAGAGCAGTGACCTTTATACCTCTCCCGGAAGGCGGAGCCAACTGGGGTGTACCAGAGGACTATATTAACAGGTAGAACAGCCCAACCCTAACCCCAACAGTAACATATCTACAGACTCATAGTGCTGGCCAAACCATGGCTCAGCACTCCTGGTGGTAACCAATAATGGTTCACCACAATCCTCACACCCAACCCTCTTCCTCACACCCCACTTCCCCCTCATTGAATTCTCTCTTTTGATCGACCATCAAGAAGGCAAAGGGCAGCAGGCACATGAAAACATCTCCTGCAGGTATCCCTCCAAGCCACACTGCAACCTGATTTAGAAAGGAATAAAGGGGAATTTCACAGTAACGTCATTGCAGTGTTAATGTTAGCCTTACTTGTGACTAATAAATAAACTTTAACTTTAAAGATAGTGAATGGATTCATTAAAACATGTCAGCAGATGCCAGATTGCGATGATACAAATAAAACATAATTCATAAGTTATAGACAATTATTGAAATAAAAAAAGTATAAATAAATAAAAGGATTGCACAATTATGAACATATCGGTATACAAACAATTACAATGTGTTACAATTACAAAGTCACCCAAGGCCAGAATTGAACCCAGGTCCCTGATGCTATGAAGCAGCTAACCACCAGAACACAGTGATGTTAACAATACACTGTTCATCAATTTCTCTCACACAGTCAGAAGCTCAGATATGTTTTTAAAATTCATTTGCAGGATATGGGCATCATTGGCTAGGTCAGCATTTATTGCCCATCCCGATTTGCCCTTCAGAACGTGGTGGTGAGCTGCCTTCTCGAACCACCGCTGTCCTTCACGTGTAGGTATGTGGCTCATTTTCCAGATAAGAACAGAGACAGAATTTGTACATGGTGAAATACCAGATAAGAATGATCTGCAGCCAGGACAAGGGCCAAGGAGGAAATAAGTGCCAGCTCATCAGAGGGAGAGGCCACACAGAAATTCTACTGTCGAGGACTAAAATAGAGCAGCCTATAGAAGAGGCCTGATATGCAAGCTTTGTGCATTGGGAAGTCTGCCAAAAAACCTGTGTCCAACGATAAGGAGAATGAAGGAGTCTAACATCAGGACTTTATGCAGAGCTTGGATTCCATCTTTTCCAGGATGGAAGTGGTGGGAAGTGCCATCCAGTCCAGATTTCTGCCAGATTGGTTCAGTCTGCAACTGGATATTCTAGACATAGAACTACTTCAGATCATTCACGAAGGGCACTTGCGGTCTCCTCTACTAAAAGTCAGCAGTCTTCCTGCAGCCATGGGGTAACACTGGGTGGCAGCACTAGGGTAGGCAAAGGCAGAAGGAAGACAAGCTCCAAGAAAATGCACAAGGCTATTAGTTGAATTCTGTATGAAATATAGCCTGATTTTCTTTATAAAAGAGTGTTTTTTGGTGACTTTTATTTATGCATTGCGGCCAAATAGATGCTGTGATGGGCACTGATGTGGGCAGGTAAGGTGTGAAACTGTTGGTGAAGAGGGGATTGTGGTTACTGGCACCGTAATTGGAAGAATACTTCACAACTTCCTCTTTCTTCTATTCATGTTCCTACTCAGCTGATAGTCATAAAGCTAATTACAAGAATTGTCCCCTCATGATGGCAAGGTCATGCAGATCGAGAGAAATGATGACACCTGCTCCAAGTACTGCAGGGCATCTCCAGAACGATCCAGGTAGCAGGAGCGTTGCCCCAGCACATCAACTGCCTGCCCTATTACATTTCGTGTGACAGCATGGCTTCCATTGTACATATGTTGTGCACACGTGTTGCGCACCAGAACCAGCAACCAAGTCTTCAGTGGAAAGCCTTTTTCACCCAGTAACCACTCTTCTGTTTGTCGTGGTGGCTAAAATGCAGCTGGCACTGTGAATTGCCAAAGAATGACAGCATTGTGACTGTTGTCAGGACACCTGTCATCAAGATGCAGGAGTCCCTGCCAATGGTCACATACCAGCTGCACCATGAAGAAGTGAAATCCTTTTAAGCTCCAGTGGATGGCACAATGGGTGTTGCAGAGCAAGGCGAATGCAGTCAGTGACACCTTATACCCGGGGGAATCTGCAAGCCTCGCAAAGACACTTATTTGTTCCACATGCATATCTCTCCCCACATTCAGCTGGCTCTCATTGAGAGTCACTGTAACCTCCCTTAGGCAACAGTGATGGCAAACTGCAAGATATTGCCCTGGTTTCCTCCGGGTGCTCCGGTTTCCTCCCACAGTCTAAAGATGTGCGGGTTAGGTTGATTGGCCAGGTTAAAAATTGCTCCTTCGAGTCCTGGGATGTGTATGTTAGAGAGATTAGCGGGTAAATATGTGGGGGTAGGGCCTGGGTGGGATTGTGGTTGGTGCAGACTCGATGGGCCGAAAGGCCTCCTTCTGCACTGTAGGGTTTCTATGATCTCCACCATTAGCTTGAAGAAGCCAAATGCATACAAGTTTATGCAGAAGCAGGATTAGGCCATTCAACCCGCCAAGCCAGCTGTCATTCAATTGCATCATCATGGTTACCTTCACAGCCAGTGGAAATGCTTTCCTTGCCCTGCATTGAAGCTATGGCTGAAGCAGGTGGCAAATTTCAATAAAGACATCAAAGAGGAGGCATCTCAAACATTGTTCCACACTGAGTTTGGAGAATTGCCGCCATGTGCATATAGGGCCTCCTGCTGAGAATCCTTTGTCCCATCATACACATCCTCCTTTCAATAATATATCCTTTCAATACTATATTCTACTCTTTATTTTTCAAGGCATACAGCATTCTAAGGGGGAAGTGTACCCATCTGGAGAGCAATTGATTTGTGCAGAAACCTTGAAACGAATAAAATGTCTATGAGCACCTGCCAAACCACTCCTTGTATATTTTTGCAACTTGAAACGGCTACAGAAAGCACCAAGCACTTATAGAATAGTACCAAAAGCCTGAAGAAGGCAAACAGCAACAAACACAAAAGCAGTTGATGATCCCTTTAAATAGGCCTGGTAGGAGGAATCCTTTCTGCTGCTTCCCCACATTCAGCTGTGCATAATTAAGAGGTGGCATTAATTGGAGCACTGAGCTTCAAAATGGCACTACTGGCATTAACTGACATCACAATCCACTTGCTCTATATACATCCAGCACTGTTCACTGTGCCGGTGCTAACACCCTCACTAATTTGGCACCCAAATGTAAGTGGCCAAAAAGAGTAATAATGCATCTAATTTCTTGCCCAAAATCTGTTACAGTCTAGTATAGAAAACCAAAACTGTAGTTCTTGAACTCAAAGACATTTAAAATATAACATGGAATCATTGGAATTTGCAGTTCAAAAATAAGCCACAAAATTGCTCAAAGAATTATCCACTTAGTCTAATGCTTTGCCCCTCATAGCAATTTAAATTTTTAAAATAATATTTGATGTTCCTGCACCATTACTTTTAACATTATAACCAGTAGAAAATATACTTTTCAAGTATGTTGTGAAAATGCTCCACTGAAGAATATTATAGTATTTATACCAATTTTATAACAGGTGGCAGAATGGTTAAAACCTCTCCTGTCTATTAAGTAGTGACAAAGACAGTAGTGGAATCCAAAGATTCTGGTTGCAAAGGAGGTTACATTTAAAAGGGCTTTTACTTGCTTAGAAACTGATTTCTTGTCAAGCAATCCCTCCCCTCCCCCCTTCTACAGTCACCCCACACTCCTAAGAATAAACTCTCTCAGCTTAACAATCACTAACACTGCTCTATTAAATTCAATTGCAGGTCTAAAGATACTCCAATCTCTGAAGGAAGAGCCCAAACTGGCAATGAGACAGTGGACCCCGATACACGGACTCATCCGTGACTGCGACCCCAGGGACATCATCTATTTGCCAGCCTTCGACCCGTCCATGCTGGAGCGTCTGGATATCCACCAACCGGCGAAGCCAAAACGCAGCCCGACAACGACCTGGAACGCCCGACTGCGCAGACCCATCTACCGACGCAGGAACTGCAAGCAAGGCAACAAATCTTCCATCCACACACCAACCAGAGCGAAGAACCTCATTGGACACAACCATACCCTTAACACCATAAACCACTCTCACCGTCTCCCAGGCTTGAAAAGAAGCAGTCACTCCAGGAAGTGTGGAAAACATGCAGGCCTGCAGCTGAGAGTGAAACAATGTGGTCCCAAGGCCCCAGCTTACTGCTTGCAAATGTCCAGTCTCTGGAAAACAAGCTAGACAAACTTAGAGCCAGAGTCACTTTCCAAAGAGAACAGAGGGACTGCTGTGTACTCTGTTTCACGGAGATGTGGCTCACTTCTGATTCACTGGACATTGCCCTACAACCAGAGGGCTTCTCAATCCATCGAATGGACCGTACAGCGGCCTCAGGCAAGGCTAGGGGAGGTGGGGTCTGCTTCCTAATCAACACCTCGTGGTGCATAGACGTAGCAATTCTGGCAACTTCCTGCTCAGTAAGAAGTCTCACAACACCAGGTTAAAGTCCAACAGGTTTATTTGGTAGCAAATACCATATGCTACCAAATAAACCTGTTGGACTTTAACCTGGTGTTGTGAGACTTCTTACTGTGTTCACCCCAGTCCAACGCCGGCATCTCCACATCATAACTTCCTGCTCCCCAGACCTAGAATACCTGATACTAAAATGCCGCCCCTACTACCTTCTGCGGGAGTTCACCTCCGTTATCCTAATGGCAGTTTACATCCCACCCCATGCAGACATGAAGATCATGCTGGACGAAATATATACCACTACAAATAGCCTTGAGACAAAGCATCCCAAGGCCTTGTTCATCGTGGCCGGGGACTTCAATCAGGCCAAGTTCAAGAGCGTACTACCAAGTTACCACCATGTCTCCTGCTCCACCAGAAGCCCAAACATCCTAGACCACTGCTCCACAAATATCAAACATGCCTACCACTCTATCGCCCGCCCAGACTTTGGCAAATCAGACCACAAGGCTGTGCTCCTGCTCCCAGCTTACAAGCAAAAACTGAAGCGGGAAACTCCATCAAAGAGAGTCATGCAATGTTGGTCTGAGGAATCGGATTATTTCCTACGGGGCTGCTTGGAGTCAGTGAACTGGTCAGTAAAAAACTCTGCGACCAGCCTGAACGAGTAAGCCACTACAATAACTGACTTCGTTAGTAAGTGTGCAAAAGACTGTGTCAAAGAAGCAAATTTGTGTGTTCCCCAACTGGAAACCATGGGTGAACAGGGATATCCACTGCTTGCTGAAGTCCAGGTCTGAGGCGTTCAAGTCAGGCAACACTGACCTATACAAGAAAGCCAGTTACGATCCAAGGAGATCCATCAAAGATGCCAAAAGACAGTACCGGACCAAGCTAGAGTCCCAGGCTAGCCACACCAACCCCTGCCGACTATGCCAAGATCTGCAAGACATAACAGGCTACAAGATGAAGGCATGTAAAATTGCCGACTCCAACGCACCTCTCCCTGATGAGCTCAGTGCATTCTACGCCCGTTTTGAGCAAGAGGTCAGCGAGAGCATGCCCTCCACCCTGGAAGCCCTGGATGAACCTGTATCTGGGGTCACCATTGCAGATATCAGAGCAGCTTTCTTGAAGGTCAACCCATGGAAAGCAACTGGCCCGATGGGGTACCCAGAGGTGCACTCAGATCATGCACGGATCAGCTGGCGGAGGTATTCACAGACATCTTCAACCTCTCTTTACAACAATCTGAGGTCCCTATCAACTTCAAGACGACGACCATCATCCTGGTACCTAAGAAAAACCAAGCAGCGTGCCTTAATGTCTATCGGCCGGTGGCTCTGACATCCATCATAATGAAGTGCTTCGAAAGGTTAGTTATGGCACGAATCAATTCCAGCCTCCCGGACTACTTGGATCCACTACAGTTTGCCTACTGCAGCAACAGGTCCACAGCAGACGCCATTTCCCTGGCCCTGCACACAACCCTGGAACACCTAGATAACAAGGACACCTATATCAGATAGCTATTTATTGACTACAGCTCAGCCTTCAACACTATTATTCCCACGAAACTCATCTCCAAACTCTGTGGTTGGGCCTCGGCACCTCCCTCTGCGACTGGATCCTGAACTTCCTAACCCACAGACCACAATCAGCAAGGATAGGCAACAACACCACCTCCACGATAATCCTCAACACCGGTGCCCCACAAGGCTGTGTACTCATCCCCCTACTATACTCCTTGTACACTTATGACTGTGTGGCCAAATTTCCCTCCAATTCGATTTTCAAGTTTGCTGATGACACCACCGTAGTGAGTCGGATCTTAAACAATGACGAGAGTGTACAGGAATGAGATAGAGAATCTGGTGAACTGGTGTGGCAACAATAACCTCTCCCTCAATGTCAACAAAATGAAGGAGATTGTCATCGACTTCAGGAAGCATAAAGGAGAACATGCCCCTGTCTACATCAATGGGGACAAAGTAGAAAGGGTCGAGAGCTTCATGTTTTTAGGTGTCCAGATCACCAACAACCTGTCCTGGTCCCCCCATGCCGACACTATAGCTAAGAAAGCCCACCAATGCCTCTACTTTCTCAGAAGACTAAGGAAATTTGACATGTCAGCTATTTTAACAGATGGACCATACATAGCATTCATTCTGGTTGTATCACAGCTTGGTATAGCTCCTGCTCTGCCCAAGTCCACAAGAAACTACAAAAGGTCGTGAATGTAGCCCAATCCATCACGCAAACCAGCCTCCCATCCATTGACTCCGTCTATACTTCCCGTTGCCTGGCAAAGCAGCCAGCATAATTAAGAATCCCACGCATCCCGGACATTCTCTCTTCCACCTTCTTCCTTCAGGAAAAAGATACAAAAGTCTGAGGTCACGTACCAACCGATTCAAGAACAGTTTCTTACCTGCTGCTGTCAGACTTTTGAATGGACTTACCTTGCATTAAGTTGATCTTTCTCTATACCCTAGCTATGACTGTAACACTACATTCTGCACTCTCTCGTTTTCTTCTCTATGAACGGTATGTTTTGTCTGTATAGCGCGCAAGAAACAATACTTTTCACTGTATGTTAATACATGTGACAATAATAAATCAAATAAAACCTGAACTCCAACTTTTTTGGCTCTCTTCAACAGAACAAAACTTGCTGTTTGCATTGCTGAATAAATATTAACCATATCACTTAAATCTACCTCCAGCATGTACTTCAATCAATGGGTGGAATCTTTCCATACGGCCCACCATGGAAATTGTGACAGGTGGGACTGAAAATCTGGCAGACTGTGTAAAGGTCCATTGACCTCGAGTGGGAATTTCTGGTCTTGGGGCGCATGCAGCCAGAAAATCCTGCCCAACGTGTTGCAATTTTCAGAGTTTCCACGAAAATATCACATTTGCTGAACAGGAACTGTGATCATTTAGTCTGCAGGATCAAAATTCCATAAATGTCAGACAGCAGCAATACTTTTCTTCAAAATTGGGATTTTATTTTCTGCTTCTGAAGTTTTTCGCAAGACAGCACATCGAGTGCTAATATCTAGCATTTCTAAACACTAAATCAAACAGCAAAGTAAAGCTATTACTAAACAAAAAAAAATACAATGGATTAATTATATCCTTCTGGGCCAAATAAAATCATGATGCCAAGCAATTGTCAGATGCAATCACTTTTCAAATATTCACCATGGAATTGCTGTGCTCCTTATGAGTTGCATTTCGTATGATAAACCAGTCATGATAGCCAATATGTTGTAGCATTCTAATAATGTAATTTTGAAGTCAGTGATAAGTTCAGAGGTCAGCAAAGCAATAATGAATACTGCTGGTACTGTCATTGGAATTTTAGATGGTGAAACTTTAATTACATCAGAAAATAAGGTTACTTTAATAAACTGGATACAATACCTCTGTCAGCCGATAACATTGCTCAGCAGTGCACTCTGCCTTGCTGGTTGGATTGCTTAAAGCAAATATAATTGGCTGCTCATTGAAGCTTGCCATTTCTTTGAGGATCTGCGCTGTAAATGCACCACCAATTGCGGAAACTCCTGGAAGAAACAGTCAAATGCAATCAATGAGCAAAATGTACTTCAAAGCAAGAAGTCTCACAACACCAGGTTAAAGTCCAACAGGTTTATTTGGTATCACGAGCTTTCGGAGCGCTGCTCCTTCATCAGGTGAATGGTCACTCACCTGATGAAGGAGCAGTACTCCAAAAGAACACTAAAAGAAAATGCAAGGAATACAATATTATAATAAAAGTTAAGTGTGGAAGACAAGAACATTTTTTGACTTACGCTGGACAGAATTCATACGAACCATCAATAACTATAAACAAGATGATCACTACTTACCTGCTTTGAGTTTCTGGGAATACTAACTGGGGTCAGACGCTAAAGTGAGCAGTTAGCATTGAAGTTTGTCGGGTAATCCTTATCTGAGGAAGGATGTCCTTAGTATAGAGGGAATACAGCGAAGGTTTACCAGGCTGATTCCTGGGATGGCAGGTCTGTCATGTGAGGACAGACTGTCGATTAGGATTATATTCATTGGAGTTTAGAAAAGTGAGAGAGGATCTCATAGAAACACACAAAATTCTAACAGGGCAGATCCAGAAATAATGTTCCCAATGGTGGGGGAAGTCCAGAACTGGAGATCATAGTTTGAGGATAAGGAGTAAACCTTTTAGAACTGAGGTGAGGAGAAACTTCTTCACCCAGAGAGTGGTGAATGTGTGGAATTCACTACCACAGAACGTAGATGAGATCAAAATATTGTCTGATTTCAATAAGAAATTAGATATAGCTCTTGGGGCTAAAGGGATCAAGAGATATGAGAGGAAGGGGGGAATCAGGATATTAAATTCAATGATCAGCCATGATCAAGATGAATGGTAAAGCAGGCTTGAAAGGCCGAATGGCCTACTCCTGCTTCTAGTTTATATGTAATCGTGTCTGAAAAGTAGTCACTTTGTCCCTTTATTTGACTTTTCTATTCAGTAGCAATGGTAGTTCATTGCATACAAGGCAAGAGAAAACTTAATTAATTAAGCTGCCTTCAGTCCTGAATATAACTGGGGAACCAGAAGAGTAATCATATGACTTGAGGCATTGTTGAACAATTATGCAACATGTCGAACATGACTCTTAACAACATTGAATCATAAAGTACTGCTAATTGTCAGAAAGACAGTGCCACTTGCCAAACAGTACCTATGGACTTTGCGGTCTTAGAAAGGAGCTTTTCAAAAAAAACTGCCCTTTGATAGGTTAAGTTACAAAAATGAGATTCCCATATAGTGAGGAATTAAATTCCCATTGCTTCATCACCTACCTCTAATTAGGTTAGTGGTGGAAAGGCTTGTGGATGGCTTTTCTGTCCGGAGGTGAATTGTGGTATTCAACAAGTGACAGGCTGGGAACTCACTATCAGGCTGCCCAGGACACCTGGTTGACTCTGCCTGTGAATCTCCGACAGGGAAAGGCACTCTCATTCACAGACACTCAATCCCATTCAAGGGACAAAGCATTGGGAAGGGGTGGAAGGACTCACCTGAAACCCTGCCCTTGTTGTTGACCTTCCCCGCCAGCACCTTTCACTGTCTACCATCCCTCTTCCTGGGAAACCCATGCTTAACTGTGTCCAGAGGATCTATCAGCGATCCTCTGGACAGGCCCCAGTGTAATATATGCAGCAGGCCCCACTCCAGTAGGTGGGATTTCCACCCTACAGTGGTTTTAATTCAGAGGATAAGATCCAGGTAAGTATCCAATTACCTCAGAATAGCATCGAGCCACTGGTGGAAATGTAGTGTGGGTCTCCCAACAGTTTGGCAACCTGCAAGCAGAGCCCATGTTTCTGTCTCTAAATTCTGCCCACATGATGTATCATTTTACATTTCTAAAAATTTGTGCTTTACATCTAAGTACTACTGGCAAAGCAGCATTACCCATTCATCCAAAGTCAGTATTGGCTCTTAAGTAATTGGCTTGCCACATTGTATTTTCTAAGATGGGATTTAGAGTCTTTGGAAACAGGCCAATTAGCTTAAATGGTTCATGCTTGTGTTTATTGTCCAGATAAACTTCCTTTCATCTCACTTCCAACCTTATTAGCATATCCTTCGATTCCTTTCTCCCTCGTGAGTTTATTAGCTTAAGAGTCAACTATTTATTATGGGACTGGAGTTACAAATGTGCCAGATTGGGTAGGAATAGCAGATTCCCTTCGCTAGTTTACCTTACTGAACTAACTGTATTTTATAGCAGTTTTGCAACATTTCTGAATATTTGGAGTCAGATCACAAATTATCCGATTGTCTAAGTTCAGTTTCACATCTTGCCACGGTGGAATTTGAACTTTCAACTGCTGAGTTGCTAGCCCCAGGACAATAATCATTGCAATGTTATTAAGAAAGTTACAATCACAGCTGTGGAGAAATCCCGAGGTGACTCCGGAACATAACTGGATACTTGGAAGCAGCCTATTGCTCAATGGAAACTGTAGACATGTACACTATGAAAGATAACATCAGTATTGAAACACTACCCATGTACAGTTAACAATCAAGTAATCTTTACTGCAATCAATAGTTAAACTTACAACAGCATTCACTATGGCTAGAATTCTCCAGCCGTTCACACTGGTGGGATCGTATGGTCACGCTGATGGCACACCCCCGCTGTGGGTTTCCTGGCAAGAAACACAGTGGGGAGGCCAGAGAATCCCACCCTATATCTTTGCAATTATACAACAACTTATGTTTATATAATGCTTTTATATAATAAAGCGTCAAAAATGTTTCACACGAGATTGGCAAAATCAAGACACCCAGCCACAAGGAAATATTAGGTCAGATGTCCAAAAGCTTGGTTAAAGAGGTAGGACTTAAGGAGTGTGTAAAGGACACAAGCGAGAGAGAGAGGCGGAGAGGTGGATGTAAGGTATTCCAGAGCTTGGAGATCAGACAACTAAAAGTGCGGTCCCAATGGTGGAGTAATTAAATTGATGCACATGAGGCCAGAATTAGAGGACAGCAGGTATCATGGAGAATTGTGGGGTGGAGGAGATTACAGAGTTAAGGAATGGCAAGGCCATGGAAGATTTGATAATCAGGATCAGAAAATTTTAGAATTAAGACATTACTTTAATAGGGAGCTAATGCAAGTCAGCAGCCACAGAGGTGATAGATGACTGGGACTTGGTACAAATAACAACATGGGTTGCAGAATTTTGGATGACCTCAGGTTTACGACATGTAGAAAGTGGACAGCCAGGAATGGTTGGAATAGTCAAACCTGGAGGTAATGAAGGCATGAACGAGGGTTTCTGTAACAGATGGACTGAGTGAGGGTGAATTTGAGTGAGATAATGGAGGTGCAAATAGGCATTCTTTGTGATGGCACAAATATAAGAGATGCTTATCCCCAGGACAAAATGTGACACCATGTCTGTGAAAAGACTGATGTCATCTCCAACTGTTGCCAGGGAGAGGCACATAGTCAGTAGCTAGGAAATGGAATTTGGAGCAGGATTGAAAACAATAACATCAGTCTTTCCAATATTTATTAGAGGAAATTTCTGCCCATCCATTATTGGATGTCAGATAAACACACTGAATCTAGCAACAATGGATGAGTCAATAAAGATGATGGTGAGGTAGGATTGGGTGTTATCAATATACATGTGAAAACTAATGCCATATCTTGTAATTATGTCACCAAGGGGTAGCATATACCTGAGAAACGTTCTGGGGGAGGTGGGGGTAAAAATAGATTCATGAGGATACTGGAGGTAAAGGTTCAGAAGTGGTGAGAGAAGCCATTGCAAATGATTCTCTGGCTGCAACAGTATAGATATAGGAATGAAACCTGGCAAGAGGAGTCCTACAGTCTCACTCAGCTGGACAACAGTCTAAAGGATAGTGTGATCCAACCTAATCAAAAGCTGCAGACAAGTAAAGGAGGAGGAAGAGGAGGAGGAGAAGTTTATCACCATCATAGTCACAAAGGACAATTTGTGACATTGGTCAGAGCTATTTTGATACTGCGTCAGGGGGAACATAGAACATAGAAAGCCACAGCACAAACAGGCCCTTCGGCCCACAAGTTGCGCCGATCACATCCCCACCTCTAGGCCTATCTATAGCCCTCCATCCCATTAAATCCCATGTACTCATCCAGAAGTCTCTTAAAAGACCCCAACGAGTTTGCCTCCACCACCACCGACGTCAGCCGATTCCACTCACCCACCACCCTCTGAGTGAAAAACTTACCCCTGACATCTCCTCTGTACCTACCCCCCAGCACCTTAAACCTGTGTCCTCTCATAGCAACCATTTCAGCCCTTGGAAATAGCCTCTGAGAGTCTACCCTATCCAGACCTCTCAACATCTTGTAAACCTCTATCAGGTCACCTCTCATCCTTCGTCTCTCCAGGGAGAAGAGACCAAGCTCCCTCAACCTATCCTCATAAGGCATGCCCCCCAATCCAGGCAACATCCTTGTAAATCTCCTCTGCACCCTTTCAATGGCTTCAACATCTTTCCTGTAATGAGGTGACCAGAACTGCGCGCAGTACTCCAAGTGGGGTCTAACCAGGGTCCTATAAAGCTGCAGCATTATCTCCCGACTCCTAAACTCAATCCCTCGATTAATGAAGGCCAGTACGCCTTCTTGACCGCATCCTCCACCTGCGAGGCCGATTTAAGAGTCCTATGGACCCGGACCCCAAGGTCCTTCTGATCCTCTACACTGCTAAGAATGGTACCCTTCATATTATACTGCTGCTTCATCCCATTGGATCTGCCAAAATGGATCACCACACACTTATCCGGGTTGAAGTCCATCTGCCACTTCTCCGCCCAGTCTTGCATTCTATCTATGTCTCGCTGCAACTTCTGACATCCCTCCAAACTATCCACAACACCACCTACCTTGGTGTCGTCAGCAAACTTACCAACCCATCCCTCCACTTCCTCATCCAGGTCATTTATGAAAATGACAAACAGCAAGGGTCCCAGAACAGATCCCTGGGGCACTCCACTGGTCACTGACCTCCATGCAGAGAAAGACCCCTCCACAGCCACTCTCTGCCTTCTGCAGGCAAGCCAGTTCTGGATCCACAAGGCAACAGCCCCTTGGATCCCATGCCCTCTCACTTTCTCAAGAAGTCTTGCATGGGGAGAAACCTGATTGGAGGGATTCAAGCATGGATTTCTGGGAAAGAACAGATTTGGGAAGTTTTGGAAAGGAAATGGATGTTGGAGAAGGGACATTAGCTTGCAAGGACAGTGGAGTCAAGGGTTGGTGTTTTGAGGAGGGGGAAGGATGACATGGAAAGGGAAAACCATTTACAATATCAGCTAACATGGAAGCCAAGAGTTGAGTGGACAGCAGCATAGTGGAGAGTGGGGGAAAAGGGTGAAAGATGGGTTTAATAGACATGATGAGCTCAGATAGGGCATGAGGGAAATATGAGGGAAACTAGTTCAAGAAAGTAACGTTAGCAGTACAGCTCCTTATCTGCCTTGCTCTTTTGAGTCTCTGAAATAAATATTAACTCATTGCTAGACTTTAGACCTCTGTGATTTAATTTACTTTGGTCAATAATCAAAATTTAATTTGGGTGACACAGTGATTAACACTACTGCTCACAGTGCTAGGGACCCAGGTTCAATTCCGGCCTTCAGTGACTGGCTATATGGAGTTTGGAAGTTCCGCCCATGTCTGCGTGGGTTTCCTCCAAGTCCTCCGGTTTCTCTCACTGTCCAAAGGTGTGTTGGTTAGATGGATTAGGGCCTGGGTAAGATGCTCTTTGGAGAGTCGGTGCAGACTCGATGGGCTGAATGGCCTCTTTCTGCATTGTATGGGGTTCTATGAAATCAATATCTTTAAAGGTAGTTCTGTAGCAATCCAATATCTGCCAAGTCAGATTTGATGAGGAAGCAGGATCAAAAAAGAGTGAAGGTAGCAGTAATGTTGTGCCAGTTGGTGACCTGATGGTGCCAAAGTAAACGAAATGGGCTTATAGGATGTATATGCTGTAAGGAAGGAATTTGAGATAGTAGTCAAATGATTTGAGTAATGAGGGGACAAACAGTGTATAGGAGATAGCAGAGCAAGCAAAAAAAATGCCATGTACCTATAAGTGCAGTAGGCTTGAGACAGTGAACCGCATCACTCAGGTTCCTCAGCCATGGATGTGAGTGAGCAAACAGCAATTTCTCTTTGGTCAGGTTGTCACGTCCCTTAAAGACAAAAAATAGAAAAAGAAAACACACTAGATGTTATTGGCAAATCAATTTAAAGTCCTTATTTCTCATTTCTAAATTTAAAACAAAGTTGAGTGCGATACTGCAATGTCTCAGATGAGTCACCCATATCATTGAATCCTTACAGTGCAGGTGGCTGCAATTCGGCTCATCAAGTCTGCACTGACAACAATCCCACCCAGGCCTTATCCCCATAACCCCACATATTTACACTGCTTGTCCCACTGACATGAAGGGGTAACTTAGCATGGTTAATTAATCTAACTCGCACATCTTTGAAATGTGGGAGGAAACCGGAGCACCAGAGGAAACACACATAGACATGGGGAGAATGTGCAAACTCTACACAGACAGTGACCTGAGGCCAGAATTGAACCTGGGTCCTTGCCGCTGTGAGGCAGCAGTGATAACCACTGCATCACGTGCTCATAACCAACTACTATATTAAAGGATAGTTTGCTTTACATCTTCACTTATACTGAATTAGATGCGTCAAACTCTGAAGTCAGTCGTGTCATGGTAGGTCCCATTCACCCAGCATCCAGTATTGCTCAAAGCACAAGATGTGGGATTTGGGTGCATCAATTTAGGGTTAGTCAAAACTTCATACATCATCGTGATGCCATTGAACTACTTGTCCCAACCTTTTTTTGAGAAGAAACTTGCATAAGTGCACCGTTCACAAGGTGAAATCCGCCACTAAACAAGAGTGTAAATATTAGTAGATGGGCACAATCTCTCGTGCAGTCAGGCATCAATACAAGGCTCCAATCTTTTTCCAAATCTACCAGATAGGGAGATTCCCATTAGGAAATGCAATGATGTCAAAAATAGTGCTGGGGCAAACAAGAAAAGTAAAGACAAGACAAGTGCCAAGAAAGGAAGGAAAACACATTAAGATATGGCTGAAGTCGTCACTCTACTGCTCTTTTCATTTTACTGATTATTTAAGCTTGCCTGTGAACTTATTGTCAAAGCCTGACACCCATTCCAACGGAGTACAATTTACAGCATACAGCCGACAATCTAGAACAGATGGACACGCCGACAATTGCATAGTCAAATGGTATTTTCGCCTTTTGATAGTCACCAGTTACACTGTTGATCCTATCAACTGGAAAATGCACCGTGCAATGTGTTTCTAATGGTACCTCCAGCCATTTAGCTAACACCCAGAAATTGCACTGTATTCGTACAATAGTCTAGTTTTAAATCTCAATCAGCTTAATCACTTAAAGCTGGGTATTAAACTAAATCGGACTGAACAAAGCAAATTATTCTGAGACACAGGGCTGATAAATACAGGTAAAAAAACAGGGAAGACATAGCCCAACTTTAATTACACACAATTGCAACCAGTGGTTGTTGACAACTGTTGACAGGTCTGCTTTTGAATTCAATCCACAAGTTTGTTATCAGAACGCAAAACCAGTAGGAAAGAATATCACCAAAGACTATGTACTTGGTTTCCTTGTACTTCTTTTCAAAAGAAAGTTCCGCTCTGGAGAACACTCAATACTATTAAGGAGTCATTTTAATCTTTTTATCTGAAGGAAAAATGATGCGTGTTTGACTGCCCCATTTGATCTTCCTTTGACTACATTTAGGATGTTTCTTTTTTATTCATTCATGGGATGTGGGCCAGCATTTATTTCCCATCCCTGAGGACATTGATGTGGGTCTGAAGTCACATATAGCCAAATCAGATTTGCTTCCCTAAAGGACATTAATGAACCAGATGGCATTTTACAACAATTGGCAGTGATTTTCACGGTCATCATTGACTTCTAGTCGACAGATTTTTTTTTATTGGATTTAAATTTCACCATCTACCATGGTGGGATTTGAACCCAGGTCCCCAGAGCATTACTCTGGGTCTCTGGATTACTAGTCCAGCAATTACCACTACACCACTGCCTTCCCCATCTGACCACATCAATTGGTCTATTATGTGGTTCATCTGACCGCATCATTTTCCCCAGCAGGAAGGTCAGGTTAAAATTACCCCCTTCATTTTTATTTTGATTCAACTCCATGTGAAATTCTATTCAATTCCACCTTACAAAAGGATTTTAAAATCTGTAAAACAAACATTAACAATCAGCCATTAGAGAAATTTTAATGTGAGAAATTAAATAAGGAAAGGGTGTAAAAACAGCGAGGTTATGTTGCAGCTGTATAAAGTGCTGGTGAGGCCACACTTAGAGTACTGTGTACAGCTTTGGTCTCCTTATTCGAGAAAGGATATATAGGCACTGGAGGGGGTGCAGAGGAGATTCATTAGGTTGATTCCGGAGTTAAGAGGGTTGGCTTATGAGGAGAGACTGAGTAGTCTGGGGCGATACTCATTGGAATTCAGAAGAATGAGGGGAGATCTTATAGAAACATTATGAAGGGAATAGATAAGATATCCACTGGCGGGTGAAACTAGAACTAGGGGGCATGGTCTCAAAATAAGGGGGAGCAGATTTAGGACTAAGTTGAGGAGGAACTTCTTCACACAAAGGGCTGTGAATCTTTGGAATTCCCTGCCCAGTGAAGCAGTTGAGGCTACCCCATTGAATGTTTTTAAGGCAAGGATAGATAAATTTTTGAACAGTAAAGGAATTAAGGGTTGTGGTGAGCGGGTGGGTAAGTGGAGCTGAGTCCACGAAAAGATCAGCCATGATCTTATTGAATGGTGGAGCAGGCTCGAGGGGCCAGATGGCCGACTCCTGCTCCTAGTTCTTATGTTCTTATGTAAACCGTGATAAAAAGATGCTTTGTAAACTTTATATTTACTTGAATTGTACAACCGCAGCTTTCCAGAAACTTTGTTGGTTCATTTAAAGGCATCTCTCGAATCAAAGAATAATTTCACACAGA
The DNA here is from genome assembly GCF_964213995.1 of Mustelus asterias. Lineage (NCBI taxonomy): Eukaryota > Metazoa > Chordata > Chondrichthyes > Carcharhiniformes > Triakidae > Mustelus > Mustelus asterias. The sequence continues at coordinate 54,599,249 of NC_135805.1, forward strand.
AGGATGCCATTAAGCCCATTGTGAGTGCACAGACTATTTGGTGGAGCTATCCAATTAGTCTCACTTGCTTGTAAATTTTTCCCTTCAAGTGTGCATTCAATTCTCTTTTTGAAAGTTACTACCGAGCCTTCTTTGCCACCCTTCAGGCATTGCATTCCAGCCCATAATTTGCTGAGTAAATTGTCTTTTCTTTCAAGTCTGGTCTGGCTCTATTGCCAGTCACCTTCATTCTGTCCCCTCTGGTTACTGATCTTTCTGCCTCTGGAAACACTTTCTCCATGATTTTTAGCATCTTTATAAAATCGTCCCTTCACCATCTCTACACTAAGGAGAATAACCCCAGCTTCTGCAGTCCCACCACGAAACAGAAATTCCTTATCCCTGGTCGAGCTCTGGTAAATCTCTTCTGCACCCTCTCTATGATTTTCGCGTTCTTACAGAAGTGTGGTACCCAGAATTGGACACAGCTGAGGCTGAACCAGTGTTTATAAAATTTTGCAACAATTACTTGCCTTTATATAGCACTTTAATATGGAAAAATGCCCCAAGGCGCTTGCCAGGAGCAATAACAAACAAACCTTTGACACCAAACACAACCAAGATATTTGGACAGATGATGCATAGTCAAAGAGGTTTTAAGGAGCTCCTTATGGAAAAAAGTGAGGTCGAGGGGCAGAAGAGTGAAGAAGGGAATATCAAAACTTCAGGCTCTTGTCAGCTGAAGGCTGCCAATCATGAGGCAATTAAAATTATGATGGCAGAATTTAGGTCAACTTCCTTACCAAAAATAACCTTCAACTTGTCTAGTCACCTACACACACCACAGGTCTCAGTCACAACTCCTCTAACATTGTTCACTTTATATTGCCTCACTCTTCCACCCAAAATGTATCATTTCATAGTTTTCTGCATTAAAATTCATCAGCCATACATCTGCCCATTTCACCAGTCTATGTCATCCTAAAGTATGTTACTATCCTCATTGTTACCTACATTCCCAAGTTTCAAGCCAAGGTCTTTCCAGAGCCAATCATGTCATGCAGCAATCCCGGCAAAGAATGTGTCTTGGCAAATTGCAGAAATGCAGCCCAAATTTACTGAAATGCATTCAAATCACCCTCAACTGTAAGGATTGACCAGGAAATTTGAAAAACATACTGGCCTTCTCACTAGCCAGTAGATGGCACCATTTCCCAGGAAATACTTAATTCTCTTCCCATTTGAAATAAAATTTTAAGTTTTAAGGAATCAACTTTAGGTAATTCATCACTCTTTACAAAACAGCACTTTATTTTTCATATGGGAATGTTAAATTTGAACCAGGTGTGCCTGCATACAAAACATTTAAAGTTTTGATAAAATGTGCCTTGTGGATGAAACAACATTGAAATCCAGCACTTGGGATTTTTTTTTCATTCTTTCATGGGATGCGGGTGCCTCTGGCAAGGCCAGCATTTGCTGCCCATCTCTAATTGCCCTTGAACTGAATGGCACACCACACCATTTTCAGAGTGCACTTGAAAGTTAACCACATTGTTGTGGGTCTGGAGTCACATGTAGGCCAGACCAGCTAAGAATGGCCGATCAGTGAACCAGATGGTTTCATGGTCACCATTACTGAGACTAACTTTTCAATTCCAGATTATTTATTGAATTTAAATTCCACCAGTGCTGTTGTGAACTTTGAACCCTTGGGCCTCTATTATAAGTGCAGTTATATCACAACTAGGCCAGCCTGTTTTAAACAAGATCTTCAAAGTAGTAGTGCATCTTCTCAAGGGCAATTGGGGATGGGCAGCAAAATTGGCAGCACTAGCTCATATTCCAAAGAATTAAAAAGTGTTATCCTCAAGTTCATTAGAATAATTCATATTGTGATAATACTCCCAATCAAATCTCACTGTGTGGGTTGAAAATGTGCAAATATGCTGAACTTTACAGAATGAAGTCAGGTAGCATTCTTCAAAAAGAGTTAATTTCTTTTGCGCACTACTCCCTGCCTCTAGGCAGTGACTCAAGAATAGCCCCTGGTACATTAACCAATGCACCTCTTCAGGTTAGAGCCTAAGCAATGAATGCTGACAGATTGCGATTGTGGGGGCCATCCCAACAGAGGTCAATATCCAGACCAGTTCACCTTCCAGCATGATGGACAACAAGTAAATGTTCCTTCTCTTCTTACCAAGGACAACGTGGTCAAGTACCATATTTGTCAGAACTTTCCCAACTAATACTGGCTGATTCAGTATGGACCAGTGCTAGAACTAAGGATATGTGTGATCTGAACAGTAGCGTAATACATAATGCATTTTTCAATGCGCCACCAGTGGAACCCAGCCATGAATGTTAAGAATATCAGAAATCCAAATTTGCAGGAAGTCTGATCCGTGAAAGGGCTAAAGGTTGGGCATCTGAGTAGAGGAATCCTGGAGTGTAACGTGTTAAGTCTATTAGTTTATAAAATAACCTACTGTATGCATCTGGTTGGGATTAAGACCTACTGTGAAAAGAAAGACTGAGAAAGAGAAAATAAGCTGATCATGAGATTTTTAAAAAGTAACAGAATATGGATTCTGAAAATCTGAATTCATAACAGAAAATGCTGGAAACACTCGGCACATCCTGCAGCATCTGTGAACTGAGAGACAGAGTTAACATGACAGATCAATAACCATCGATCAGAAATACCAAAGCAGTTTCTCTCTCTCCACAAATGCTGCCAGATTTTTGATTTTTATTTCTGGTCATTAGAAGGTTTAAAAAAGTAACAATTTAGCAAATATATTTCTGCCTTGCTCCACAATACTATTTAATGGATGAAATGGAGTTAACACAAGGAATATCTCCAAACCTAGGTTAATCTCTGTTCTATAGATGTGAAATGCCATGTTTTCAACTTTCATATAGGTAATAACTGCCGGCTGTGGATAAGAAAAAATAACCAGGACAGTTCTGTAGCTCTTGTACTATATAATCAACTGTTAATAATTCAAAGTCAGTTTCAATTCAAACATTTTGAATTCAGCAACTTTGAATTATCAGAGATCGACCAGTTATTTCATGCAAACATTGCAGCTCAATTGCTTGTAAAAGTGCATGCAGAGTGGAGTCTGTTGTTAGATTTAATTCCAGCATAGTACATTTATGAAAATTGACATCGTCTGTTCCCCACTTCACTGCTTTTGTTTCATCTGACCATGTCCAAACACAATAATAAAAGTGAGTGCTGAGGAGTGTAAAAGCAAATAGGTTGTGAATGCAGAGCATCACATTTAAAAACTATGTGAACCTTGTTTTACAAATAGGACATGTATGCAGGTATATAATGGTTCTACGTAGTGAAATCCAATAACAATATTCCTCATTTCAGTATGGTACATTAGGTATCACCTTTTCAATTAAGAAATTCCTTGGCAGTTGTTTCAAATGGTATTAATTTTAAATTGGTGCCCTGGCCCATAATTAACCCTCAACTAGAACAGATTATTATATTGCTATTAGTAAGATGTTGCTGTCCACAATTAGTTATCAAGTTCCCGATATTACAACAGTGATGACACTTCAAAAGCAATCAATTGAGTATAAAACGCTTAGGAAAATCCTGAGGTCATGTAAACGCAAGTCTGTCCCACCTGCTTTACAGCAGTTAATGCTGTTAAAAAAGGGGGGTGTCCTCCTCCACTGTGCTCTAGCCTCAAGCTGTTTTGTTGTTCCTGTCTCACCCAGTCTGAATGTGGAATGTCAGGTGAGACAGTGGCTCTGGAATTCCAACGAAGAGGAGTCGCTATGAAGTGGCAGCGCGCCAGTGACTGCCACTGAGGGAGCTACGGGCCACTGTCTTTATTCTTCAAACTATATTCATCATTACAATCATTGAAGTGTTTAGTTTCATAGGTTCTGGGGAAACCACATACTGAATCTCCTCAGAAAATTACCATCAACAATGATGCATTTGTGGTGCCATTTATGGTCTTCAACTTATGAATTTTAAAGATCCAGAGAACTTATAGAAGCTCATTCCAAATTGATACAAACTTTCCAAAAACAAAATCCCTACAAGACCTGGTGGGATAGGATTGTCATCCATGGAGGATACACAAAGATAATCAGTGATTTTCTTCATTTTGCTCTGCACTGTAAGAATACAATATATGCAGACAGGACCGATCTGTCAGGCAGGACTGGTCTGCCAAAGAGTTTGTTACATACTGCATTTCGACCAAGACTGTAATGTTTATAGACATTTGAGGAATGACAGCCTCTCTCATGCTGTCAGTTGGCATCTGCAAGAAAGATGGCTCAAAAGTGGCCATGTAATATAAAAGCAGCTCCCTGCATTTCCTCCCTGTAAGATGCAACCTACTTAGCCATTTGCCCAAACCCTAGAATAGGAAATGAGTAACTGCCAACATCCTAAGGTTCTCTGTGGTAGAAAAATAACCATGGGTTCAGCATAATGAAAACAACAGGCCCCAATACACGTGGGCCATCAACCACTGCCTCTTGCCCTACCAGAGTACGTTTGGTCAGGCTAAGGCTCCTTACTTCAAATTCCCCAAAATTGCAGCAGGGGGAATATAGATTCTAGCCAGGCTCCTACTACAAGTACCTCCCGCAGCCCCATGCATCCGCTGCCAGTGTACTGACTGCCCAGAAGATTTTATTCTGGGGCCAAGGAAATGCAAGGGCCGGCAGTCCACTTCATGCCACAGATGGCCGAGTTTTGGGTCAGCAGATGTTCACTCCTTAGTAAAAGATCAGGCACACATGAGGTTAACGTGGGATGGAGTACAGTACCACCCACCCAATTACGAGAGAGAAAACATGACCCGTACCTGGGGTCAGTCTAGTGTTGGACAGAGCTGTGTGCAGAAGCAAGCATGGAGACAGCTCCTAGCTTGAATCTTCTACAGTACATATGTACAACACATTCCAGCAGTTTACACTACTGTTGGACGAGTGGTTTGCTCTGTTGTTGAAGGTAAACTGTTGATATAGAGGTTGTTCTGACATCTGGAGTGTCATCCTTGATGTCTCCCACATTCTAACACAGGCCAGGACCCAGTGAGTACCAGTCCTAGACTAGTGGGCTTTCCAAAACTTAAGTGAGAATGCATACCAAGGCCCGGAGAGATACAGGATGAATAGGTTAAATCTGCCCTGTGTAGCAGCAAATAAGAAGTCATGAAAATGGGACAATTTCTTGACCCAAATGAAATCGAGAAACAGGCTCATTAAAAGCTCTGCTCGAACTCAGAGGACAATCTTGTCAGAATGCCAACTCAAATTCACAGACCTAAATTGCTTGCGGTTCACTAACTCTGAAGTTGAAACCAAACATAGTGACAGCGCAATTTTCAGTGTATGAAACTTTATCTCTCAAAGTGGTTCAAACATCAGCTTTTAATTTGAAGAATTAAAATTAGAGCACAACTATAAAACAATAAAGTCTCAACAGGTCACCTTAAGTTTGCAACTTTAAACCTCAAATTGTGAGAAGAGGTGAAAATTCTGCCTATTTGTCAATACAAGAACCTCAATTTTCAAGATCATAAGGACCCCTGGTTGCTCAGCATTCTCAATGCTTTTAAAACAATTGTAGGATATAGAACAATAGATAGGTGCATACAGCTACCTAGACATCCGCACTGACAAAATTTCCATCCTTGAGCAAAAACATGGAAACTGTTCATCATCTCTGGATTCTCCAAATATCAAGCGCCATCACAAGATGGATCTTCCATCCATAAGTAGGAACCGTGAAGACAACAGTGTCTCCTGCTCTGTGTATCACAGCTCAACACTAAATCAGGAAATCAATTTTGTGATCTAAACACCAGTATGAAAGTAGAATTACATCCTTCTAACCAAGCAGGGACAGGTGCTTCTGCTGTGTTAACAAGAAGCGATAAGAAAATCATTGCAGCATTTCCTGAAAGCAAATATACCAAGTTTCCCTGTATCTAGCATTCCAATAAAAACTCTAGCCCTTGTCCTGACTTTATAAAGTAATAAGTTTTACCTATAATTTGTAAATAAGCACCTGGGTCCTAATCAAGAAACTATAGAGACTTTCCACAATCCAAATTATGTTGATCATCTTTATTTTCATTGTATTTCAATACATGCAACATCTTCTCTTTCCTTTTCTCCCACAATGGCACATCCCAGATATATAACTGGCTTAAATTAGTGCTCGTGAGTGTTTTCACTGTGAAGAAAGATTCAGACAGAAGCCTCTGAATTTTAGTTGTCACTCGCAGGTGGAAAGCAGGTAGGTGCACTCATAAAATAACGTGCCAGCCATCGGTGGTGTGCCTATCAGTCCCAACCCTGCCATGATTTTACAAGTGGCAGAGATGATGTTGGGTGGGCTGCACCCCTGGCGCAATTGCAGCCCTCAAGTAACTGACAGGTGGCAGGAGAGTGTGCACCTGGGGTGAAATCTAGCAGGTTTGCCCTGGCCAATTGCTGGCCAGCGAAAGCTGTGGTGGTGGGAGGGGGGCTATTTTCTGGGTCCCCGGACCTTCCTCTTCTTTGTACAATGTGCCCTCTAGCCCACCCTCCCCTCTCCTCCCCCCTTCTCACCTTCCAATGTACCACAATCTCCCCCCGGCCCACCGCCACACTCACTGGAGCATGCTAGCCCAAGATCCTTAGATAACTGGGGGTCGAGGCTCGTCACGAAATGCCTTCTCCTTAGCATAGCTGCTGTACTGGCAGTGGCCACTGCTCCTGGTGATTCAGAGCTGCCAGAAGTGGGACTGCCTCCTGAAAAAGGGGGAAGGGGAACCTCGACTTAATAATTAATGATAATTAATTATTTTTAAAAATTAAATCGAGACGAGCTAGCCAACAGGAGGCGGGCACACCCCTGACATTTACACTGCAGTGCAGGGAGCCTCTTAGTGCATAACCCAACGCAAGACTTCTGAAACACATTCTAAATATCACTCAGCAATTACAACAGATTGATTTATTTCTTGTGCTGTGACCAAATGTCACAGCACAAGAAATAAATTTACAATTCTGGACTTCTTTCTGATCTTACAGTGACACTTGGCAAGCCAAAGTACCAATATCTCCAAAAAAGCAAAGTTGCAGAAAGGGCTCCTCTGTACACAACACAAATATTGGGTTCTATTTGGTGGTGAGTTATACTATTGAGTGATTCTGACTGATTAAATAAATATTTTTTATATTTCCCTAGCACAAGTTGAAGACAGTTGTAGCAATTTGACACTTTCATTGGTAGTTTTAAACTCTTCTATTAATTTCAATATTATAAGAGGCTCTCGTCCAGTTATGTCCATTATCATAAATCTATGTGCTGCCATTTAAAATATGTTTTAAATGGCAGCACATAGATTTAAGATAATGGACATAAAAGGTTGGAGGAGACGGTGGCGGAGAGGAAGAGATTTTTTTTTCCACCCAGCAAGCTGTGAAAATCTGGGAGACACTACCTGGAAAGGGTGGAAGAAGAAGATTCAATAGGATGCAGCCATAAAATTACATGGCGGGTAAATGGAGTTGAAATCAACCATGATTGAATGGTGGAGTGGACTCGATGGGCCGAATGGCCTTACTTCCGCTCCTATGTCTTATGGTCTTATGTAGACCATTCAGAGGTGACGTCAGGGAGCACTTCTTCACACAAATGATTGTGGTAATCTGAAACTCACTCTCCTCCAGAGGACCGTTAAGGGCAAGTCAATTGAAAATTTCAAACTAATTTTGATTGAATTTTGTAGCCAAAGTGATTACAATGCAGTTCAGCCATGATTTCACGGAATAGCAGAATAGGCTGAAGTTGAACAGCCTACTTCTTTTCCTGTGATTCTGAGTCTGATCTCTTGTCATGAACTTTTATTCCACTTCCAAGGTGAAAAACACTGCTAACATCGGTCTTACTATTCAAATATCTTTGGCAATATTTTAATATTGTATGACAGCGTCAACCAAAAGCAGACTATTGTGTTGCAATGGGTCTTATAGAGGATAGACCCACTTTGTACAATGACTATTCTATCCTCCAGATGCTCTGCATATCCCTTTTGTTTTGTCTGCAGCTTATATTTAGTGCATGCAAGTAGCATTTAATAACATTCCAGTTTCTTTCCAGTTGATAGCTTCATTATCACCACAGTATGGTGCGAGCTGAAAGGTCATTGCAGTGTGCGTGACTGCAATTGATTTAGCAATAGAGGGGCTCCCAGAGATGCATTTCTTTCCTCCCAAAGCACCTCTGCAGAAGTTATTTGAAGAATTTACCATTATATTAAACACAGCAGAGTGAATTGGGAATAGTAATTCCCATTAAAGCATATAAAACGCAAGTTAGCCAACATCTGACATTCTCAAATCATTTGTATGCAAGGGAATAGAAGGTAAATCCATATAGTTTATTATTAAGAATGCCTTGCTCCATTGGTCGGACAAACCAACCCCAGAGACACTGGGTGGAATTTTACCAGCCCGCCCACCACGAGAATTCGATGCGAGCAAGGGGCGGACCATGGAAAGCTCTGTTGACTGCAGGATTTTACAGTTTTGGGACAAACGAGGACATAAAATCCCATCCACTGAAACATTTAGTCAGCTGGGAGAGATAGGAACTAGTCAAGAGAGACTCCATCAATTCCTGGACCCTTGAAGGCTCACAGCCTCAAGTCAAATAAGACTCAAGAAACCTCCTGCTGATGTCAGAATAAAAGTCCAAAGATGTGCAGGCTAGGTGGATTGGCCATGCTAAATTGCCCCTTAGTGTCAGGGGGACTGGCTGGGATTGCGGGGTAAATGTGTGGAGTTACTGGGATAGGGCCTGGTTGGGATTGTTGTTGGTGCAGGCTCGATGGGCTGAATGGCCTCCTGAATGGCAGCACAATGGTCTGCACTGCTGCCTCTCAGCTCCAAGGACCTGGGTTCAATTCCTGGCTCGGGTCACTGTCTGTGCGGAGTTTGCGCATTCTCCGTGGGTTTCCTCCCACAGTCCAAAAATGTGCGAGTTAGGTTGATTGGCCATGCTAAATTAACCCTTAGTGTCCTGGGATGCTTAGGTTAGAGGGAGTGGCAGGGTAAATATATGGGGATAGGGTCTGGGTGGGATTGTTGTCGTTGCAGCTTCAATGGGCCGAATGGCCTCCTTCTGCACTGTAGGGTTTCTATGATTTCTATGATTGATTTCTATAATTTCTGCACTGTAGGGTTTCTATGATTTCTATAATTTCTGCACTGTAGGGATTCTACGATTCTATTCTACGATCATCACCTACTATCTCATCGCTAACATTCTCTTTGCTGATGGTTGGTCCTTATACACCCAAACCGACAAGGACATCCTGCCACTATCCAATGACTTAATTTGCTCATGTGCTAGTGTTTTTGCCTAACAATTGTTAAAGACAGGAGAGAGGCAAACCGAATTTCTGCACCCTCTCCCTGTCCGTCCTTAAGCAGAGCTGTTTTTCAATTTTTAAAGTAGGCTGTGGTGTGTTTTCAATAATCCTCAATTCTGTGCAGTCCAATTTTATAGGTAACACGCAGCAAATTTACATTATGATCAACGCAGGTTTGTTTGTTGCACATTCAAACCTGGGGATGGCATTGTTTGAAACTTCAAATACATACACATATACAGTAAGGGGGGGGGGGGAGAGTAGTAAAGAGACAGGTTATGCAACTATGGATAATAATAATAAAAGAACCACAAAAATGAATATTGGTTCAAATGCCACTCTCAATAGAACGTAGAACATTACAGCGCAGTACAGGCCCTTCGGCCCTCAATGTTGCGCCGACCTGTGAAACCAATCTAAAACCCATCTAACCTACACTATTCCAATATCATCCATATGTTTATCCAATGACCCTTTAAATGCCCTTAATGTTTGGTAGATCTAGGTTTGCCTTTGACCGACTCCACCTTCTGACGGTCTCTGCTCAAGTTTGTCAGTCAACAAAATTGACGATATCCTAAATTGCTGTCCTCATTACCCCATTGTACAGATCAGTCATGAATCTTCTACTGTTGTCAAAGAGAAACTTGACCAGCTCCACTTGCACTATTTGCAATATGTCATAAGCATCAACAATATGTTTCACACTAATGTTCTCATAAGCTATAATAAGATTGGAGAGAATAAAAAATGATTCAGTTAAACCAGTCTGGACATATCACTTGCATGACTAACTGTGGAATTCCCAAAACAGCCTTCTACAGTATGTTGCAATCCCGATATTGTGCAGAGTTAGGCTATAAAGACCCATCTTAAAATCTTGTAATAATTCCCCTAACACTTGGGAAAACACAGTCACTGGCAGATCATAAAGATGTCAGTTTGAATGAATCTGAAACTTAAAGGTTGTAAAATCTGTTTGTCAAATGTCTGGTACATAAAGCGCCTGATCTGACTTCTAATACTATATATATGGATTCTTCTCCGATCAGCTCACCCACAATATCCGAAATTCACCTGGTGACTTGATGGGAGACTCCATCAGCTCTCCCATCCTGCCAAAGCTGACTGAAGTAAGGGCACAGAATGAAGGATGAAGTTAATGTCAACCATGATAACTCAGAGAGTACCACCACTGACTGAACTAGGCAAGTTCTAAATTACATAGGTGCTAGACTAAGTCAGTGTCTGCTGGTGAAGGAACCAACGTAAGGGAATATCCTATATCGTCTTAGTTAATAACAACGTGTCGGGGGTCCACAGGGGACTCATCGGGAGGGTCCTCATGCCCCGATGGCAACCCCATATTGGTGTGATGTGAGGGGTAGCAATGCCACCAATGATTGTGGGTGGTGGTGTGTGTGTCAGTGACAAAAGGTCTCCAGGTTTACTGTCAGCTCGGGCCACCCTGTGCAATGGCACCCAAGTGCTCTGCAGCTGGCCTCACCAGCGTGCTTAGGCTCTGCCGCCTCCTCCTCCTACTAGTGCAAAGCTCCCAGCTGTCAAAAAAAAAACTGACAAGAGTGCTAGAAGATTGCAATGCTGAGCTCGCCCAAAAGGCCGTCACGGAGGACTCCCGTTTTCACACTGTTATGGCACTTAAACTTTTGGAGGGAAGTTTCACCCTTTATCTTTAACGTGGGCGGCACGGTAGCACAGTGGCTAGCACTGCTGCTTCACAGCTCCAGGGTCCCGGGTTCGATTCCCGGCTCGGGTCACTGTCTGTGTGGAGTTTGCACATTCTCCTCGTGTCTGCGTGGGTTTCCTCCGGGTGCTCCTGTTTCCTCCCACAGTCCAAAGATGTGCGGGTTAGGTTGATTGGCCAGGTTAAAAAGAAAATTGCCCCTTAGAGTTCTGGGATGCGTAGGTTAGAGGGATTAGTGGGTAAAATATGTGGGGGTAGGGCCTGGGTGGGATTGTGGTCTGTGCAGACTCGATGGGCCGAATGGCCTCCTTCTGCACTGTAGGGTTTCTATGATTTCTATGATTTCATCAGAAATAGTAATGATAGGAGCGCACAGACTGTTGAGAGCTGCTTTCCTGCTGCCACGCAGAAGGAGTTTAAGCACGATCAAACGATCATAAACCACCTCGGGAAAACAAGTCAACTTACGGGCGAAATGGTTCATGACAGCAAAGCCTACGCCAGCTTCATGTCGCTCTCCTTTTCCACAGCTACTCTGCAAGAATGTGTAACTTGCAATGATTTCCTTGAGCGGACCCTCAGGTAGATGGGTTTCATTGAGAGCAGCAACCTGGACATTGTACCTAGCCAGCTCTCTATTGACAAAAGCAGTACTCTCAGGTCTGTCGGCTGTGCTATTGTTAGTGAGGGTGCACATGTTCCATGGGCCAATGGTGACCGGTGTCACCATAAACTTTCTTTTTTGAGATTTACTTACAATTATTTCGATTGGATCACTGCCAACTGTGGCCTGCTGGTCAGGGGTGAAGCAGACAATGTTTTGGGCATTTTATCTAGCCCCTTCTTCATGAGGGAGGTGAGAAGTGTGGCCCTGAAAAGAAATGCTCAGTCACTCAGGGGACTGCTGAGTTCCACTTCTGCTTCTTTCCAGTGAAGTAACCTATGGCCTGAGCTGCCATTTTACAGGTGAATCCACTCTTGCTGCTATATGACTCATCCATTACACAGCACTAGTGCCAGATAGATAATGAGTGGCAAATGATCAAAAGAAGAAGAACTTGACTTGGTCGCAGTGAGGGAGAGGTGCGCATCATCGGCCTCTCTCCTCATCCTGACATACCTTGGTCTAGTGGCAAAATGTGCCCAGACGGATGGAGATGGATTTGAATGCAGTGGGTGATCAGAACATCTTGTGTTCCTTGTCAAGGTCGACACGTCCCACAACATGATGCTGAACTACCTTCAAGACAGTTGGACCTTGGATTTGTCTCAAAATATGCCAGAATCAGTCTTCAAATATTAGGGTAGACAAATCCTTAAACTGCTGAGGGTGGGAGATCCAACAGCTACCCACACCTGATTTGACCAGCCTGTTGTCCTAGTTTACTGGGGTGTGGCTCGCAGGCTAACAACTACTTGAAGCCATTGGTAAGAGTTGGATGAAGGCAAGGACTAATACAGGATGAGCCACTCCAAAGAATGTTTCTGTCCATGTTGATCAGCATGGTCTGTGCGAGTTGCTATCCCTCCCTTACACCCCTCATCAATTATAATAGTTTTGATAGCAATAGACACAACACCTTTAAAGATAAAGATTTACATTCACAGTAAATACCTCCTACTTAAGCTAGTGTGGTACTCCACAGTGCTAAGTAGGAAAAAGGACAGTAACTTAAAATTGGCATCCATGAGACACTTCAGGCTTTCACCATCAGAATTGTATACCAGCATAACTTGTAACATTACAACCTGGCACATTCTTTGCCTCATCACTAACCAGTGGATAGAGCGGAATTTAGCATATTCTGTAGAAGCAGCACCAGACATAATGGCAGAGATTTTCCCAAAAAAGTGCCGAATTCACGTAAAAATGGGAGTAACTCTCGTGGATTATTTGGCAGGATTTTCAAAATGAATCTCCCACACTGAGCACGGCAGAGTTCCCTAGCGTGATTCACGTTGAAAATTCAGGGCAGGGCCTATTCCCGCTGGAGAGGCCGGCAACATAGCACTGAGTGGCCACTGCGCACGTGCTGAATTCGGCGCATGTGCAGTGGCCCTGCACTGATGGCCTCCCAATCGCTGGCCAGCACAGCAATCCTCCATTGGTGGCCAAGGAACCCCCCGCCCCACAAAGCCCTGGCCTCCCGGACCTCTCCTGAAGTCTCCCCTCACCCTCCCCACGCCAGCCCAGGTCTCCCCAACCCCCTCTCCTCACCAGCAGACCCGGTTTCCCAATGTCCCCAAGCCCCAGCAGTCCTGATGACCAAACCCACACCCCCCCAATAGCCAGCCCCAATCAGCCCCTTCCCTCCCTCTGCCACTGATCCCAATTGCAGAGTGGCAGCAGGGCACCCCATTCCCACTCATCTCCCCCCAACACAGGCCATGCCCCACCCCCCCAAAAACAGGCCCTGTCCAATGCCCAGTGGGCAGAGCCAAGGTGCCCCTTGGGCATTGCCATTTTGCCCCAGGCTGGCAATGCCCAGGAGGCACCTCCCCCCCCACCCCCCCACAAAAAGACCTTCAACCCCCTGGAAGACCTCCATGGCCTCCCTTCATTCCAACGGGGTCAGGCCACCAGCTCCCCGTTACTGGGGAGCTGTTGTAAACCCCGCTGGAGTGAACACTCCTGGCGAGGATTGGGGGGGGGGGGGGTGGTGAGGGAGGAGCGAAGAGGCTTGCAGGCCTGGAGACATCGGTCCTGGGCCCACTAATCAAATGGAAATTAAAATTATAATATTTAAATCATTTCTGCGCCGATTTCCGGCACGGAGCTGATGATGCCTGAAATCCGGGGCCCAGAGACACACAGAGATTGTGGCTCCCAGCAGGGAGTTGGCGAAACGGCCTCCACAGATGTCTCCCAGCCTGCAGAGCAGTGTAGCGGGCTGGGAGAATTGCCCCCAGTCTCTAACCCTCACATGCCAAAATGTTTTCATGATGCTTTTGTTTGTACCTGAACAATGAGACCTTTAGAGTCAACCATCCAAACTTTAAAAACAGCCTGCTGCCGAGGTGTCCCTTCCTTCTCCATTGCCATCAAAATGAGATTTGCTATCCCCATGGCAGCCTAAATTAGAAGCAAGAGGGGGGAAAAAAACATCAGATTTTAAAATATTGAAACCTGCTTTTTCTTAGCTAAAATGCAGGACAGCATTACAAACTTGTAGCTTTTAAAAATAGCTTTGTAATGCAGCTGTTTAAATTAACGTAACTCTGTTTTTTCCTCTTCCAATTTATCACTTCTTGTCAATTTGTCGCCATGCAATGCACTGTTCCTGAGTATGGACAGTGTGTGTGTCGCAAATTGCTACAATAATTCCACTCCAAAACCACTCCTTGTTGATTACAAGCTGAAATTATGGTCTCGACATGTGAATTATTGGTGAAAAACTGCATCCCATAAAATGTTGCACAGGACAGTGGGAATCAGAGACTATATTACTTCCACAGTGACTGACTGTTGTAATTCTTATTTTAGTTCAGTTGTAACTATTAACCTGAGGTCCAATTTGATGAGAAGCCAAGTTTCTTGCATTTTGACTAATATTAATACTTCAGAATTAATATGTTAGAAGTATTGTTGTACTTCAGATTTCAAATCAAGCCACACTGGTTTTGGATCAATCCTATTAATGCTTGGGTGACAGGATACAAAAAACTATTGCAATGTTTAACAGTTTTCATTAACCCATGCTGCACAGGTGTTCATTATGATCACCAATGTGTATCAACAGCACATGCCTATTATTTCAATCATCTTAAAAACACTAATTTGAATGTACAGACTTCACAGCCCAGGCATTCACCACGCTTAACCAAATAATTCAATTTTAAACATTCTGCAAAAAATTAAAAATGCTTTTCAAGTCAGGTGGCAACGTAGAGAAACCAGGGATGGAACAGCCAGCTATGGCATAAGTTTAATTTACTGAACAAAATTTTAAAATATTTCTGAAAACGATAAATAGTATATTGAACCAATTTGAGAGAGACACTTGGCCCATTATCATAGAATCATAGAATCATAGAAACCCTACAGTGCAGAAGGAGGCCATTCGGCCCATCGAGTCTGCGCCGACCACAATCCCACCCAGGCCCTGCCCCCACATATTTACCCACTAATCCCTCTAACCTACGCATCTCAGGACTCTAAGGGGCAATTTTTAACCTGGCCAATCAACCTAACCCGCACATCTTTGGACTGTGGGAGGAAACCGGAGCACCCGGAGGAAACCCACGCAGACACGAGGAGAATGTGCAAACTCCACACAGACAGTGACCCGAGCCGGGAACCGAACCCGGGACCCTGGAGCTGTGAAGCAGCAGTGCTAACCACTGTGCTACCGTGCCGCCCGTATGCCAGTACCAACCTCACTTTTTAAAGATCTTAATCATGAACGGTGGAACATTAAAGAATTGAAGTTGCTAGTTACCTGTTGTCACCTGCTGACTTACCTCTCCAGCACCTTGAAATAGGAACTTGTGATCTGACAATTTGTTCTGAGTGATGCGCAAAGCTGCCAGCAGACCTGCAACTGCCACTGCGGCTGTTCCTAAACGGAATAACCAAAACATATAAATATCCAAACAACTGAATTTAAAGTACATGCAAGCTAATCAAGTTGTACACTTATTTGTACACTACTTGTTCAATACTTCAATTGAATTAGGTAATTGTTATATTATTGAGTATAAATGTAACTTAACAGTGAGAGCAGTATATTTAGTTGTTTTCCAATGTCTTCACAATTTCAATTTTTAAAAAAACTCTAGTTTCCTGGTGTCATTTTGTGGACAGAGTGTTCTTATAAGCCTTTTCTCCTATGGAGTTGTTTTACTGGCACTTGAGGGTTCTGAGCATATATAAGCTTTGGCAGGTATTTCAGTCATGGTATTGTCACTGGACTAGTAACCCAGGGCAAAATCTGGGGACCAGAGTTCAAATCCCACCACAGTGAATGCTGAAATTTGAATTCAATAAAAAATCTGGAATTTTCAACTGTCGTAAAACCCATCTAGTTTACTATATCATTTAGGGAAGGAAATCTGCCATCCTTACCTGGTCTGGCCTCCAAGTGACTCCAGAGCAGTGTGGTTGACTTTGAAATGCCCTCTGAAATGGAGGGCAGATAGGGACGGGCAATAAATGCTGGCCCAGCTAGTGATGCCCACATCCCATAAATGAATAAATGGTCTGCTAGTAAGATCTTTTTACTTTTGCTCCTGTCTTCATAGTTATTACTGTTCTGCTGAGTTAGTTATTTTATTATATACTTTTAACTTAAACAGCACATTTGACTACTTTTATTGTGGTCTCAAGTTACCAGATCTTTTTGGCAATGAGGAGAAAATGGCGAGTAAAGAAAATGAAGTTTTTGATGTTCAGTGTGGCAACAAATTTCTCAGGGCATGAACATGGCTGCCAGCAATGTTCAAGATATTCAGAAGGTGCCCAGGCAGGGACACTGCGCCAAATACAGAAAGAAGCTGCAAGCAGAAAGGTGAAAGCTGTGGAGTATTTTAGGTGTGAAGGTCCACACTATGCGAATCATACAAAGGAGCTAGTTTTCATCTTGGGTTGATTTGATAGAATTTTAAGATAGAAACACTATGGCTATGTTTGGCGTGGTCAGTGAGTTCAATGAGAGATGGACTGAATATGTGGAGAAGTTGCAGCATTTTCGATTAGCAAATGGAATGGAAGATGAGGCGAAGCATGCTTGATGCTCCTGAGTTAGCATGTGGTGAAGACTTATAGGTTGATGAGGAAGCTGGTTGCCAAGGAAGCGAGGGGAGATTTCATTTGCAGATATAGTTGCTCTGGTCCAGAACCACCATTGCCCTTGGTAATAGTTCGAAGATTCAAATTTCATAGCTATTTTTGAAAAGTAGATCAATCGGTTGCTAACTTTATGGCAGAATTATATCAGCTTTCAGAACACTGATTTCAGAATAGTTTTAGAAGATATACTCAGAGATAGGCTGGACTGCGGCATTGACGAGGACAGCATTCAGTGTGGTTGTTGGGGGAAGTCACACTGACTTCTAAGGCGGCTCTAGAAATTTCTCAGGGCATGGAAATGGCTGCCAGCAATGTTCAAATATTGAGAAGGTGCCCAGGCAGGGACACTGCACCAAATACAGAAAGAAGCTGCAAGCAGAAAGGTGAAAGCTGTGGAATATTTTAGATGTGGAGGTCCACACTATGCGAGTCATTGCGAGTTTATGGACACTGTTCATCACCAATGCAACAAGGGCAGTCAGCAAAAAATGCAGGGGTGGGAAAGGCAAAGTAAAGGCAGAGCAAGAAAACCGTCCGAGGTGGTAAAGTGGGCTGTAAAGCACTGAACGTAATTAGCGGCCGGTGTCATTTTACAATCACCGGATATCCGGCATGGTCAGCCTCTTGCCGGAAATGAGCGACAGGCAGGTTAATATATTTAAATTTATTAAAATGGGTATTTGCATCTGCTTAGCGAGCCCGGTGCTCAATCGTCCGGGCTCGAACCCCCCTTTATGACCTCTCTGGGAAAGGTTCTCGCTGGTGAGGAATAGACATGCTCTCCATGAATGGGCAGCAGTCGGCTTGACCTCCCTGGTGGAACCGGAGGCCATTGAAGCCCCCCGGGAGGCCGAGGGCAAGGGGGGCAGGGGGTGTGCCCCTTGGGAAATGCCATACTGGAAACGATCGGTGGGGAGAGGGAGGGAGGGAGAGGGGGCCCACTGCCACTCTGCAGCAATTGGTGGGGGTAGGCGGGTCTGCGATCGGTCTGGGCGATGGTGTGGGGTGGGGGGGTTTGCTCTAGCTCGGGCAATTGCAGGGGAAGGAAACTGCTTCAGGCAGCCTGCAGTATCAGGGGCCTGACAGCTCTCTTTTCTGTCAGACCCCTGCTACTGCTAGTGTGCATGTGCAGCATCAGAGACCTGTACATGAGCACTACCTCCCTCTGCAGTCTTTCGGGCGCATTAAGCCCTGCCCACCAGCTTCTGCAGCACGAATCTGATGCACTCAAAATTCTGCAGGCAGAGTGAGCACTTGAAATAAAAATGGTAAAATTGTCCCCATTGTGTGGTACTACCATGAAATTGGATGCAGAGCCTCAGGCTACTCTGTGCTTTTTCAGGCCCAGAACAGTGCCCTATGCCACGAGAAGGAAAGTGGAGGAGTTGGAATGGCTGCAAAGGCTTGGAATCATTGTTTCTTGTTGTGCAGCTCCAATCATTCCTGTCCTTAAAAATTATGGTACAGTGCTCATATAAAACATAGAACATAGAAAAGCTACAGCAAAAACAGGCCCTTCGGCCCACAAGTTGCGCTTGTGGTGACTACGAGCTCACCATTAACCAGGTTTCCAAGTTAGATGCTTTCCTAGGGTGGAGGATTTGTTTTTAACTCCTGCAGGAGGCAAGGTGTTTTCAAAACAGCACGAGTCACGCACATCAATAACTCTTCCTAGAAGAGGACTCTAAGCAGTGCGTTATGATGAACATGTATCAAAGTCTATTTAAGTACAAACGTTTGGTTTTTGGGGCATCCTCCAGTGCAGTGATTTTTTAAAAAACGACGGACAATTTGTTGCAAGGCATTCCTCAGATTGCGGTCTACTTGGATGACATCTAAATTACAGGGAAGACTGAGGAACAGCACTTTAGCAATCTGGATCAAGTTTTAAAAAGGTTTTCAGAAGCAGGACTGTGCCCCAAGTGGCAAGTGCCTGATAAAATGCTGTTTCTTTGACAACTGTTGTGTTGGCCCTGTTGATGTACCTGTTGGGTGGCACGGTAGCACAGTGGATAGCACTGCTGCCTCACAGCTCCAGGGACCTGGGTTCGATTCCTGGCTTGGGTCACTATCTGTGTGGAGTTTGCACATTCTCCTTGTGTCTGCGTGGGTTTCCTCCGGCTGCTCCGGTTTCCTCCCACAGTCCAAAGATGTGCGGGCTAGGTTGATTGGCCATGCTAAAATTGCCCCTTAGTGTCCTGAGATGCGTAGGTTAGAGGGATTAGCGGGTAAATATGTAGGGATATGGGGGTAGGGCCTGGGTGGGATTGTGGTCGGTGCAGACTCAATGGGCCAAATGGCCTCTTTCTGCACTGTAGGGTTTCTATGATTCCATGTAGAACCTGAGGCCAAGCAGTGATTTCAGGTTCCTCAAGTCCTGTGAAGGTCCAGAGGCAAAAGTGATACTGTGCTGGTGTCAGTGACTAGGGATTGGAAGGAAATACTCTGTGCCCTGAATACAGTAACCCATGGGAATTAGCATTAAATCAATTTCTAGCGCCAGAGGAGTGAAGCTAGTGAGCAATTAGCATATCCTGGGCAATCACTCCGGGAATTGATTAACCTGCCATAACTCACTGTAGGCACATTAAATAGGCAGCCAATGGGTCTTCTGTCCCTCACTGGGAAGGAAGTCTCACCCTTAGGTGCTGTCCTCCAATCAAATTAGCCAGCAACTCCAACAGTCTCAAAAGTGCCAAAAATGGGCATTGCCAGAAATACAGTGAGGAAGCAACAATAGACCCATGGATTCCTGGAAACAAGTCCAGAGTCTTGGACAAGGAGGGTTCAAGCTGATTAGAATCATAGAAACCCTACAGCACAGAAAGAGGCCATTTGGCCCATCGAGTCTGCACTGACCACAATCCCACCCAGGCTCTACCCCCATATCCCTACATATTTTACCCGCTAATGCCTCTAATCTACGCATCCCAGGACACTAAGGGGCAATTTTAGCATGGCCAATCAACCTAACCCGCACATCTTTGGTCTGGATTAGGGAAGAGGGCAAGGGATGGATGGGAGGTGGTGGATTTAAGGCAGCAACCAGGTAGAAAGGAAGGACAGGGGATAAGCAGTCCCCCTAACATTCCATCTTAGGAGGACTGTTCCTGCACCACAATCCACAAACCGCAGCCCCCAAAGATAGAACACTCCTCTTCCATTCCACTCTTTGAATTTATGTAAAATAATTGAGCTGCCCACTACCATCCGACTGACCACACCAACTATTTTATGGCAGCATATTATCAGGGTCAATTAGCTTGATAACAAGTCTAATTATGCCTTTGTTGTCCATTTAAATATGGCAGTGTTTGATTTCAGCACTCACTCACCCACCATATTACGAGAGTGAACTCGGACAGGTGGTTGGAAAGGAAATGGGGTGGGCACCTACCCTATTTTACAGGAAACATGCCCGCCAGTGGTACATAAAGTACATCCCCTGATTGAGAGGTCTTGTTCTAAACTAGCTCTGCAACTTGGTTCACCAGCAGATTTCCTGACACTTCAGTCATATTATTCATAAGAATTCTCACAGAAGATGCTCATAAACAATACTGATTACTTTAAACTCTATTTATTTTCCGCTCTGAACTGCAGAATTAAATTTTCAATGCAATATATTGCTCTAAATTCAAAGTTACATAATTTGGATAATCTGTCAATTTTATTTTCTTTCCCCCTTAACTAAAATAGTCTTTTGTGCCATTCCGTTTAAACATAATATGAATTTTTGGAGAGTTTGATTTTTTCCTAAGCAAACAATATCAAATTAAACACAGTTGACTGTACTGCTAACTAATTTGTCATTATACCAATAAATTGGTATATCTTATTTAAACGTTCCACATCTGGGACTTCATAAAACACCTTCAGGCATTCCAATGAAAGTATGTCCCCTGCACAGCCCTCCTTAACAAACCCAGTTACCTCCTCAAAGAATTTCAATAAATTCATGAGGCATGACTTATCGTTTCTAAAACCGTGCTAACTTCCCTTTTCAGGGCTCTATGCCTTTGGGATACAGGCAGCATCTCTTTATATACTTCAGCATTTTTCTTCTTCCTGTGAGCTTCACCTTTTGCTCACCAATCTCAAAGCACATCCCACCTGTTCCAAATATCCTGCTGACAGTCACAATTTTACAATGACATAGGGCTGTAATTGCGAGTGTGCAGACACATCCATGCCTGCAGCATGGTAGTGAATCCCACTTATTTTGAGAAGCGAGGCCCAACTCCTCAGCCTCTTGCACATGGAGAATATGTGGGGATATCAGGCCTGGAAGCTGGCTGGCAGTAATCTAGCAAAACCTAACTAAAGAGAGTCTGTTCACCCTACATCATTTCTGCCCCACATCTGATCAATAGTATTTGTTTAGAAGAACAGACGGAAGGGGCAATGTAAGCAAAATGCTCTGAAGTTCCTGCCTGTGGGCAATGCAGCAATTCTTGTTGGACATGCGTATAAGGACTCTCATAGCAGTTGCATTTTCAAGGCAAGGTAAATGGAGTCTCCTTTGTGCAACATATACAGGTAAATGCGCAACCTTTTAAATGCTACCTAAAAAGATTTCCAATTTCAAAATGTAGGGCAAAGTGACAAATTAGCTTTAAGAGATCCTGCTAAGCGGGTCTCAGCTGTTCAAACAGTGGTGCAATATTTTATGGTCGAAAGCCATCCAAGGACCCAAGAATCTTCACTTCAACATTTCTGAAGTCCACTCATGCCAGCTCCCCCACCTTGTTCAATACTTCCTAGGATTGCGCCAATAGCACAGCTTCTTGCAGATTGATGCCAGGAACATCAATGCCAAAAGACTTTTTTGCGCCAGGAGTTAACTTTTTTGGGGTCCAGTGCATATGTCAACATGTCAGACAAAAAACAGTACAGTGTGGACCATTTTGCTCTCAGTGCCACTTACATGAAAGTTTTGCTGACTACTTGAAGTGATCAGAAACACTGCATGAAGGAGGTAATTGTTGAACGAACAGAAATTCCCACCTATAGTATGTAGTGTCTGGAATCATTTCAAAAGCAGCAGGAGTTGGGTTAAGAGTTGTGTTGATGGAAGAGCATTCCTGCGAAAACAGAAATTCCCACCTTGGAGTATTTAGTAGCTGGAGTGACTTTAAAGAGCAGCTTGACTTGGGCAAGAGCAGTGCTATATGTGTAGGAAGGTGAAAAATTAAATGGCAATAAATGCAAAGAAGGGTAGGAATGCTTAAGGTGAGAGGAAGAAGAAATTGCAGATTCAAGGAAGTGGAAGAACAGCAGCAGCTTGAACTGCACAGGAGCGGCAAAGGCAGCAACATTCTAAATTGGGGGGGATGGGGTGTGAGGAGAGATATTTAAAAAGTTTGGGGAGGAAACGTTTGTCAGAACTTGAGTGGAAATAATAGTCTGGTTGGTTTGTTGAAATGTGCTTTAGGATTTTAGTCAGAGAGAAAGAAAATATCTTTTTTGTGTAACATGCTTACACTGAGCATAATGCATTATTTTTAATCGAAAAATTCAAACTTTTCCAAGCTAAAACTCTAGGGCTCATAGGAATGCACCAATTTTGTGCTTTCAAGACTGATTTGTAGGTCTAAAAGGATACAGCAAGTATTTTCTGTCCTTCTCCAGTACAAATGAAAGGATAGTGTGTCTACTGCTAATTTAAATGAGAAATGCAATGTAATTATTTTTCTTCACACCAGGACAGCTCTTAAGTTGTCAGCGTTTTTGACGGCATTGGCCAGCTACTGCTGGTTTCCTAGGTTGGCTCATAATGCTGAATTGCTTCAGAACATATGTTTTACCGACCTCTGCTTATGTTTTAAATTCCCGAGCCTGGTTGACTGCATGTGGAATTAGTCCAAATTGATATAGAGAATTAACACTTGCATCATTTCCTGATTCCTTTTAATTTCTCAAAAGACCTTTAACTTTTTTTTCACTGCAGGGATAAACACAGTAATCCGATTACTCTGTCAGCTATCTTAGTATTTTTACCTTAGTTTTTTTCTCTTAGCACGTCCAGCTGTCATTTTAGTTATACGGTCACATTATTAACACTCAATATTTTTAATTTCCACAGATATTTTCTGAAATGGCCAAAATCAAAGAGGTTGAGGTAGAAATTCAGACACCAGCAGGAACAGGACTTGTGGTTCATTCTTTCTGGCTGAATAGTGAGCTCTGAGGCAACCTTGATATTGGGCCTTAGGCCTCACTATAGTGGAGCCATGCAGCATGGCGTGAATGGACAGCACTAAAGAGGAAACTCAGATCCAGTCTCGAAGGGAAGGATGGTGGGCGGGGTCAGGATAAACCAGATAATGGGTCAGAGGTTGAGGCATGCTTTAAATGTGGCTCTGGCTCCACATTCAACAAAATACAATTAAAATAAAGCCACCTTTGTGCTTTGCAGTTTCACACACTTCAGATTAAAGTTCTGTAGTGACTGCCCTGTTAACGGTAATGCAGCACAGTGAGGATTACCTGGCCTGGGTTACCAATTAGGACACAGATCCCATCATTGTAATGCTATGGGCAAATGGGTAACCTCTTAAATTGAAAGTGAATACTGGGGCATCACCCACTGTGATGGTGTGATGAGCAAGCATACATACCAAAGATAGGGAGTCCAACCAATCAAATTGAAGAGCACTTCTGCCAAGTTGAAGACTTGCGTGGGGAAGCAATAAAAATAAAAGACACTACAATGGTACCTGTAAGCAATGGGCAACAATCTACCCAGTTTCCAGTGACGATGATGGATAAAAGACCAAGCCTTCTCGGCTGTGACTTAAAGAAATCAAGTTTAATTGAGCCGAAACTTTTCAAGTGAAGGAAGGGGGACTGTCAGAATTAAAAAAATATAATATTTTCCATGAGAAATTAGGCAAAATCAAAGGGTTACAAGATTTACGTTGACACAGAGTTGACTCCCCAAATCTTTACAGCAAGACTGGCACCATATGCCTTGTGAGAGAAAGTGGATTCTGAGTTAAACAGGTTGGAAGAACTGTCGGTTCAGTTCTCAGAATGGGCAGCACATATCGTCGCCATATTGAAACTGGATGAGGCCATCAGCATCTGCAGTGATAAGTTAATCAGGTTGCCAAAATAGATTAATATCCAATCCCTAGAATTGAAGACCTACATGCAAAACTGTTAGGAAGTCAATCTTACACAAAGCTGGATATGGGTCATGCGTTCCAACAACTCGAATTAGATGACTCTTCCCATGAGTATGTCACAATAAACACACACAAAGGCCAATTCCAGTATACGTACCTGCCTTTTGCCATGTCTTCGGCATGTGCAGTATACTGAAGTCTATTGTCTGAAGGACAGTCTGCTACAGGGGCTACGATAGGTTGTAGTGTAGCTTGATGATGTCCTTATAACTGGATCGTCAGTGGCCGAGTATCTAGCAAACTTAGAAGAGGTATTAAAGAGATTTCAAGAGACTGGAGTTCACCTCACGAGAAGTGCACCGTTCAAGGCACTGAGGTGACCTACCTCGGGCATCGTGTGGACGCACAGGGAAGAAAACGTCAAGGCGATAAAGGAGGTGCATGTCCCCACAAACACAACTGAACTCAAATCATTTTTGGGGATGGTAAACAACTATGGATTTTTTTTAAACACCAAAAGGCGGCATGGTGGCACAATGGTTTGTGCCAGGGATCTGGGTTCAATTCTGGCCTGGGGTGACTGTGTGGAGTTTGAACGTTTGCCCGTGTCTGCGTGGGTTTCCTCCGAATTAGATGACTCTTCCCATGAGTATGTCACAATAAACACACTGGTGTGTTTATGCTCTGGTTTCCTCCCACAGTCCAAAAGTGTGAAGGTTAGGTGAATTAGCCATCGTGTCAATGGGACTAGTGGAGTAAATAAATATGTGGGGTTGCGGGAATAAGGCCTGGGTGAAATTTTCTTGGTGCAAGTTCGATGGGCCAAATGGCTTCCTTCTGTACTGTAGGGACTCTATGATTCAAACCTATTGACAGTAATAGTCCCCTTGATTATTCTACTAAAGAAACACCATCATTGGACTTGGAAGACTTCCGTGGAAGAAGCTTCCAAAAGAGTGAAGCAATTGGTGCACTCCTCCAAGCTGTTGGTGTGCTTCGACCCATCTAAAGAATTGATATTCATCTGCCTCGCGTCTCCACATGACATTGGTGCTGTGTTGTCCTATGAGATGCAAGAGCAATAGGGTGTCCAGAACCTTCTCAAAAGGTCAAAAAAAGTTACTCACAAATTGAGAAGGAAGGACTATTAATAGTCTTCAATATCAAGAAATTTCACCAGTACTTATATGGTAGACACTTTACCATCATTTTTGACCACAAACCGCTGCTGGACCTTTTCAAAGGGAACAAGGCTATCCTGCTGATAGCCTCGGCAAGAATTCATTGATGGGGGTTAATTCTGTCCGCCTACAAATGTAATTTCAAGTACCAATCTGCGATACACATAGCGATTGCAGATTCCCTTGGGGGTCTAACCTTGCCAGAAAGTATCACATATATTCCAGTCCCACAGGAAATCAGCATGGCATTAATTTTTTTGACACATTGTCAGTCTCTGCAAAACGCATCAGGAACTGGACCAATTGAGATCCACTTCTATCCAAAATAAGTGGATGGATGAATGAACCAGTTTCCAAGGAAATGAAACTATTCTTTTCCTGCAAGAATGAATCATGTTATCACGATGACATCATTCTCTGGAGCAGTCATTCCTATACCACTCTTAGGTGGAATGTACCCTCACCCATCACAATGGCCGATGTCCCTGTATCCACTTCCATCTTCCATGTTCCTAATTGAATTGCACAGCACTCATCCTGGCATCTCTAAGCTGAATCCTGGCATCTCTAAGCTGAAGATGCTTGCCAGGAGTTATGTTTGGGTGCCCTGGTATTGATGCTGATAGAGAAGATGTCAACAGTGCTAACTGCAACAAAAGTTGTCTGCTACAGCCTCACATGGCCTGGGTGACCAATCAGGACTCCGAGCAGGGAATCAACCTAAGGGGAGGTAGTTTGGAATTAGTTTCAAGCATGCAACTGCAAAAGATCACTGTAAATAAATCAATTTTTATTCACTAAAAAGGTCTCAAAGTGAATCATCACATCTGGCAACAAGGATAAATTATTCTGGCACTGCCTCTGGCTCGACACTTGCAAGTATCCTGTTGTAATCAAAATCTGAGAAAAATAAAAATATGCTCACCAGAATGCCTCTCTGTGGGTGCAGAGACCCATTTCACTCCTCCACAGAGGACTGGACACAATACGTCAAGCGCCTCAGGTATTATTTCTAAGCAACCAAAATAGGGAGGAGGCAAAAGACAAAGCAGTTTCCCCAAGTGTTTGTGGATGTCAGATCTATAACCTTATTTTCAGTTTTACAGCCCCAAGTGCACCCAACTCCAAATCATTTAGTGAGTTTGTGGATTTAGTGAAGTCTCAATTGCAACATTAACCATACTCCAGAAATTCAAATTTAATTTGAGAGAAAGCACCCCAGGTGAATCAACTGCAACTTGCATCACTAAACTGAAGCAATTATCAGAGTATTGTGTAAAGGAGTGACCCTAAATGACATATTATGGGATAAGTCTGTGGCGTGAATGCCACTATTAAATGCAGATTGCTTGCAGAAGTCAACAATGAGCAATGGAGGTAGCACTGGCCATGGAAAGTATTGAAAAAAGGTGCTCAAGAGCTGCAGAGTGCACAAAATGGCATAATTATCAGTTAGGACTGAACCTGCAGATAGCAGTTTCAACGGTGTTGGCACTATGACTGTGAAGTGCAAAACAATTTCAGCCACCAAAAGAACAAAAATATACAGCAGAGGCAATCAGACAGTGATGCCTAAAGTGGAGTATTTCCGATGTGGGGGCAACAATGCTCTTGAATCATGTAGATTTAAGGACAGTGTTTTTGTCACAAAAGACATTTGATTAAGCAGTGCAGAGCTAGGTCAAGACCGCCTAGTAAATGATCAACCAAAATGTTACAAGTATACACCGGTACCAGTTAGTTATTCTGGTATTCACTCTCTTTTTAATTAAGTCTCCAAAAGTGCATCATCACATTTTGTTTTAAACATATCCGGATATCCATTTTCAGACTGAAAATTATCTGCATCCATTTCTGGTGGGGTTTTTTCATGTTTGTTTCAGATATATGGTTTCCAACGCTAACAATTTGTTTCTTTAAGATTTTTTTCAAAAATCAGAAAATGCCAACAATGTCCAAGTTGTGGTCATGTGTGAACTAAGTAATGGAGTTTATCACTCCGGTCTACAAAATGAAATGCTGCAAAGTCAGCTGTTTATCTGTGGTGGGGGAAACTTGATAAAGCTTTCAAGCCAATCTTACAGCAGCACTGATGAAACTGCATTATAAATGAAAAGGTTATAACAATTATGTTTTAAAACCATCTCTTTAATTTAAGGAACTATAACAACTGCCATTAATTCATGTCTCAGCCTGAATTCATGGTTTGATTTATTTGCCAACTCTCTGTCTGAGTCAGGTGTCTTGAGCTTAAAGTTTGCTCGAACACTTATGTTTATGCTCCTGATTGATCATTTTCTGGTGTTGTGGTCTGGTTGCAAGCAATCCCATGAGAGGTCCATTATTCCAAAAAGTTAATCCATCTCCAGTGACTTGATCACTACTCCACAACCCAAAATCCTCACAGCTTGATCGTGCCCAACTTGAATTGCCACATTCTCAATTTACACACACACACCCCTTTTATTTTTGCAAGTAATGCCAAAGAAGATCACCTAAATAATGGTCCAGCAAAATAGCACATCCTTGACTCATCAAGAGAAATGCCACAGATAAAATTCTCTGCCCCTGCTGAGGAAGCAAGATTTTGCAGCCTTAATTTTGTCAACATTATACCATCAGTTATCAGAGCTAGTTAAGAACTTATGGAGGGTCTGAGGATAGAGTCAACCATGCATCTTGTTGAAGGAAGAGATTTTCATTCTTCACTTCTATTTGAATGATTGATAAAGCTTGGCACCCTGGGTAGATATGACCAGTGCTCTGACAGCCTCAAACTATAGAGCTGTTATTCTGCTATCAGGTAGCAATTTTATTGCACTTAAACGCACTGAGACTATACATGCAGTACAGGGGTAAGAAACCCATTCGTTTGTTACAGAAGAAACAGGTTTGGAAATAAATATTCACTTTTTCAGCAACATTTTGGAAATGCATTGAAGAGAGAATGACATTTTTGAATATCTGTTCACATTTCACCCGAGGTGTTGCTTGACTGAAAAGTCAGGAGTTAAGAAAAGAATCTATTTACAACACACTACCAGTGAAATCTTTTTGAGTATTGCTTCTCACTGCCTTGTATCATTGATTTCAGTAGAAGAAGAATTTAAACACATATAAACCCAGATACAGATAAAAGAAGCAAATTTCAGGTTTTAAGCATGACAAAACCACAGCTGGAACATGAATTTCCCTTACAATCTCAAAGCACTATAATTACAAGGATTATTATTAGAAGAGAGGTAACATCCTGTCTTGGCTGTATCCTAGTTAATTTAGTTGTTCTTGATTCATAATTGGCAGTGGGGAGCCCTGGAAAGAATTATACTACATTTAGGGTTCACTGAATCGAGTCAGATTCTCTAGGACCAGAGATAACAAGCAAGTATTCCACATCTGAATGCACATTTTGAAAAGAAATCTTATATGGCACAGCTGTAGGTGACACACAAAGAAGAGATAATCATACTCCAGTGCCTTTGAGTGAAAGTTGAGTAAAGGCATCAGGAGCACTAATGAGTCAACAAGTAGGGTTCTTTGTTATAGTTTCAGGGAGAAACAACATCTGGCAGTTATGTCTTCATTTTTAAAAAATTGGTCGAGAACTGAAAGCAAGTTCACATATATAACAGTTAGTAATTCCAGATTTGGCCATCATAGGATCTTCTATCACAAAGGAGGCCATGTGGCCATCATTCCCAATCACCTACTCTTTCCCCCCACAGCTAATGTAAGATTTTCCCCTTGCATTTTTCTCTTCCATTTCAAAAGTTACTATTAAATCTGTTTCCAGTACCCTCAGTGCATTCCTGACCATAATGACTTGCTGCGTGATAAAAAAAAACTTACCTCCCCTCAGGTTACTTTGCCAAGTCCTCTAAATCTGGTTTCCGACCCCGCTGCTCGTTGAAACAGTTTCTATTTACTTTCAAAACCTTTCATGGTTTCAAATGCCCCCATTAAATCTCCCCTTAACATTCTGAAGTCCAATGAGATTTGTATTACATATTATATTTAGCAGCTCAATAGCACTGCATCACTCAGAAATTAAGTCTGCTGAATATCTAATTGAATTTGACTTCTAATTGTGTTGCTGGAGATACTGTGCAGGGTTCTATTTAGAAGAAGACAGACAGCTCACCAGACGCACTGTGGCCCACAAATGCATCATGAAACAAAGGGAGGCAAGACACATGCTCATGATTGTCTGCACACATTCCTCTATCATGATTCCACTTCAACAAAAAAAATCAAACCATGACCAAGAATTTTGATGAACTGACATAAAGTATTTAATATTGTCTACATATTTAATATTTTTAACTTAAAAATTATAACTGAATACAGCAAACAGATTGAGGGGACTACTAAAATGAATGAGAGAAAAATGATCCATCTTGGGAACTGCAGTCAATAAGCTAATTGAATTAATTGTACAGCTTACTTCCACTTTCATACACTCTTGGGCTAAGCCCCTTTGACTTGCCTATGTTTGGCAGGAATCTCAGGTGGGTGAGCATACTCTTCCACTAGAACTATGCTAATAAATCACAGTGCTTTTGTTCTTTTGTTTTCTTGCTTCCCAAGAAGAGGTTATGGAAGTTGGACTTTCCTACCACTTATAATCCCATATAAAAACTAGTTCCAACAGAGCTTGTGATAGCCCTGCCTCCATAGCTTTGCTCAGCTTCCTTGCCTTCCAGCAAGCTACCAGAGTTTGTTTCAATCTCAAAACCTTAACTTTTTTTGACAAAGTTTCACACCAGCTGCTTCTACACTGCACCTACTGTCTGTACTTCTCACCGTCAGACCACCTGTTTCACATTATTTGCAAATAGTGATAGGTTGAAAGCGTCTCTTCCAGTAATTATCAAGAGGCATGACTCAGATAGTCAAAAAATAACTTTAGATTACCAGTGTCAAGGTGCAACTCTGTAAAGTAGTAGCAGCACAATAAACATGAAGTACAGAAATGTCATTCCCTATTCCATGTGACAAATGCAAGTTGCTACCTGAGACCAGGTTTAAAGTTCTGTGCAAGGCCGACAGTAATGCTAACACAATTTAGTACCCCATCTCAAAGAAAAATCAGATGACTAGAACTCAGTATTTAACAGAAGTTTAAAAATCACCAGGGAAAAAAATTCAATTTTAAAATAGATGTTGAGATGCTGCCTTTTAAGACACGATGCCTGCTTAAGAGTGCACACAAGGCATGCATCATCTGTTTTGTTCAAAATCCCTGGTACAATGGCTTTCATTCAGGATGTGTTTCCAGACTGTTTACTGTATAACTATGTATCTACTATATGGCACTACATTGATGAAATTGAATTTCCTGAATTCTTCCATGGTTCACAGAGGCAGCTACATACTGAAATTGCAGCTGCTTTCAATCAGAAGCAATTCTAGTTATACAGGTTTCTGAAACCTGATTTGTGTGCTTCAGAGATTTGAGGAAAAGATGTGAATTTACCAAAGCTATTTGGGGAGGTCAGGGACATCTTTGGGATTATTACGATTAGACATGAATTTGTGTAAAAAGTGGATACGGTGTGCGGATCTGTCAAGCAATCAAGTCATTTAAATCATCTGTTCTTTAAACTTTGAGAAAGATACCGTGTTAAAAAGACGTAATTTGTAATTTCAATAGAAGGTTGATAATCCCTGAGAATTATCATTATTGAATTAGTGCTGTTTAATTGCTTCCACAACCTATTTCACAATGGAAGGCTGATAAATTCATAGTTTCACTGATGGTCCAAGTGATCACAGAGATTAGTTATCTTTGATTTGGGCCTATGAATACACATATTCATTTTTATGAAAGATTAAGTACTTGAAGAAAACATTTGTTTTTACAAGGGTTAAGTACTAGGATGGGCCTTTTAAATACCCTCTTCGGCACCTGGCTGCTCCTAAGGCCGCCTCCAAACTCTTACCAAGAAGCAGTCAGTGGGCCCAACTCCAGTTATCCACCTACGTCCCTCTTCTCTAGTGAGGTTTGCAGAGTCACAAAATTTCCATACCTTCTATACCAGCCTATGCGCCTCTGGCTAACTCCAAGACAACTCATACCCCTCCATGCGACCCTATATAGCTCCTCTCACCCACTCATGCCCCCAATGAGCATCAGGGAATTCTCCAACTCTGTGTGCCCAACTTGGGAGCGAAAATACGGCGGAGTATATTTTCACTTCTGGAGAAGTGCAAAACTAGAGCCCACCGATATTAGATAGTCACAGCCAAAATCAAATAAAATGTAAATAAACTTCTTCACGCAGAGAATGTAGAAGTCGCTATCCACAGGCAATGAGGAGGACCATAACATGGACACATTGAACAGGAAGCCAGATGAGCATCATAGGGAAGGGAATAGAGGGCTATCTCAGATTTGGATGAAGGGGGATGGGAGGACGCTTGAGTGGAGTATAAATGCAGACTGGTTGGGCTATGTAATATACCATTATAAAAGAAATCTCTTTAGGAATGGAGAAAGTGAAACAAAAATTTAGCAATAGAAATGGTGTGTAGTTGTAGTCTCCGAGTCCATGCCATGTGCCTCATCATCCTCTACTATGCTTCTTCATTCCACTTCTGTGTCTGCCTCAGTAACTATGTGCAATCAGCAATCAACCTACACACACTGCACCCCCCGACATTTTACATTTGAGTTGTAATTTCTATTGTGCAGGGACAATTCTTTGGTGTAAATCATTTACGAAGATATCTCATAAATGCAAGTTCCTGCTTTATTTCTCATGTGAAAGGCCATTATGAAAATGAGTGTCAGGGAAATGTACTGTAATTTTTCATTTTGACAAACATTCCATTTATAAAGATGGGTAGAATGTTCCCAATTAGATTTACAATAAGCTTCAGATTTAAATTGGTTCAACAGTATTAAATGTCAAGGCAAATGTCTCTGATCCATTTGAATGGGATAACATTCCATTCTGTGACCCTGTGGGACTTGTACTTTTGTGACATCATGTCTTCTGTATATGTTCTGATTAAGGCAATGTAGCCTGAGCTTTCCGAATCAATCTCACGACCCCACAGCCATTAAATATAAATAGTAATTCACTTGAAGCACATTTTCATTGGGTTCAAACTAAAATGAATCCTCAGTTCACCACGTGTAAGTTACATGTGTATAAAAATATTTTTAAATCTCTATTTTCACACTAATGCATCCAGTTATGACTTTTAAAAATGTAATTGACTATTCAGCGAAAGATTTGATATAATGAATTAATAAGAATTAATCATTTGAAATCACTGAAAGTGCAATGTAGGATGGATTCTAAGCAATAGGGGACATGGATAGTGAGATCCTAACTGTTCTGGGGCGGCAGAGGCAGAAAGTCTCAACTTCGTATATATGAGGTTGGGAGGGAAATAGTTAGGTAAGCCAGCCTTCACATTTAGGTGCGGTTTGTGATGGGTTGGGGGTGGTGGGTGAAATGAATCTGTCCTCTCGTACTTTGTTGCAGGAGTTGGGCATTAAAAGTCATTACCATCTCAACAATTTTTTTAAAAAAACACCAAGTGTTGATGACACAATTAAAAACAAACACAAATGGAAGCTAAACCCTATCACAGACATGATAACCCTTAACGATGGAACAAGAAAATTTTTAAATATTACAAAAACTTAATTCTGAAATGGCTTGCCTAAATATTTAAGCTAAACAACTACAGCAAAAGACTTGTGGTACACAGTAACCTGTCAAATGTACTGCAGATGGAACTGGGCAACATTTTAAAACACATTTAAAATACAATCTGCATCCTTTCAATATTAATGAAAGCAATGATTTCTATTAGCTTAAACAACTGCAGCTATTGTAATCATTCAGCCAAGTTTTAATATCCTGGAAAGAATGTTCATTTCAATTCCCCCCACTAATTTGTATGGTGACAGTTCTATTGAGTCATAAACTAAACTATAAAATCCAACAATAGCTCCCTCAGTCACCACTTCAAGTCATCAGCCGGATTCTCCTTTCCATTCAACTCGAAAGGGATCACGAGTAGAATAGCAGGTTTGTTTAACTTGCAGCCGTATGACTAATGAAATGGCTTTAAATTTCAACTCTGATACCGCCTGGACAATCTGAGGATAAGCCAATGCTCTTCAATGTTTTAAATAATTCAATGATGATATCATATACAGGAACCTAGTTTCTAAGCCATAATATCATCTTTTATAATGTAATATTAAAAGTTTATATACTGATTTTTGTATGTTAATACCAAAGTGCAGTACCTAATTCAAATCATATATGGACTAGTGATTTTTTGTTCTTATAAAATTCAAGCAGAAGTTGAATCTTTCTAGAATTTCCAAGATTTATAGAAAACAATTCTGCTTCAATTTTGGTGCAATTATCACAATTGTTAGGTTTTAAGAGGGTCATATTTAGAAATAATTTATATAATGAACAACCTTTTCCATATTCACAGTGAATGGTATAGAATTAATAAGTAACATCCTTCGTAAGCTTGAGAAAATCATGATTAACAGCTTTAATTCAATCATAACTTGTGACAGAGATGTTACCCTGCTTTAGTTGCAATCAAGGTTTCAAATACCAAAGTATGAGCGGCTAGTTCCCTTCCATAGAGGAACTTGGTGAACTTGTTGAGTTTTTAAATGAGAAGCCAGCAGCTTTGATACATCATCATAGATTGGTTAGGCCGCATGGCCTGTTTCAGTGCTGTATATCCTATGCAATATTTTGCTGTTGCTGGTTCACATATCACCTCATATGTTGAATTCAATATCACAACTCCGCATCGTGAGATTTTGAAATTTTGAATTGCTAATCTGGTACCATACCTGAATTTAATCATTGGCCCCAATCTCCCTGACCCCTCACACTCCCCATCTCGCAGTAAATTTAAAATCCTCTTTTCTATAAAATGCTCCATGGCCTTGCTCTCATCTAAAAGCTCCTTCAGCTCTATTACCTTCCCCTAGCACAGCACACCACTCCACTCCACTCAGAGGGCAACATGGTATTCATTAACCCTTCCCTTCATCATACCATTGTTGGCAGTCTTCTGGTGTATTGGTCCTGTTCTCTTGACATACTCCAGACCTTTCTGCCTCTCCACCTTGATTTCCACTTTTCAAAATTTTCCTCAAAATCCAATTCTTCAGTCAAATATTCTACCTCATTTCCAAACACACTACCTGGCTCAGAATTCATTCCCGATTACCACATGTAAAACACATGAAGGTGCTGCATAGATTTAAATAGTTGTTGCGGTCAATGATTAAGATGTTTTTAAACGAAATAGAAAGATTCCCAAGTCATTATTTCCTCTCCAAATATTCTCCTGTTCTAATTTCTTCCACTCATCCCATAAGAATATGTTTACAGCCAAGAACTAATCAAAACCAGTTTGTGTATGACATCATTTCAAATTCCAATGGTAATACAGTAAAACCATCATATTTAGCTGAGGCAGTGACGTAGACCCAGGGCAAGATCTGGGGACCTGGGTTCAAATCCCACCACAGTAGGTGGTGACATTTGAATTCAATAAAAATCTGGTCATGAAACCATTGTTCATTGTCATAAAAATTCAACTGGTACTTTAATGTCCTTTTGGGAAGGAAATCTGCCATCCTTACCTGGTCTGACCTCAATGTGACCCCAGATCCACAGCAATGTGGTTGACTCTCAAATGTTCTCTGAAATGAAAGGCAGTTAGGGATGGGCAGCGGTGCCCACATCCCATAAATGAGTTTTGAAAAAGTAATGTTATTTAGGAAGTTGTAATTCAGTGCTTTTGGGTTGCAGGTCATTAGACATGATCAGCAAAGATGACACTGTAAACTGTACATTAATAGTTAGAAGTAGTACAATTACCACACCAAAGAAGCACACTCAAATTTCATTTCAATCACACTAATCTGACAAATAACAAAATACACAATAATCAATGAGGAAATACATTATAAATTGAAGGCAACAGATCAGCAGTGGGTTTCCTTAAAAATCATCACTTCGAATATAGCTTCAAATATATTTCAGTACATGCCCAAATAGGAAGGAATCTTGCGTAATAGGGATGAGCATGAGACAAGATTCATCCATCCAGTAATGAGATGAAAAAAGAAGAATGCTAGAAAAACTTAAAAGGGTACTCAGTTCCAAAGGAAACGCTGTCAACACTGATTTTCACAGAGGATTGAGAACCAAATTGAAAGGTTTGCTCTTTTAGATGTTAAACAATCTGCTGCACAGTCCCAGCATTATCTATTGGGTCTATGCTATTCAATTCAATTCTATGGGCTTTCCATCACTCTGTTGTCACCTACAAGTCTCAGGGTGAATTTTGACCTGCAAACTGCAGCTGGGAATTCGGGTTCAGGAAGAAAACATTTTGAAACCGTATCAAATCCTAAACTGAAAGTCATTAACAGTGCACAATAACATGTTGTGAATATATACACCTCTTGCTGAATGTGCAAGAGAACAATGTATACAGAAAACACACTAAATGACACAATTAAGAGCTGTCAACACTGGGTAAATCCAAGGAAAGATATCTTTGGTTGAGAAGCAATCACCTCCCCAAAGCATCATTTTGTGCACAGACCAAAATAATTAAAATTGGCCCCTATTAGCACGACCATGAGAGATGGCAAGGTCAACAGGATGACTGTGAAAATGGCTCGGGGAGTTTACATGGAGCAAGAGAATAAGCAGCAATAAGGCGGCAGTGGGAGGAAAATGGTGCTTTGGGACCTTGTGTCCACCTGAGGGTACAGACAAGGCCTTGTTTTAATCACTCATCTGAATGATAGCACCTTCAACAGTTCAGCAATACTCCCTCTATACTGAACTACAATGGCAGCCTTGATATTGCACTCAAGTCTTGGAATGGGACTGGAGCCCACAAACTTCTAACTTGGAGGGGAGTGTGCTATGAACTGAGCCACAGGTAATACATTCCCAAATCTCTTGAAATCAATATGTGCACTAAACATTGGAACATAGGAATTAGGAGCAGAGGTAGGCAAATTCAGCCCTTCAAGCCTGCCCTGCCATTCAATCAGATCATGGCTGATCTCGCCCTGATCTCAAATCCACTTCCACATCTGTTCCCCATATCCCTTTAGTTATTAGAAATGTGGATATATTGAACACCAATCTTCACGTCTGTGGGATGGCGGTGGGCGGGGGAAACCATTTATCAGAAAGCAACTTCTGTAAACTGAAGGACACTACCGCTTAGGTTCTGGGAGACTAGCCAAGATCAACATGCAAGTTTTCACACTGATCTAGACTCCAGAACCCAAAGTGCTCTGGCTAGAATATTTCTTAAAGATTTTGTCCTTCCTCCTGGTGAAAACTCTCATGATCTTTCTAACCAGCCTCTTCAAATGCCTGATTATGAAGGTAACTGAATACAGGGCCAGGCTCTGTACATATTTACTGTGGTGACACAGCCTTCTGAAGGGGCTTCTTTGAACTTGGAAGCCTTGAGATTCAGCCCAGTTCAATCACTAGAAGCTCACTATATCACAGCACAGCTTATCAGGCACTTCTGGCTCTCTGCTTTAATTTCAGCTTGACATCAGGGCTGGTTTAAGAACAGCACAGACAGGCACCAGTGTAAACACAGTGGTAAAAAGTAATAAATAAATAGCTGTACACAGTAAAAGAACTTTGTAGTGTGAGGTGCACGCTTCTGGAGCACATCTGTTCTTTGTTATTTGTGATCGGGAGGATGTTTGGAGATCAGTTTGCAACAGGAGATGGGTTCACTTTTATAGTTTCTTTCTGAACCATGCCCTCTTCAAGCAGACTTCTCCAGAGATATCATTGCAGAATCAGCTTGGTCTTAGATGCTGGTTAAAAGGTAACTCATTTGTCGTTGTCTTCTTCGGTGTAACCTCATACTGCGTGAAAAATTCTCTCTGGGCAGTACAGCTGAAAAAAGATTCTTTTCTAATCCCTCCAGTCAAAGCTGATGCTGCAGACAAAGCTTGTGGCTATTTAGCCTGTCAAATCAATCACTTTCTGGTTTGACAAGTAATGCTGTTGGTAACCTATTCTCTTCACTGAGCATAACTAAAGTCAGGTGCAGTTCTGGTATAAATGGTGGAATTCTGTGACAGCATCACTGCAGTCATTATCCTGTCATTTACCAGCTTGCACGATTTTGCAGATGGGCACATCGCCCAGCATCCACTTCTAACAGAATTAGCATGCATTTTAGAAGAGGCGAACTCTGGCACATACAATTTATGCCCTTAATTCCAGTCAATTATGCAAACTTCCCCCACACCCCTCCCCAAAACAAAATCTTAGACTTTCAGGCCCATCGGCTTTAAAAGTAACTTTAATGGACTGTTGCACCATGACTGATATTTTAATTGTTGTAAAGAATCATTGGTCGGAATTTTACCGGCCTGACCGCCATGGGAATTGGAGCAGGCAAGAGGCAGACCATGGAAAAGTCCATTGACCTCCGGCGGGATTTTATTGTTTTGGGACAAGCAAGACTGTAAAATCCTGCCCATTGTATCACCTGCTGTTAGCCAGTGACAGAATGTGAGCTGTACTCAGTATGTATCTGAGTTTCCCCACATGAAGCCCTGCCTTCCCAAATTCACAACACTACGATCAGGCATGGTTGTGAATAGAGACAATGCATATCCTTAAAGTGCAATCTAAGGATGGTACTTTTGTTTCAAGTTCTCTTTCTCTCTATTTTGTATTCTGTTTTTCCTACTTGTGTCTTCATGAACAGCATAGCAACAATTGCAAATGGCATTCTTGTATTTTCCTTAGCTTGCCCTCACACTCCAAAATACTGTCATCTTTTTTTATTCGTTCACAGCATGTGGGCATTGCTGGCTAGATCAGCATTTATTGCCCATCCACAAATGCCCCCGAAATGTTAGTGGTGAACTGCCTTCTTGAGCCGCTGAAGTCCACGTGGTGTGGGAACATTTAGAAAGTTCCAGGATTTTGACTCTGCGCAGTGGAGGAACAACTCCTTGATGCCACTCTTGATCAAATGCTACCTTGATGTCAAGGGCAGATACTTCTATCTCATGCATTCAGCTCTTTTGTCCGTGTTTGGTCCAAGGCTGTAATGAGGTCAGGAGTTGAGTGACCCTGGCAGAATGCAAACTGAACATTAGTGTGCAGGTTATTGTTGTGTATGTACGGCTTGATAATTTCAGGAAGGAAATCTGTCAACCATACCCAATTTGGCCGATATAGGACTCCAGATCCACAGTGGCATGACTGACTCAGATCAAGGACATTTAGGGATTGGCAACAGGTGCAGTCCTTCCCAGGGCCATCCACAGCCCATGAAATAATTAAAAGAAATATAATGGGGCAGTAATTGGCCAGGTTTGTCAGCAATTTCTCATCTTGCCAGGTTAATGCCAGTGTAATAGCTGTACTGTTGTAGCTTGGCATGGGATGTGGCTAGTTCTGGAGCACAAATCTTCAGTACCATTGCCAGAATGTTGTTGGGGCCTTTGACGTAGCCAGTGCCTTCAGCCATTTGATATCATGTGGAGTGAATTGAATGAAGCCGGGGATTCTCAGCATTTCTCATTAAAGAGTGCACAAAGCAAGAGATCACATTGTGGACATCTTGGTTTTGATAACATTGAAACCATAATCTGTTTGTTCAAATAGTCACATTTCAGAAAAAATGAACTTGCATTGATATAGCATTGATATCAATACTTCTCAAAGTGCCTCACATGCAATGATATACTTTCGAAGTATAGAATCTCTACAGTGCAGAAAGAGGCCATCCAGCCCACCGAATCTGCACCGACTCTCCGAAAGAGCACCTTACCCAGGCCCTCCCCTCTGCCCTGACCCTGCACATTTACCATGGCCAATCCACCTAACCTGTATACATTTGGACTGTGGGAGGAAACCGGAGCACCCGGTTGAAACCCACACAAACAGGGAAAAATGTGCAAACCCCACACAGTCACCCAAGGTATAGCCATGGTTAAGAAAGCAAAACTGACAGCTAATTTCTATACAGTAAGATATCAGAAACATGAGATGAATGATTAGTCAACTTGTGTCAGGCAAGTCAGTAGGGCAAAAGGCAACTTGTTGCAACATCTTACTGAGAGGGAGTCAGATCTCACACTTCTGCTCCAAGAGATATATTGTGTCATTTCAGCGACTCCAAATAATCTCTACTTTCCAATGTTTGTTCTAAAAATCAGACATTTTACACATGCATCTCTTTTCAAATTAAATACGCATAGGAAATCATTTATCACTATCCACATCATTGAAAATTGGATTCCAATAAAATTTCTACTCAAAGGCTGCTTGAGACATGTCATTTTAAAGCATAGACAACTTGCTTAAATGAATAGCACATTGATGACTAGATATGAAAACGTATGACTATCTCTCAATGAGTACGTGGCAAATGCTTGCAAAATGCTGATTTAAGTATTACATAGATGCTTTATGTTCATATTATTTTATGAACATCCCTTCTTTACAAAGTTCAGAAGATAAAGAACCTGCTAAAAAGACTGGCACAATCACAATTGTAGCCTTTTAACACTGTAACCTTGTGCAAAGAATTCCTTGGTCAACCTGCCTCTGAAATTTAGAGAATAAACTTCTGCTTTGGGCTAAAGAAAAAATGACTTGAAAAATAAAAGCATTACTTCAACATGGTTGTATTCCCATATTTGAAAAGGTGTGCAGGTTTTAGCCCTTTTTAATTAATGTCCAATTAAGGGCCGCCTCCTGCCACCGTGGGCAGAGGGGTGAGGGGGGGGGGCATCCTTCAGCCCATGGGTGGGGGGCAGCAGCAAGATCACCCCTCCCTTTGCAGGACA
This sequence comes from Mustelus asterias, assembly GCF_964213995.1. Lineage (NCBI taxonomy): Eukaryota > Metazoa > Chordata > Chondrichthyes > Carcharhiniformes > Triakidae > Mustelus > Mustelus asterias. Next base: position 54,639,323 of record NC_135805.1, read on the forward strand.
TTGTGCCTCACAGGGGTAGAAGCTATTAGTTGCCTGAACAAAGTAAGAGTCATGGTTTCCAGATTATAGCAGAGGCAGATTTGCCCTTTCTTTCTGGTACGTCGGCAGGCCACTATCACCTTGCAATATCCTGGCAAATGTTTTGGAGAAGGTGCATTTTCAACCATGTCAAAGGTCATTGTTATGAATATGTAATATCATGATTCATATGCTGTAGGAATATAACAGTTAGTTGGGAATTGAATTTTTAAAGGCAAGTTGAAATAAACTGGGTGAGAGGCCAGTAAACTATGAGGAGGCAGTGTTGCATTGGGCAGCAGCCAGGATGAGGAGCATAAGGGCTATTAGGCACCAGGAGTGTTCCTGGTCTGGAGTCACTCAGGAAAGGAATTGCAAGTGGGGCCCATGTTTGGAATCCATGCGCATGAGGAATTAAAATAGCCAGATCTGCCTGGTAAAGCTAATGGAAGAGATAAGTGGTGGAATCCTCACAGAGAGAAAGCAAGCTCTGGAAGTCTATGTGCCAGACTGAGAAAGTGAAGAAGATTAAAGTGAATTCCTAAGAGCTGAGGCGCATTTTGGTTTGGACTCATGAAGTAGGGGAACACTTGGGTGGAAATAAAAATTAAACAGGGAGTGCCTGTTGCGATTTTCAGGTTAAATAACATGGGTTTATGAAACAGTGTTAGCTAGTGGTACTTGCTTTATTTAATTTTTTTTTACAACAAAAGGTTTTGGTTAAATCCCGAAATTTTGGAGTGTGATTCTCAGTTAATAACTGGAAGTTTGTATTCCTTTTGGTCTCCCTCAAAATCATAACATTACAAAGACATCAAAGAGGGATAAGGCACATGACCAGCAACAGGTAATGTAATTTGTGATTTTCTTTAGGGCAGTTTTGCAGTGTACCAAGGCAGAAACTCAAACACAGAGGTTTGAGAGAGATGCACATGGACTTTGGAAGACACATTCAAGGCCTCTATAAAGAGCATGAAGTTGAACTTGGAATAATAGTTTGCAAGGATTGAGGGGTCAAAAATGAGGAGGGGATGGTGGTGCCGAGATGGAAAGAGACAGTACCCAAGGACAGGGAAAATTTGCATTCAAGATATGTTGTGAGGCATACCATGCATGACCTTCAACAAATTATTTTTTGTAGTTCACTTGCTAAGAGAGTCTGTACAGAATATATGCATGAATCCTGAATATACATTATCACATCACTTTTGAGTGCTGCTATGACACAAAATACTGACTGGGAGCCCATTTAAAAGATTCTTAATTTTTTTTTGCATCATATTAAAAATAAGGTGCTAGAGACAATAGAGTTTGTTTTATCTGGGGGTTTTAAAATTGTCTCTTCCTTCAAGTTTTATGATTGATAGGTTTGTAAATCATTATTTTATAGTAATTTACAATGCAAAAGCTAGCATCACATGTTGAAAAAATATACAAACAACTTTCTTGCAACTTATCTTTGGAAATGCATGAAATTATAAAACTTTAAGGAAAATGTTAAGGCAAACGACAGAATTATCTTTAAATTTATACCAGCATATGCATTCTACATGTTATTTGCTATTCCAAAAATGCATCACCTTTTAGGAACGTGGGTATGAATATTTACAGAGTTTGAAGTTGTAAGGTAAAGGAATTGACGAACATCAGTTTCATTATTAATTATTGGCACAAAAGTAATATATATCAAAAATGTACTTTAATTTGAATCCCAATCACCTAAATTGAAGACATTTAACAAATATTTTAGGAAAAAATAAATATGCATTTCAAACCTTCCAACATTCATGATAAAATTATACAGAAAATGGTGGAAAATCTCAGCAGGTGATGATGGTCATTCAAACTCAAAATGTTAGCTCTATTCTCTCTCCACAGAAGCTGTCAGGCCTGCTGAGATTGTTCAATATTTTCTGTTTTTCCTTCAGATTCAAGCAGCTGCAGTAATTTGCTTTGATCTTCACGCTATAAATTGTGTGCCAAAGTGAATATGTCACCACCCTGTAATTTTAAACTTTGGAGAACAAATCTATATAAAACAACCCTGAGCTAAGTGTTCTATTTAAAGAAGTCTTACTAAATGACCTGGTGAATCGAGAGGTTCTGCTATATTACTTTATTTATACTTCTGCAGTCACAATTTAGGATCTTTCATTTTAATATTTACACACATATTTGTCAGTCCCAGGACATTGCTACAGGAGTTTCTCAGGCTGGGGTCCAAAGCCAAACCATCTTCAGCTCCATCATAAGGTCAGAAGTGGAGATGTTCGCCGATGATTGCAGAATGCTCAGCATGATTCATGACTCCTCAGACACTGAAGTAGTCCATGTTCATATGCAGCAAGATCCGCACAATATTGAGGCTTTGGCCAAGTCAAAATCCTGGAACTTCCTATCTAACAGTACTGTGGGAGTACCTACACCACATGGACTGCAGAGATTCAAGAAGGTTGCTCACACTACCTTCTCAAGAACAATTAGGGATGAGTAATAAATGTTTTTTGGAGTTTATTTATTAGTGTCACAAGTAGGCTTACATTAACACTGCAATGAAGTTACTGTGAAAATTTGAATGTCACCACACTCCGACACCTGTTCGGGCACACTGAGGGAGAATTTAGCATGGTCAATGCACCTAACCAGCACTGTGGGAGGAAACCAGAGCACCCGGAGGAAACCCATGTAGACACTGGAAGAATGTGCAGACTCCCCACCTATGGTGACCCAAACTGGGAATCGAACTCGGGTCCCTGGCGCTGTGAGGCAGCAGTGTTAACCACTGTGCCACCATGCTGCCCGTTGATCTCGTCAGCAACACCTAACTAAAGCTAAAATGAACTAAATAAAATATTCACTGCACTAACCTACTGAAAGTGCATGAAACCATCAAGTACAGTGATATGTGCTGATATGAGCTTTCAACATAAGTTATGCTCTCTTCCAAATTTGACAAATCTGCAAGATGTCTCAGTAAAGATAACCAGGAATACAAACTTCAGATAAGGTCATAAATTAATTTATTATTCCTATCCTTTACCCCAAGTATTTTATTTTAAACATTGTTTAACTAAATCCCATCCTCTGAAGCATGAGAGGTTCTAAAGTATTCAAAACGGTGCATAAATTGGTCAATTATTGTCCAGTCCCACTTGGAGACTTGTAAATTTTGTTTTAAGCAATTGAAGACTTACCATAAGCTAAGTAGAGTGTCACAAATGTACCAGATTCCTGCTTGAATGCAGGCCTTATTCTCTAATTACAAAGGCATTTGAATGCTTAAGAAATGTAATTGCCACACTTCAAGAAGTAGGTCAACATTGTTCTTTTGACCCAAGAACTTCTGTTCAAATTGATCAGAGTTCTCCATCAGCTGCATGAGTCCTGTACGAAATAAGGTCATGGAATCTGAAACCAACTTTGACTTGTTATTTCTGACTCTCACCTAATACAAGAAAAACAGAACATTTGGAAATCCTCAGCAGGACAGACAGCATCTGTGGTCAGAACAAAAAGATCATTGATCTGAAATGTTCACTCTGCTCTTTTCCACAGATGCTGCTCGAGCTGCTCAGTATTTTCAGCATTTCTGCTTTTATTTGAAGACTAATTACGATGCCAAGGCAAGGGTGGCAAGTGTGGGAATTGGTGCAATTCACTGCGGTGCCTGAAAACACCTTGATTAGGGGAATTTTTAAAAATTGTTGCCATCAGAGGACAAATATAGATGATGTAGGTCTGAGCCATGTAGACTTAGTTGCCACCCATGTTTTGATTTTAGATGACTTACTTCACTTGAGATAGTAGTTGACTTATCCATCAGTTGGACTGATTTGCTTGAAGAGGTAACACGGATCCCAATCCACTGACTAATTGAGTTCACAATTCCTGGAACAAGAGGCTTGTCCAAGGAGGAGCGATTGAGTGGACTAGACCTATACAGCCAAATGTTTTGAAGAATGAGAGATAATCTAATTGAGACAAACAAAATTCTTAAGATACTTAACTATGTAGAATCCATTTCCCCTGGCTGGGGCAGTGGGTCAACCACTTAGGACTGAGATGCAGAGAAATTTCTGAGTCAGTTTTTTAGGACTGAGACGAGGAGAAATTTCTTCAGACAAAGGGTCATGAATCTTTGGAATTTTTGACTGCGGAAAGTCGATTCTTAAGTGTATTCAAGTCAAAGACTGACAGATTCCAAGAGAATACAAGGCATGTGGGGATAGTGCCAGGAAGATGTAGCTAAGGAAGCTGATCGACTATGATCTTACTGAAAGGCAGAGCGGGTGAGGGGCAAATGGCCAGCACTGCTCCTAGTTCTTATGTTCTTATGAAAGCAAACTCTACAAAAAAAAGGAGTCAGATTATTTTCAATTAACTGTTCTCAAGAGGTACAAGTGACTGAAGCAGCCAATAAGTGTGCTAAACTCCACACAAGTTTACTTGCTAGAAAAAGGGGTTTATAGGCATATGTATTTCCTTTAAATGGATGCATACAAGGCTATCTACCTAGAAATATTAATGACAAATTAATTGACAGAATCAAGGGAAAAAGTATCAGCTCAACTTCTTTCAGCTCAGAAATATCAGTGGGCTATTGATCAGTGCACTACCTCTTAGGTAGAAAGTATCTTCTGATAGAGTTGTTAAGGTTATGCTAATAGTGTTAGTTGATGAGGGCTGGGACAGCTCATGTAGAGCTCAAATAGGGGCATGGGTCAGATACACTGAATGGCTTGTTTCTGAGTTGTATATCCCATGTAATTACTGTATATGCAATGCCATCACCATGTCTATTCAATGAGGGGCAGGCTCCCTGCAGCCCAGGGACCACATACAGCCCATCTTATTTCTGAGTGCAGCCCATTAGACATTTGGTTGACCACTGCCCTTGCACAAGGTTGCCACATTCCGCTGATTTCTGTCTGCATAGAAATCAGCGGACCAGTATGGCTCAAATGATATGTAAAGTAAGTTCAAGTGAAGCAAAACAAAAACAGAAAATGCTCAAAAATCCCAGCAGGTCTGACAGCATCTGTGGAAAGAGAACAGAGCTAGAGTCATCCAGACTTGAAACATTAGCAGCTTTGTTCTCTCTCCACAAATGCTGTCAGACCTGCTGAGATTTTCCAGCATTTTCTGTTTTTATTTCACAGTCCTGCATCTGCAGTAATTTGCTTTTATCAAGTGAAGTGCATGCTGATTGCACACATTGACAGATCTGTGAGCAAAGTATAAGTATTGCTTTTGTTTCCACCATTTGAAGTTGATAATAGTTCCATTAAATATACAAATGACGAAGCATTTCCTACAACTCATTATGGAATATTCTGTGTAATGTATTTAATCTGATTCATGGGTTCATGGTTAGTCACCAAGCCCAATTTCAATCTTACGGCCCACTAAGATGAAGGAGAGCCACTCATGTGGCCTGCTTACAGCCTAGGTTGCCTATCAGCGTTCTAGTTTATTTTACAAGTAGGGATATCTTAGCTCAATCAGCAGAGACTGAACACCCATCATTATGGACTAAAAGAGAGAGGAAAATAATGTGAGCATTAATAAATTAGATTGCAAGAAACAACTAAGTCAAAGGACCTAAGAACAATATATATTTAAAACAAATTGCATACAAGCACGCAAATTAAAATGTGTAGCTTTGTTCTTCTGTAAAGATGAATGTCTCATAAATACAGATATATACATGGAAGGAACCAATACTGAAGAAACAGACAACCAAGAACCTTACCAATCAATCAGCTTGCAAGCAAACCTTCAGAATTATGACAAGTGCAGTATAATCTTGATTTGAAATGTGACTTCTTTACCAAAAACAATCTATCTTCTTCAAGCAGCTATAATTAACCTGTCAGTCAGAACACTCCCACTGTAGCCCTTTACAGCAATGAATGAGGATCCACCTGCTTAGATTCAGGTCAAAGTCAAATAAACCTCTGCCAAACTACCTTCCTTTCAGGGATTCTTTTTAAGACAGTTGTGAAGATATATAACTACATAAGCAGCTGCTTCGCAGATATCATATATTACAGCTCGAGTTCCCAGGCTACAGCTATTACAGGGCTGAATAAACTGGATTGTTGTGCATGTTAAAAAATCTAACATTGGGGCAGAAAACACAAATGAGAATTGCGTGGTTACAGGAAATATGACGATTTCAGACTCAGAGCACACAAAGCAAAATCAAATCAAGAATGTAACAGAAACACTACCAAAATGGCCAGCGCGTTGCATGGAATGATAATTAATACTTCACTATCACAGGATTAGGCTGTTCACCCCCTCAAGCCTGTTCCGCTGCTCTCTCCAAGTGAATGAATAATATTTGGAATGTCACATTTCATACCAAAAGAGGCAATTCTGATTAAAACAACAAACAATTAAATGGTGCTCACAGCAGAGTTTTACCGAGATAGTACAATGCTTTCATGCCCATTGTATTTTACAATAAGTGCTTTATTCCTATCACAACTGAATCAGCAGGAAGTGGTGGATATAGACAGCTGTTATAGATCAAAGCACAGTGGAGTATTCATTCCTTAAGACAAGAGATAAAAAGGTGCAAAAAGAAAACATCACCAGAAAGAGAAAGCGTGCTGGATGGTTCCCATGTCTAAGATAGTGTCAAGTGCTGACATGTTAATGTCAGGAGAAATAATTGAAAAATTGCCAAAAGAATCAGAGTTTCAGAAAGTAACTTCCCAGATTAGCTTTATCATTTTCATGGTCATTTTATGCAACTATTTTGTATAAGTAGTAAAACTCAACTTTCATATTAAACTGGCTTATACAACAACAGAGTTTCAGGAAGAAAGGGAAAATCAGGCATATTATGATTGTGATACAGCCAGAGTACGAGCATTGAGTAACTAAAATAAATTTGCAAAACTCAGATGCCATCCATTGAAGTAATGGGCTCTGCTATCCAAATTGGAGATGGGGTGCGAGTTGCGAGATGCATGTCAGGACTCTGTGGAAGTCCTGACATGCACACACGTGCTGAAATTGTCCGTGGCATTTAAACCTCTGATAGCTTGATTTCCGCTGCTTGGGACCCTCTACAAAAGTTTCTTACACTAAGCTCAGGGTAGGAGACTTGGGTCAGATATACGCGGGATACCAGAAATACCAAATACCTGCATATTTACTCTGGAAATGTTACACAGTTTAATATCTGGTCTAGCTCACAGCGTAACACAATGGAGAACCACAACTGATCCCTTCACCACACAACCCCCCCACCCACCAATTATCCACCCATTCACTAACCCGCTGACTTAATGAAAGGCTTGGACCTTAAAAACCCTTCTGAATACAGCAGCTGCTCCAATCAAAAGGGGGCATATCCTCCCTTCTTCCATCTCTTCATTCTCCTGATGATCTTCTCCTTGCACTGACTCTTTAATCCTTCAGCCAGGATCAGAAATCCTGGCAGGCTGCAGAGATCAACACAGGCAGCATTGATGCTGACTGGAATATCTGGGCCACAGACTTTCTCATTTATTTAAAAGGGATTATCAAACTGTCTTTTTGTGAAATGAAGAGAATCCAGCTCAACTCTTCATTACTTGTAGAATATCCCCAACGCCAGCTTCCTAATCTTCCTCATCTGTTCCACTTCAGATAATTTTGAAACACAGAAATTTAAGTTATGGAATTATAAATGTGTTAATACCATAAATATACAATTCCTCACCTAATGTTGTTACTTCTCCCTTCTTAATGGTCACAACCCATCCTTTCATAGCATGCTGGAACTTATTTTACATCGGGTGCATTATCCAAATTTAAGTTATTAAATCTCTTCATCCTGCCACACTACCATCTCTGCATCGGAAAGCCTCACAAAATAACTTCCATTCACTCATGTAGCCATCTCTCCTTCCCTCGATAAAGTGTCAGTTCTCTCCTCCTTGGCGTCTAACTGGATCCACTGTGTAATTGCTCAGTTCCTTCACGAGGAAAGTTATAGAAATTAGTCTGTTATAATTGACATTCCTCCCCCACCCACACCTCCATCCCTCCTCCCTCTCCCACCTCCAAGTACATAATGTTAAACTTTGCTTTTAATCAAAGCACATGCATTAACAGTATCCAATGTGCTTTGTTTTTGGTATTTAACAACAGATCCCATACTTTGAAAATTGAAGTGAATTTGAATCTTTCAATGAGGCCACAATGGTACATCATAAAACATGATGCATTCTGCCTCATGTTGATCAAGATACCCATCACCAGTAGGGAAAAGGAAACAACAAAGTAATTCCCATCAACTCAAATGGCATCACCCCAGAGTTGACGGCATAGTAGTATTGAAAATTTGCAATCATCTGTTATGACGTTAACAGAGGGCATTTTTGAAGACCTCCGAACTTTGAGATTTTATTTATGATTGCAACCTTTTGATAACTCAAAGTAAAGTATACATTATTTGGACCCCATTATATTACAATGGTGTTCATACTGGCAACAAAGAAAATCTATATTGGAAAAGAGCCAAATTAAATAAACAGCATATTTTCTGCACAGACAACCTGAAGAGATGTAAAAATAATGGAAAAAATCATATGGTAGCTATAAACTATGAATCTCTGTTCAATTTGTCATTTGAAATTTTGAATTAGATCAATATAGTTCTACAATCTTCAGATTGAATTTACGTAGATTATCTGAACCATAAGGCTACATGACTATAAACATAGAAAATAGGTGCAGGAGTAGGCCATTCAGCCTTTTGAGCCTGCACCACCATTCAATATGATCATGGTTGATCATGCAGTTTCAGTTTCCCACTCCTGCTTTCTCGCCAAACCCCTTGATCCCTTCAGCCACTAGGGCCACATCCAGCTCCCTCTTGAGCATATCTAACAAACTGGCCCAACAGCTTTGTGTGGTAGAGAATTCCACAGGTTCATAACTCAGTGAAGAAGTTCTTCCTCATCTCAGTCCTGAATTGCTTATCCGTTATTCTTAGACTGTGACCCCTAGTTCTACACTTCCCCAACATCGGGAACATTCTTCCCGCATCTGACCTGTCCAGTCCCATCAGGATTTTATGCATTTCTATGAGATCCCCTCTCATTCTTCTAAATTCGAGTACAAGCCCAGTCGATCCAATCTCTCTACATAGCCATTCCAGGAATCAATCTGGGTGAACCTTCACTGGACTCCCTCAAAAGCGAGAATGTCCTCCCTCACACTAGGAGACCAAAACTGCACATAATACTCAAGGTGTGGTCTCACCAAGGTCCTGTATAACTGCAGCAAGACACCTTTATTCCTATACTCAAATCATCTTGCTATGAAGGCCAGCATCATTAGCTTTCCTCACCACCTGCTCTACCTGAATGCCAACCTTCAGCGATTGCTCCACCATGACACCCAGGTCACATTGCACTTTCCCTTTTCCTAAACTGCCACCATTATGATAATCTTCCTTCCTGTTTTTGCCACCAAAGTAGATAACCTCACATTTATCCACATTAAATTGCATTGGCCAAGTATTGTCCACTCAGCCAGACTGTCCAAGTCACCCTGCAACCTCTTAGCATCCTTCTCACAGGACACACTGCCATCCAGATTTGTGGCTTCTGCAAATTTGGAGATATTGCATTCAATTCCATCGTCCAAATCATTAATGTATGTTGTGAATAATTTGATTTATTGACACGTATTAACATACAGTGAAAAGTATTGTTTCTTGCTCTATACAGACAAAGCATACTGTACATAGAGAAGGAGAGAGTGCAGAATGCAAGGTAGGTCCATTCAAAAATCTCACCGCAGCAGGGAAGAAGCTGTTCTTGAGTCGGTTGGTATGTGTCCTCAGACTTTTGTCTCTTTTTCCGAACGGAAAAATGTGGAAGAGTGTATGTCTGGGGTGTGTGGGGTCTTTAATTACGATGGCTGCTTTTCCAAGACAGCAGGCAGTGTAGACAGCATCAATGAGTGGAAAGCTGGTTTGAGTGATGGACTGACTTCATTCATGACCCTTTGTAGTTTCTTGCGGTATTGAACAGAGCAGGAGCCATACCAAGCTGTGATACAACCAAAAATAATGCTTTCTATGGTGCATCTGTAAAAGTTAGTGAGTCGCAGCGGATTTCCTTAGTCTTCTGAAAATGTAGAGGTGTTGGTGGGCTTTTTTAACCATAGTGCAGAATGTGGGGGGGGGGGGGGGGGGGGGGGGGACGGAAAGAGGCTGTTGGTGATCTGGACACCTAAAAACTTGAAGTTCTCGACCATTTCTACTTCGTCCCCATTGATGTAGGCATATCCTTCACTACACTTCCTGAAGTCGATGACTATCTCCTTAGTTTTGTTGACATTGAGAGAGAGATTGTCGTCACACCAGTTCACCAGATTCTCCATCTCTTTCCTGTACTCCATCTTGTCATTGTTTGAGATCCGAACAACTACGGTAGTGTCGTCAGCAAAATCGAGTTGGAGGGGAATTTGGCCACACATTCAGAGGTGTATAAGGAGTATAGTAAGTGGCTGAGGACAGAGCCTTGTGGGGCACTGGTATTGAGGAAGATCATGGAGTGTTATTGTTGCCTATCCTTACTGATTGCGGTCTGTGGGTTAGGACGTTCAGAATCCAATCACAGAGTGAAGAGCCGAGCCCCAGGCCAAGGAGTTTGAAGGCGTGTTTCACAGGAATAATGGTGTTGAAGGCTGAGCTTTAGTTGAACAACAGGAGTTTGACACAGGTGTCTTTGTTCTCAAGATATTCTCGGCTTGCGTGCAGGGCCAGGGAGATGTGGACCTGTTGTGGTGATAGGCAAACTGTAGTGGATCCAGGCAATCTGGGAAGCCGGAATTGATTTGTGCCATGACTAACCTTTCGAAGCACTTCATAATGATGGATGTCAGAACCACTGGACGATAGTCATTAAGGCAGGCTGCCTGGCTTTTCTTTGGTACCGTGATGATGGTCATCTTCTTGAAGCAGATAGGGACCTCAGATCGTTGTAAAGAGAGATTGAAGATGTCTGTGAATACATCTGCGCGGACCGCCAGCTGGTCCGCGCAGAATCTGAGTGCTCATCTGGGTACCCCATCCAGGGGCCAGTCATTTTCCATGGGTTGATCTTCGAGAAGGCTGCTCTGATGTCTGCAATGGTTACCTCGGATACAGGTTCATCTGAATAGCTGGGGTCTCAGCACTGAACCCTGCGGTACCTCACTAGTCACTGCCTGCCACTCTGAAAAGGAGCCGTTTATTCCCATTCTCTGCTTCTTGCCTGCCAACCAGTTCTCTATCCACATCAATACATTATCCCCAATACCAAGAGTTTTACTTTTGCTCACTCATCTCTTGTGTGGGACCTTGTCAAAAGCCTTCTGAAAGTCCAGATACACAATAGCCACTGGTTCACCCTTGCCCATTCTACTGGTCACATCTGCAAAAAGTCCCACAAGATCTGTCAAGCACAAATTTCCCTTTAGTGAATCCATGCTGACTTGGACTGATCCTGTCACCGCTTTCCAAATGTTCAATTATTACATCCTTAATAACTGACTCCAGCATTTTCCCCACCAATGATGTCAGGCCAACTGGTCTAAAATTCCTTGTTTGCTCTCTCCCTCCTTTTTTAAAAAGTGGGGTTACATTAGATACCCTGCAATCCACTGGAACTCTTCCAGAGTCTATAGAATGCTGGAAAATGATCACCAATGCATCCACTATTTCTAGGGCCACTTCCTTGAGTACTCTAGGATGCAGAGCATCAGCCCCTAGGGACTTATCAGATTCTAATCCCAGCAATTTCTCCAATACAATTTCGTAACTAATAAAGATTTCTTTCTGTTCCTCCTCATGCTAGATCCTCTGTCCCCTAGTAGTTCTGTAAGGTTATTTGTGTCCTCCTTTGTGAAGACAGATTGAAAATACTTGTTCAGCTGGTCTGCCATCTCCTTGTTACCCATTATGAATTCACCGGATTGTAACTGTAAGGGACCTACATTTGTTTTTACCAGTCTTTTTTACTTCACATATCTATAAAAGCTTCTGCAGACAGTTATTATGATTTTCTGCAAGCCTACTCACAATTTCTATTTTCCCCTTCTGAATTAAACCCTTTCTCATCTTCTGCTGGATTTTAAATTGCTCCCAGTCCCCAGGTTTGCTGTTTTTTCGGGCCAATTTATATGCCTCCGCTTTGGCTTTAACACTATCCCTGATTTCCCTTGTTAGCCATGGATGAATCACCTTCCCTGTTTTAATCTTACACCAGACAGGGATGTACAGTTGTTGAAGTTCTATCATGTGTTCTTTAACTGTCTGCCATTGCCTATTCACTGTCAACCCCTGAAGTATCCTTTGCCAGCTTATCCTAGCCAATTCACGTCTCAGGCCATCAAAGTTACCTTTCCTCAAGTTCAGGACCCTCGTCTCAGACTTAACTGTGTCACTCTCCATCTTAATGAAGAATTCTATCATATTATGGCCACTCTTCCCCAAATGGTCTTGCACTAATTGTTCATTATTTTCTACTTCTGAAGTGATTTCACTCACTAAAATGTTGAAAATGAAATCAATCTAGTATTAATTGATACAGATAACGTTAGCAAAATTAGCAGAAAGCTTGCCATTTTGGTTATGGATAGAAACACTTCTTAGAGCCAGAATTATGGTCAATAATTCTCTGATAGGTATTCCAAAAGTGAGATTAAACAGCCTGATACTCATCCAGATGGTAGCCCTGGATGGGATTTGACAGGGTCACTGATTAACCTTAGTGGAATCTGTCTTTGGTTATGTGCAGTTGTCAGTGAAATTTAAAATATTGTACATACTTACCCTGGATATCATCATTGAAGGTGCAGTATTTGTTGCGATACTTGCTCAGAAGACGAAATGCATTCACATTTGCAAAATCCTCAAACTGAATCAGACACTTCTGGCCATACCTAACAAACAAAACATTATTCCTGATTACAAAGACAGTTTCCAGAAAACTATTGAATGTCAAATTATTCGCTTTAACATAAGCAAGAAAAAGAAATTTACTAGATCAGGGGATATAAAATGAAAACCTTCAGCTATTTGTGTAATTTGCCTTTTTCTAACCTTCTTGATGCTATCCATAATATTATTAATCCAAGAGAAAAATCAGGTAACATGTACTTCTAACAATGCTACATGAAAACAAAAGCTTAAAGTGTGAATAGGTGCACCACTTATCAACAGTGCTTCATTATTCTTCATGGGAAGCCTTGTATTTCCCAATTGTTGAAAGGCCTAGAACTCACCTTGCAGGAATTGGCAGTGGCCAAGCAAGATCTCTCATTTTCATAACACTGTCCATGGACATGTCACCTAACCATACTACCAGTCTCACACACTGTTTAAAAACATATAGGCCCAGATCTTTTGGTCTCAGAGTGTCGTACCCTCCCCTACTCAGACCCCACTACATGAAGATCCCCACACCAGATCCAACGCCCCCCCCGCCCCCCCTCCACTCAACCTGACCCAACCTCACCAGAAAATTCCCTCTGACCGGAGTTCACCACCAACTCCCTCCTACTATCCCCAATGCCCAGGCTCCCTCCGGCCTGATTTTACCCAGCTGCCATCTTACCTTACCCACTGTACTCCCTTACGTCACCAAGCAACACTTTACAAAGAAGCTTTAGTATATTCAAACATACTAACTGTTCCACCAGGCTATTGAAATGTGAGTATAGAGAGCTGCCTGTGATATGCTCAAAATCCAACATGTGCACAAAGTTTCAAAATTCAGGGGAGATGAATCGGCAAGCAGGGTCTGTCATCAGTCTCTGTGGGATACTGTGTGGGGCAAAATGTCTCGAGTTTGATGATGACTGTGTTACTTGTTATGTTTGACAGGTAACCGAGTTCAAAACACCCAGAATATGAATTCACTAAGATATCAGCTCCTGTGAATGACCATGGCAGGTCCAGGACCTCAAGCAAATGCAGCAGTTCTTTTGCTCGATGGAGCTTGAGTGCATTGCATGGTATGCATCTGGAGACTTCCTTTTTCATGTTGGGAGACGTGGAGGGCCAGTATAGCAATTCCTTGGCCCTGTATCAGGTTGCTTCCAATCCAGAGTGCCCCTGGTGAAACTGTTGGGTGTAGCACCCTCTGAACAGAAGTAGGGATGAAGCATCAGTGGCCATACAGTATCAGCTGATTCTGTGCAGTTAGTTCATCTCTGATGGCAAAGAATGTGCAGAGATCATTGGGAAGATCCCGTGAGAACTCTGGCCAGCTCCTCAATGATAATGTGCAGTTGCTGCATGTGATGTTCATCTGTGAGACATCTTTTGAGTTCCTGGATTCTACAAAAGGACAGCAACTATATTGTCAAGACGTCTATGTATTCCTCATGATCTGCCTGGTCTGTAGTGGGTTGGAAGACTCTGGAGAGGGCATCAGTCAAGTACAGCTTCCTACCACATTTGTAGACTACACTAAGATTGTAACATTACTGCTTTAGCATCATACATTGCAGCCATTCAGATGCAGTGTGAAGAGGTTGATGCTCCGTTTCAACAGTTGCAGGACAACCATATGAAGTCATGAATTTTCTGACAATGCAAAGACTAGAGTGAGGAGTTCCTTTTAAATCTATGCATAACAGGTCTCAGCGTCAATGAGGGCCCTTGAAGCGAAGGTTATTGGTCTGCCATTCTGGATGCCGATTGCACTGGGAAGCATCTGCTGATAAGTACAGGTGCTCGAATGTCAAAGTACTGTAACACCGATGGGGCTGCGAGTGCCTGTTTAAGAGTCTGTGGACGACCCCTGTATGACGCTCTTACCAACACCATTTGACGTCCTGGTGGAGAAGTTGATGGAAGAGATCCCGTGGTCTTATTACAACATGGAATGAAATTCGAAAGATAATTTGTCACACCAAGGAAGCACTGCAAAGCATGCTTGTGCGCAGGATCAGCCACCTGTCTTATTGTCATTGCCTTGTCTGGATCTGGCTTTATACCATTGGTTGTGAGTAAATGAACTTGGTGGATCCCAAATCTGCATTTCTCCAGCTACATGGTCCTGGTTCTGTTGAGAACAAGGCAAAGACGTGCATCATGTTCTTGTATAGTACGACCCCAAACTAGGATAATGATTTGACAGGTTTGGCCTGGAATGAGTTGTGCCATGCACATTGCTGCCAGTGGAGATCCCATAAGGCAAGCGAAAAAATGATATCTGCCTTTGCCCGAGATACGAATGTGGTAAGTTTAGAAGTTTCTTCATTTAACGGGATCTGCCAGAACCCGCATTTCACATCCAGGATGTTGAAAACCTTCGCATTTGGCAGGTCTGCTATCACTAGTTCACTTCGTCATAGGGTAATGAGGTTTGAGCAGTGCCTTGCTCAAGTGCACTGAGTCAATGCATATTCTGATTGTGTCATTTCTTTACCGCGACCACAATGCTGAAACACATTATCTATGGCTTAATCTATAGGAATTATGACACTTAGTGTTATCATCGGATGCAGCTCAATCACGACTTTCTACTTCATGGCTATTGGTACTCAGCTCAGAGGTATTGAGCCATCCAGTCTCATTTGGTATTGTACTGGCAGCTTATCAATGATGTCACAGTTGTAGAGGTCTTTGTATTCTATCATTTCTGAGGCCTGGTGTTGCAGAACATGCACCTCTGGACCAAGGCGAATAAGCCCCAGTATAATGCTGTCCCAAAAGAACTAGTAGTGGCCTTATGTTCTGGCCAATTATATGAAACTTGAAACTGCCCTGTGTGCACAGAGAGTGACCACACCTTCAGTGTGAATGGTTTGTCCACCATAAGCCACAAGGTCCATCTGAGTACAGGGGCCCAATGCTGCATATGGGTCTAGTTTCCATAGCATTCGGTTGGGCAATACGTTACACTTTGCTCCAGTGTTAATCTTTACCTTCAGTCTCGAGTTGCTGCAAATCACGTTTAGGCTGGTGAAGATCGGATCCTTGTGTGTTACGGCATTGATACTCTCACAGTAGAGTATTATTGGAGGCTCAGTGGTTTTGCTGCTTTGGCCGAGTCCCAGTTTGTTCATCTTGCTGATGCCCCTATCTTTGGAGGACTGCCCAGCTGTAATGTGGTTGGTGGCAAAGGAAGATTGCCTTTTCGATCTGCAGCATTTTGTGAAATGATTCCACTTGCCACATTTATTGCAGCATTTACCACAGGTGGAATATGCAGTTCTGTTCTTAGGATAATGTCCACTGCAGTTGGAACAGGGCATGCCCAGGAACTCAAAGATTTCTGTTTTCCACCTAAAATCTCTGCTTTTTTTTCCTGATGGTTTTTCATACACGCACTAATTGGTGTTTGTAATGTTAAATCACGCTCGCAGCAACTGCTTGTGGACAAGATCACTGTGGATCCCAAAGACTATTTGATCCCTGACTAGCTCATCAATAAGTGTGCCAAATGAGCATTTCTTCACTAAGATTTCCAAGGTCACTATATAAGATTGTATTGATCCCTCTGCTCTTTGGTTTGTTGAATGAAATGCATGACTGTCGAGGATTATATTTTCTAACCAGAAGACAAATATTCTCAAGCTTTTTAGAATTATATTGGGGTCCTCTCTCCTTTCCTTCCTTTGGAAAACAAATGACTTTGACAAATGTATTGCTGGTCTCAGGACTCACTATGTTTAGTAAGGTATAAGCCTGTACCGTTTTTGACTTGTCAGATAATGTGGCATTGAAGTAAATACGCCACTCCTTCTCAAACTTTTAACAACTGTCTGCAATATTTTCATTAATGGCGAGCAGGTCGATGTGCAAGTCCTTATGCCATACTGCCAACTCCTGATACCATATAAAAGTGTTGCGTTCCCAAACACCAACAAGGACTTGTAACAACGATACTTTATTCATTAACTGAGCAGCTACTTCAAGCTTGTACTCTGCCGTGCTCCCAGAGAGAACCCCTATGCACCCAGCACATGATCTTTTTTGTAGCCGTGTCACCAAATGCCTTCTACCCGGTCTACAGTTGGGATGCCCAAAACTGCACCATAATACGTTAAATATGGTCACAACACTGAACTCAGATAAGGTTGCAGCATGTTTTGTAACTTAAGGTCTTGAGAGCTAGCTTAGTATTTAATCAGCCTTTACAAATTGCATCTTAATATTTAGTTCAGGGCACCAGATTAGAGGAAAGCCAGTAGGGTCATGGTGAGTTTACAGCAAAAAAAAATCATTGCAAACAAATTACACTAGAGATAAAAGATTATTTTCAAAGAACTGCTCAAAAATTTGCAGCTCATTTCATAGCACAGGAAAATTTAACAGGAGGGTGCAGTTTTAAAAATGCCAGGTTTTGCAATGATAAAAGTGTGTTTCTACGAGTTGACAAATCTTAAAGCAGCAGAAATTCTGGATGCCTCTGGCCAGGAAAGTTAGCAGTTTACTCTTTTCAGAGGGTTACTGAATCATGGAATGTTTTAGTAATGACATGTGACTATTGAGGTTGAGTATATAAAACCATTTTCAAAGGATTGCATAAGCATTTAAAAAGGGAAGCTGAAGATTGGGAACAAAAGCAGGGGAATTGGATTAGGCAGATTCAGCTTAAGAGCCAGCACAGCAAAGACTTGATGATCTACGTGGCCACATTCTATGTTCTTGTTTTCATGATTCTCCAAAATTTCCACATAGCTAACTCTTTTCTAATTGACTGCATTTACTTTTGATGTGGCATTCAGTGTTTCTCATTCCATAAATAATATATTTTACATCATTATTTTGCAGTACAATGTGCTTTACTCCGAACTGCAGTTACTCTCAATTCAGCCTAGCTTTCTGCCTGCATTGTACTGCAAAAAATAATACAAATTACAGTGCAAGCTTAGAGCTTTTTAAAAGTCAACATTTTCCATTTTTTAAAATAAAAGCCTATTAATGTCAATGACTTCATAGATGCTAACCTTTCAATGATCTAGTTTGCGTCACTAAAATTTGTAGCTATAGAGTATTTCCAAGCAAACTACACTGAAGGTTGGACACATATTTTAATAAATTAGATTCTCCATGCAGCACAAAGCTTTCTAATATCAGTAATTCAAAACATGTAAAATTTACAAAGGTAACAAAACATAATGGAATGCCCCACTTACATTGCCAACTTGCTGACCATAAACTATTTCCTTTGTAATTTGATATTTTCCTTTGTTAAAATCGCACATTTAAATGTCTCAGAAATAAAGAACATAGGAGCAGAATGAGGCCATTTGGCCCTTTGAGCCTGCCCCATCATCCAATAGGATCATGGCTGATTCTCTATCTCAACGTCATACTCTCGCGCTCTCCCCATACCCTTGGAACCTTTAGAGTCTAGAAATCTATTACTTGTGGTGCTATCAGCTGAAGAAGAATGTTGGCCAGTGCACAAGAACTCTCTGCTCTTCTTCCAGTAGTGTCATGGGTCCTTTTACATCCACTTGAACAAACAGACTCAGTTCATTGTCCCATCTAAATTATGGCATTTGCAGCAGTGCCGTGCTCCCTCAGTACTATACACGTGTCAGCCCACATTAATACGTTTAAGTCCTGGCGTTGAACTTCAACCCACACTTCATGACTCTGAAGCTGAGTGCTGCCAACTAAGCCAAGCTGACATTCACAAGCACTTTTAAGTTGTATTGGTGGCTTAAAGTGTGTTGATCACTGATCTTCATTGTATCATGTAAATTCTATAAATTAACATTAACTTTCTGCACACAATTTCTGGTAAGGTATCACGTTATTTTAAGTGTGTAAAAAGAATAACTATGCACTCATATAGCACCTTTCATATCCTGCAGGCGTGCCAAAGCCCTTTACAGCAAATGAATTTATTTTGAAGTGTGGTAATTTTTGTTTTATAGGTATATAGGCAGAAGCTAGTGTGTACACAGCAATGTTTCCATAGGATGTTTAGAGAGAATCAACAACCTTGGTGGCCCTGAAAAGAAAAGAGGCATGTTGGAGAACAGAAGCTTATGGCAAGAAATGAAATTAATGGACCAAGATATAAAAGGTCTTAAGTTTGGAAATATAATATTTTATTTCCATATTTCTGACTGTTATAAATTAATGCTGCCAAATGTCTTTTCATATGATCTTCCAGCTATAAGAATTTGCAAGCCAAGAACACATCAATCTTTAACTCTTATACACTTGGCATGGGATGAGCTTTTCTGCAGGATATATTTCATTCATATTCTACAAGGAAATTAAAACTATGCATAAGTATTCAGACTCAGTAAATAACAGGCAATATTATATACCTAGCCCGACTCCTAAATACATGAACATAATTTAAGGCATTGGAAGAGATAAAATAAATACATCTTTCTTTTGACACAAATATATATAAACCCAGATCACAATGTTAAATGCTTTCTGCTCATGTCATTGAAAAACAGTTATGAAAAGAAGCCTTCAACACACATTCTTGGCCTAAATTTAAGCATAGGAGACATATTTGGCTACCAAAATCCTTTTGCCTCTGGGATGCGGGCTCAAAACCGTCCAGACTGATGGAATGAAAAATCAGCCTCAACCACTTTTTAAAGCTGTTGTGAATTGCCACAATTGGAATATCTCAGGCAATGGGAATATCTACTGCAGAGAATTCATACTGGTATGGTAGTCTTCTGAAGTTTAACTCTTGGGTATATTTTTGGAGTAGCTGCCCGATGCTATATGGAACACCTGGATAACAAGGACACTTATGTCAGACTCTTATTTATTGACTACAGCTCAGCCTTCAACACCATTATCCCAACTAAACTCATCTCCAAATTCCATGGCCTAGGGCTTGGCTCATCCCTCTGCAACTGGATCCTAGATTCCTAACCCACAGACCGCAATCAGTAACTGTTTCTATCAGCATGACCATGTATTCTTCTGGTCTGTCTAAAGTCTGCTAATCTCATTACTTGGAAACTCACATCCTGTGAAATGTCTAGGTGCTCAAACCATTCCTTTCCCACACAGCATTACTCGCCCACCATCCACCATATTATCTGGCCATTAGTGGTGGTAATTACTCCACTTTTGTCAATTGAAGAGCCGAATAGAAAGCTATTCTCCCTTCTATTCAGTTATGGCACTGTTTCAATCTAGCGGAGGTCTTTAATGGAGCATGAATTGAAATGTTACAAGTTTTACTGCCCATTAAAGTTGATTTCTGCTTCTTCTGAACCATCTAGATATTCCTGCA
Organism: Mustelus asterias; assembly: GCF_964213995.1. NCBI lineage: Eukaryota > Metazoa > Chordata > Chondrichthyes > Carcharhiniformes > Triakidae > Mustelus > Mustelus asterias. The sequence continues at coordinate 54,659,578 of NC_135805.1, forward strand.
GCTGAAGGGGAATACTGTCATAAATGTCAAAATGACCAACCAACTCAAAAATTGGGCTGCGATTATGATTGGATCTAAGCAGAAGTCCTTCTCCTGACCCTGTAGGGATAGGATCTGAAAAATCTATCCTCTCTGCTGCAGGAGGAAATCAGCAGTTCCATGTATGGGGAAACTTGATGTGGAGATGCCAGCGTTGGACTGGGGTAAACACAGTAAGAAGTCTCACAACACCAGGTTAAAGTCCAACAGGTGGCTTTTGCTACCAAATAAACCTGTTGGACTTTAATCTGGTGTTGTGAGACTTCTTACTGGGGAAACTTGGCCAGGTGAGTTTTGAAGGTGACTCGATCTTTTCATTAAAAATGGTTGACATGGCATGGACTATCTTAATTTATCTGCTCCCCTCACCCACTCCAACTGGTCTCCCGATGAACTTGCTGTATTCTGTCCTCTCAAGTCTAACCCTAACTTTATCAAACCTGCCTACAAAACTGATGCTGTTCTCTGGTGTGCCAATCTCTTGCAGAGGCCGAGCGCCAACTCTCAGATATGCTCATACCCCAACCTCGGCCAGGGCCCTAACACCAAACATCAAGGACTGCCATTGACCACACTGACTCTGGAGATCTTCTTTCCACAGCCTCCAACCTCAGTCCCTCAACCAGCTCACTTCTACCTCCTTCCTGAAATCCACAAACAGAGGTGCAGACCTGTTGTTTCAGCCTGTTCCTCCCCTACTGAATTTATTTCTTCTTATCTTGATTCTATTTCTCCCCTGGTCTAGTCTAGTCTTTTGCCCCTGATACTGGAACAAGGTGGCCACACCTTGTTCCAGTCCTACTCTGGATTCCTTCCCACACTCTCTTTCCAGTCCGTCAATGAATTGGTGCCATTTCCTGTTCTTGTCTGAAACCAGATCTGGAAAAATTAATTGTATTTGCTACTAATTTCCACTCTTCCCTCACTTTCACAAGTTCCATTTCTGACACTTCACTTCCTCGACTTCCCTGTCACCATTTCTGTGGATTGACGATCTACCAATATTCAGCACAAGGCCACCAACTCCCATAGTTACTTTGACTACATGTCCTCACACCTTGCTTCCTGTGAGGACTCAATTCCAGTCTCCCAATTTCTCCACCTCTGCGGTTGACAGCACCCTCAACTTTGTCTGACAAATTCCTGCACTTTGACCCTCATCCTTTTTCCTCCCTCCCAGAATCATGATAGGGTTCCCCTTGTCCTCACTTTCCATACCATCAGCCTTCAGATTGAAAGGATCATCTTCTACCATTTGCACCAACTCCAACATGATGCCATAACCTCGCGCACTCACACTCTGAAGGGACAATTCCTTCTATAAGACTCTGGTTCACTTCCTCCATCACCCTTAGCACTTCACCCCCATCCCACAGCACCTTCCCATGCAATTGGGTAACCTCCTCTTTCCTCACTGTCCAAGGCCCCAAACATTCACTTGCAGCTCTTTCAATTTAGTCAAATTTATTCACTGCTCCTCTACACTGGTACATGTTGCTCCTTTACATTGGAGAAACCAAACGCAGATTGAGTGTCCAATTTTCAGAACACCTCTCAGTCTGCAAGCTTGGCCCTGACATTCCAGTTCCTTGTCATTTCTATTTGCCATGTCGCTCTCATGCCTACATTTTCGTCTTTGGCCTGCTGCCATGATTCAGTGAAGCCTAACACAAGCTGTAGTAACAACACCTCATCTTCAAACTAAGCACTCTCCAGCCTTCTGGACTTAACACGGAGTTCAACAACTTCAGACCATGAACTTTGCCCTCCATTTGGAATCCACACCTACCCCACCCCCAAAGCCATCTATATCTTGTTCTCATGTTTTTGCTTTGTCATCTCAAAAGTACATTAATCCACTATAGGGATAGAGCATATTTCTATGTGTCGAAGGAGAAGTGAGATCGAGCTAACCAAGCAGAATTTCCTTTTGACTGTCTGTTTGTGCCTCACCGATTCATATCTAGCCTCATCTCATCAGGGGTTTCAGACTTTGAAAATAAATAGAGAAGTGCATGTGCCAAGAACATGATAGCCAGTGTAGATCAGTAACATTATGTGGTGAACCATAGTCGGTTACCACTATGAGTACTGAACCATAGATGGTCAGCACTATGGGTACTTGTAGATATGTTACTGTTGTCACTGTTGGGGTTAGGGTTGGAGGTGTTCTACCTGTTGATATTGTTCTGTGGTACACTTGAGTTGGCTCCGCCTACCTGGAGGAGTATAAAGGTCACTGCACTGCCTGGTGACTCTTTAGTCTGGGATTGTATTGTATATAGTACACTCCATTCTTGTTAGTAATAAAAGCCTTTATTTCCCGGGTACGATCCAACCTCCCGAGTGATTTAATCGCGCATCAATTTTATTACTAACAAAATTTTGGTAAAAAAAAACCATGGAGCAAATCTTGAAACCCGATCGGCTTACTTTAGATCCACGTGCGGCGGGAGCGTCGAACACTTTCAACCATTGGTTAAAGTGTTTTCAAGACTACATCGATGCCTCAACAGCCATTCAAAGTGACGCCGACAGACTGCGGGTCCTCCACGCAAGGGTAAGCGACACCGTATACTCATCAATCCGCGATGCCCAAGACTACAAAGGGGCCTTCGAACTACTTAAGAAACTGTACAACAAACCGCCAAACGAGATCCATGCTCGACACCTTCTAGCCACTCGACGGCGGCAGCCCGGCGAAACGACAGGACAGTACCTGCGCGAACTTCAGCAGCTAGCCAGAGCCTGCAACTGCAAGCCAGTGTCGGCGGCCCAGTATACGAACGACTTGATCCGAGATGCGTTCGTGGCGGGAATCAGCTCATCGTATATTCGCCTGCGGCTGCTAGAGCAAGGTAACCTAGACCTCGCTAAAACGGTGGAATTGGCTGACACGATGGAAACGGCCTCCAGAAGTCTAGAAACTTACCCCACCGACCACGTGGGAACATCGTGGCAAGTACAGCCACCGACTCAACTCTACCCAGCGGCTCCGAAAAACTGCGCGATTGTGCTTTCAACCTCGGACCTGACGACGGCGGCAGCTCCAGGAGGCCCGCGGTACTATTTCTGTGGATTGGCGAAACACCCTCAGCAGCGATGACCAGCTAGAACGGTATTTTGCTCTGTGTGTGGGAAGAAAGGGCATTATGCCAAAGTCTGCAGGGCCAAACCACCCTCCAAGCATAGCAGCGCGGCGTGTGATTCTCCAGAGCCTGTCCCCTTGTCTCCAGCTTCTTCGAGGTCTTCCACCACATGCGATTCCAGAGCGTCGCCATTCCTGACGACGAAAACGCAAGACACGTGCGACCTGCAGGGGCCGCCACTTTTAGCGCCACCGACCACGTGCGATCCATGGGCACAGCCATTTTGGTCGGCACCGACCGCAGACGACCAGCAGGGGTCATCATCATCAACCATCTCAGCTGCCTGCAGTTGCACTCAAGACCCAATGGTGGAGTCAATCATCCTGGACCAGGCCAAGCCTCACAGACTTGACAAGTCCATGATGGGCATAGAGGTAAATGGACGCCTAATTCATTGTTTGTTTGACAGCGGGAGCACGGAGAGTTTCATTCACCCTGACACCGTGAAACGGTGCGGTCTCAGAGTACGGACTGTCAGACAGACAATTTCGATGGCGTCGAGGTCCCGGTCTGTTACCGTGCTAGGGAGCTGCGTGGTCAACCCAACGGTGCGGGGCACAGTTTATGAGAACTTCAGGCTCCTCGTGTTACCGCACCTTTGCGCTCCGATACTCCTGGGACTAGACTTTATGGTCCACCTGAGGAGTGTAACCCTGCAGTACGATGGGCCACTCCCTCCACTTTCAGTGGGAGCACAGCAGCCTCCAAATTGCCCAGCGCGCTCCACGTGTAGCCTCTCGACACTCAGAATCACCCCACCATCTTTATTCGAGAATCTCATGCCAGGCTGCAAGCCCATCGCAACTAAGAGCAGGCGTTACAGCGCTGAGGATCGGATCTTTATTCGATCTGAAGTTCAGCAGCTCCTCAGGGAAGGGATCATTCAACCTAGCACTAGTCCATGGAGAGCGCAAGTCGTGGTGGTTAAAAGTGGAGACAAACCCCGGATGGTCACAGACTATAGTCAGACCATTAATAGATACACGCAGCTGGATGCGTATCCTCTCCCGCGCATATCTGACATGGTCAACCAGATTGCGCAGTACCGGGCGTTCTCCACCATTGACTTGAAGTCAGCTTACCACCAGCTCCCCATTCGCCCAGAGGACCGAAAATATACGGCCTTTGAGGCGGATGGTCATCTTTGCCACTTTTTAAGGATTCCCTTTGGCGTCACGAATGGGGTCTCGGTCTTCCAGCGTGCAATGGACCGAATGGTGGACCAGAACGGGCTGCGGGCTACCTTCCCGTACCTGGATAACGTCACTATCTGCGGCCATGACCAGCAGGACCACGATGCCAATCTCCTTAGATTTTTACGCACTGCGTCTCGCCTGAATCTGACCTACAACAGGGAGAAGTGTGTATTTAGCAAGCACCGCCTAGCAATTCTCTGATACGTGGTGGAAAACAGGGTCCTTGGCCCTGATCCAGACCGTATGCGTCCCCTCCTTGAACTTCCCCCACCCACTAGTATCAAAGCACTGAGAAGATGCTTAGGTTTCTTTTCATACTATGCACAGTGAGTTCCCAATTATGCGGACAAAGCCCGCCCGCTCATAAAGTCTACCTCTTTTCCCCTAGCAGCAGAGGCTCGCTTAGCCTTTGAAGGGATAAAAGCCGATATGCGAAAGCCACGATGCACGCTGTTGATGAGTCCATCCCCTTTCAGGTGGAGAGTGATGCATCTGATTTCGCCCTGGCCGCCACACTTAACCAGGCGGGCAGGCCCGTCGCCTTTTTCTCTCGCACCCTCCAAGGCCCTGAAATTCAGCACTCCTCTGTGGAGAAAGAGGCTCAGGCCATTGTGGAGGCCGTACGGCATTGGCGCCATTATTTGGCTGGCAAACGGTTCACCCTGCTCACGGACCAGCGGTCCGTGGCGTTCATGTTCAACAACACGTTACGAGGTAAGATCAAAAATGATAAAATCTTGAGGTGGAGAATCGAACTCTCCACCTACAACTATGATATCATGTACCGTCCGGGGAAGCTCAATGAGCCCTCAGACGCCCTGTCGCGTAGAACATGTGCCAGTGTGCAGGAGGATCGATTACAGGCCCTCCACAATTATCTCTGCCATCCGGGGATCACTCGGCTCTTCCATTTTGTAAAGGCCCGGAATCTACCCTATTCAGTGGATGATGTCAGGTCCATAACCCGAAGCTGCCAGGTATGTGCTGAATGCAAACCGCACTTCTACCGACCTGACAGGGCACATCTCATTAAGGCCACTCGCCCTTTTGAAAGACTGAGTGTGGACTTCAAGGGCCCCCTCCCTTCGACAGATCGGAACGTGTACTTCCTCAACGTGATTGACGAGTACTCACGATTCCCTTTTGCCATTCCCTGTTCAGATATGACCGCCGCCACGGTTATCAAAGCATTACGGGATCTTTTCACCCTGTTCGGTTACCCCAGCTATATCCACAGTGATAGGGGCTCGTCGTTTATGAGTGACGACTTGAGGCAATACCTGCTCTCAAAAGGGATTGCCTCAAGTAGAACTACGAGTTACAGCCCCAGGGGTAACGGGCAGGTTGAAAGAGAAAATGCTACAGTCTGGAAGGCTGTCTTACTGGCGTTGAGGTCTAAGGGTCTTCCAGTCTCCCGTTGGCAAGAGGTACTTTCTGATGCGCTCCATTCCATCCGGTCCCTCCTGTGTACGGCAACCAACGCTACTCCACATGAGAGGATGGTTTCCTTCCCTAGGAAGTCTTCCTCTGGGACCTCATTGCCGGCTTGGTTGATGTACTCAGGACCTGTCCTCCTGCGGCGGCATGTTAGGACCCGCAAGTCCGACCCTTTGGTTGAACAGGTCCATCTCCTCCACGCCAACCCTCAATGTGCCTATGTGGCATATCCTGATGGGCGAGAGGACACGGTCTCTATTAGAGATCTGGCGCCTGCAGGGGACTTCGAAACCCCAGTCGCTCCCACACCCCTAGTTAGGGACCCCTTGACCTTTATCTCCCCTCCTGACACGGCGCGGGCAGTATCGGGACCACCACTTAATCCTCTTACTCCCGTGTACAGCTTGCCTGAGTCCAGGAGATTGTCGCCACCTCGAGGCGTGCTCGAGTCCAGCAGATTGTCGCCACCTCGTGGTCCACCTGTCCGTGAGGAACTGGAGGAGTCACTGGACACCGCCTTGGAGAGAAGGTCACCACGGTCACCAGAACCGGCGTTACCGCCAGTGTTGAGGAGGTCGCAGAGGCGGTGCGGTCCTCCAATACGACGGAACTTGTGAATATATGAACAGTTGTTCTGTTTTTTTGCCCCGCCGGCCTTTGTTTTAAAGGAGGGGTGAATGTGGTGAACCATAGTTGGTTACCACTATGAGTACTGAACCATAGATGGTCAGCACTATGGGTACTTGTAGATATGTTACTGTTGGGGTTAGGGTTGGGGCTGTTCTACCTGTTGATATTGTTCTGTGGTACACTCCAGTTGGCTCCGCCTACCTGGAGGAGTATAAAGGTCACTGCACTGCCTGGTGACCCTTTCGTCTGGGATTGTATTGTATATAGTGTGCTCCATTCTTGTTAGTAATAAAAGCCTTTATTTCCTGGGTACGATCCAGCCTCCCGAGTGATTCAATCGCTCATCACATTATATGCCACCATATGGTTAGATATTGGACAAGATAAGAATATCTCCAAGCATTAGAAAGTTCAACCACTTAAGGCAATATTCAGAATAGTTATACTACAGAATACAAGGCCCTAAATTGGTAATACCAGCCTTTACATTTTTGGTACGCTCCATTTCTACCCCATAGTAAAGCACTAAATGCTTCCAATTCATCCTGCACCTAGTGGTGCAACAAGGCAGACTTTCATCTGTTTTCACAGCTATTAATTCCCAAAACAGGTCTCTAGTCTGTCGGTAGGGGCTTATAGCTTGAGAGGTGCCATTCCACATTAAGTGCGGCCAACCTGGCATCTCTCCCACTCTTACCGCCAGCCATTGATATGTTCGGAAGGATTGCAGGTTGAAACACAATCTATTTGACCACATTATGAATGCACCTTCCTTGGCCATCTAGTCCTGGGATGGGACTTGAACCTGGAGCTTCTAGCTCAGAAGCAAGGGTGCTACCCACTGCGCCACAAGACCTCCCACACTGGATGCTTACTTCACAGATATTCTAGTACACCTCAAAAAGAGCGGAGTCCAACATGAATAGACCCACACCTGAAAACAAATCATCCAAAATCAGAAATCATAGATTTCATTGACATATCCTGCATAGATGACTCAAATGCCAAAATAACCCCTTACATGGACAGAAATAGAACAAATGGAAATCAGGTGGTGAACAGACCCAACTCAAAAGACAATATTCATGCACATTTTTAAAAATAATCTCTGCTAAATAGGAAGATATAGCAGTCAGTTAAAATGATGTTTGTTACAAAGGAGAATTGGCAACAGCCAAAACAAACAGTAGCAGCCGGTCATTCCCCGATTGCAAACACGTGCAGGAGCTTATTCTCTCAATTGTTTTGTAGTCATCAATGCATTGAACTAAACTTTCTACAATAACCCTAATCTTCAGGTACAAAAGGACCACCAATGAACAAACTCTCATTTGCTATCATATAGCAAAGAAAATCAATGATTTGGCAAAGGATTTTTTTTTTAAAGTGGAAAGTGCTTTTAACATTTAACCATTTAGAATGCATTGAAATAACTATTTCCCTTAAATTTCCATTGCAGCATTGGGACAGATGTTCTCAAGCCATTTAAGTTTTGAAAAATACAAACAATCTCTAAAAGTGTGGAATGCAAAGTCTTAACTGAATCATCACAAGGTTTTTAGCTTCTATTTCAAGAACAGGAATGAAATCCATATGTGAAAAAGAACTGCCACCGTGATGTTCTGGTGAGAGAAGCACTAGCTTCTCGGCCATGTATATTCAAAAAGATAATGGATATTTAAAATAGACACAAAGAACATATCAAGCGTAAATCTGCAGCTCATTCATTCATAGCAGATCAACCGAACACAATTTTATATCTTGTCCGTGATTCAACTTTCAGCATTTATTCTGCAAACATTAGGCATTCAATAATTCATAGCTCCACATATAGGGCTAGCAGACTCCTCAACTCAAACACTATATATGAATTTTCATGTGAATTTGTTTGAAAAAGACAAAAATGATTTAAAAATACTTGTTTTCAGGCCATTTCTGATAACTGTTCGATTTTTTAAAATATTTATTTAACAATATTTCCACACAGCTCATGAATGGGCCAAACAGAACAGCAGGGTTGTCTGTGTTACTGATAATGTGACATAAATCCATTGGGTACATTGGGGAAACCATGCAGACGCTACGACAACGGATGAATGAAAACCGCTCGACAATTACCAGGCAACACTGTTCTCTTCCTGTGGGGGAGCACTTCAGCAGTCACGGGCATTCAGCCTCTGATCTTCAGGTAAGCACTCTCCAAGGCGGCCTTCACGACACACGACAGCGCAGAGTCGCTGAGCAGAAACTGACAGCCAAGTTCCGCACACATGAGGACGGCCTAAACCGGGATGTTGGATTTATTTCACATCATCAGTAACCTCCATAGCTTGCCTGCTGGACTTGCGGGCTATCCTGTCTGGAGACAATACGCATCTCTTTAACCTGTGCTTAATGCTCCCTCCACTCACATTGTCTGTATCTTTAAGATCTGGTTGGCTGTAGGGATTCGCATTCTAATCAGTATTCTGTAACTTGATTTTGTGTCTCTGTGCCCTGTTTGAGAGCACATTTCCACTCCATCTGACGAAGGAGCAGCGCTCCGAAAGCTAATGGTATTTGCTACCAAATAAACCTGTTGGACTTTAACCTGGTGTTGTTAAAACTCTTACAAGCTTAAGGAACAGCATCACGTCTTCCGGTGGGCATGTTACAGCCCTTAGGACTTAACGGCAAGTTTGGCAGCTTCAGATTGTGACCCTTCTCCTCCACTTAAACCCCTTCTTAAATATTCCAGACATTTAAGGCCTGGATGCAAGTCCCCTCCTCCTCCTCCCACACCAGGCCATCTCTTTTGTTCTTGAAGTTGCTACTTTTTGTTGCAATCTCTCACAGCTACACTATAATATTAACACATTCTCGCCCTGCCTTCAGTTCTGACGAAGAGCCGAAGCACTCAAAACATTAACTCACTTTCTCTCCAGCCAGATTCTCCTGTACCTGCTACGTTTTCCAGCATCTTCTGTTCTTGTTTCAGGTTCCAGCATCTGCTCTATTTTGCCCATGTTAGGCGAGGTTAGTTAAGTAGCACCAAACACAGTGAAAGCTCAAATCAAGGTCAGACGGAATTTTGCATCTTTCTCAGAGTGTGTAAAATAATATCCGCAAATCACTCTGCTCTTCCCGTACATAGAGGAAGATTCAGCCCAAAATATCGTTGTAAGAGTGAAGGTGACCGATTTCAGTTTATAAACAAATTTCCATGAAATGTGGTGCAGTACTGTATCAACAAGTTCAACACTGGCTGGGCATTTTTGTGGCTAATTATCCGATCCATATCCTTCATGTTTCTATCTTTGCTATTGGACATTTAATTACATATTACAAATTTCCTGTTTCAATATGCAGTTAGAGTGGCAAATTATAAAAAGTTTGCTCCTGAGCCAATGTTCTTCATGTGTAATTGCTGAATGTAGGATGCTGAGAACATAAGGAATTTTCTTGCACTTCTTGTTTTATAATATTTAAGGTTTTTCTAAATTAAAGATTTTAATGCTGCAGCAGCACCAACAACAACAAGTATTTATGTAGCACCTCTAATGCAGTAAAGCAACCCAAGGCATTTCACAGGAGCAAATACATTTTGACACCAAGCCAAGGGGCTTGAAAGGATAGATGTTGAGAGGTTAGAATCATCAGAGAAACCCTACAATGCAGAAGGAGCCCATTTGGCCCATCGAGTCTGCACCGACAACAATCCCACCCAGGCTCTATCCCCGTAACCCCACACATTTACCCTGCTAATCCCTCTAACTTACGCTCCCAGGACACTAAGTGGCAATTTAGAAGGCCAATCAACCTAACCCGCACATCGTCAGACTGTGGGAGGAAACTGGAGCACCCGGAGGAAACCCACACAGACACGGGGAGAATGTGCAAACTCCACACAGACAGTGACCCGAGATCAGAATTGAACTCAGGTCCCTGGAGCTGTGAGGCAGCAGTGCTAACCACTGTGCCACCCACAAAACTCAATGGAATGTGCGACAGGTTTTCAAGTCAGTAAACATTTCCAATCAGACATGCGGGGAAACCCCCATTGGATATCAAGTCTAACGCCTTAACCACTCAGCCATCGCAAGGTTGTTTGCCCTTGTGGGCGAGTCAGGACCAGAGGGCATAATCTCAGAGTAATGGGTTGCCCATTTAAAACAGAGGAGGTGGAATTTCTTCTGAGGGTAGCAAATCAGTGGAATTCTTTGCTGCAGAGGGCTGTAGTGGTAGGGTCGTTAAGGATGCTCAAGGCTGAGATAGACAGATATTTAATCAGGAATGGAATCAAGAGTTATGGGGATAAGGCGGGAAGCGGAATTGAAGATCATATCAGATGAGGTCATGGTCTAATTGAATGGCAGAGCAGATGCTGGAGCAGCAACATCTTGTCTTCCAATTGAGTCCCGAGGGCTGCAACATGCCCAATGTTGAGTTCAGCAACTTTAGATTTTGACCTTTGATGCGCGATACAACTCACGAGGCTAGAGATGCTCAAGGAAATAAAGGCTTTTATTTACTATTACAATGAAGCTACCATATATAGTACACGATCCCAGACTGAGGGGTCCCAGACAGAGCACTAACCTTTATACCTCTCCCAGGAGGCGGAGCCCGACTGGGATGTACCATAATAACTATAATACAGGTAGAACAGCCCAACCCTAACCCCAACAGTAACAAGTAGAACAACCCAACCCTAACCCCAATAGCAACATATACAGACTCATAGTACTGGCCAGACCCTGGCTCAGTACTACCTGGTGGGAACCAACGATGGTTCACCACATTCACCCCTCCTTTGAAGACAAAGGTCGGCGGGGTACAAAAAAACACAGAATAATTTGTCATCAGTCTATAAGTTCAGACGGTCAGGGGGACCGCACCGTCGTTGTGACCTCCTCAACACCGGCGATGACACCGGAGTAGGCACTCGCGGTGGCGTTCTCCCCAAGGCGGTGTCCAACGGCTCCTCCACTGTCTCACGGGCCAGCTGACCCCGAGGTGATGACAATCCGTTGAGTTCCGACACTCCTGGAAGTGGCGACCATCTCCTGGACTCAGGCAAGCTGTACACGGGAGTAAAAGGGTTAAGTGATGGTCCCGATGCTGCCCGCGCAGTGTCAGGAGGGGAAACAATAGCAGGGGGATCTCTAACAGGAGGTATGGGAGCAACAGGGGTTTCCAAGTCCCCTGCTGGCGCCAGGTCTCGAATCGAGACCGTGTCCTCTCGCCCGTCAGGATATGCCACGTAGGCATACTGAGGGTTGGCGTGGAGGAGATGGACCTGTTCAACCAAAGGGTCAGACTTGCGGGCCCTAACATGTCGCCGCAGGAGGACAGGTCCTGAGTCCGTCAACCAAGACGGTAATGAGGTCCCAGAGGAAGACTTCCGAGGGAATGAAAACAGCCTCTCATGGGGAGTAGCGTTGGGTTGCCGTACACAGGAGTGAGAATCATAGAATCATAGAAACCCTACAGTGCAGAAGGAGGCCATTCGGCCCATCGAGTCTGCACCGACCACAATCCCACCCAGGCCCTACCCCCACATATTTTACCCGCTAATCCCTCTAACCTATGCATCTCAGGACTCGAAGGGGCAATTTTTTTAACCTCGCCAATCAACCTAACCCGCACATCTTTGGACTATGGGAGGAAACCGGAGCACCCGGAGGAAACCCACGCAGACACGAGGAGAATGTGCAAACTCCACACAGACAGTGACCCGAGCCGGGAATCGAACCCTGGACCCTGGAGCTGTGAAGCAGCAGTGCTAACCACTGTGCTACCGTGCCGCCCCGTGAGTGTATGGAGTGGAGCGCATCAGGGAGCACCTCTTGCCAACGGGAGACTGGAAGGCTTTTTGACTTCAACGCCAGTAAGACAGCCTTCCAGACTGTAGCATTCTCACGTTCCACCTGTCCGTTACCCCTAGGGTTGTAGCTTGTGGTTCTACTAGAGGCAATCCCGTATGAGAACAGGTATTGCCTCAAGTCATCGCTCATGAACGACGAGCCCCTATCGCTGTGGATGTAGCAGGGGTACCCGAACAGGGTGAAAAGATCACGAAATGCCTTGATAACCGTGGCAGCGGTTGTATCAGAGCAGGGAATGACAAAAGGGAATCTCGAGTACTCATCAATGATGTTGAGGAAGTACACATTCCGATCTGTCGAGGGAAGGGGGCCCTTAAAGTCCACACTCAGTCTTTCGAAGGGACGAGTGGCCTTAACGAGTTGTGCCCTGTCAGGTCGGTAAAAGTGCGGTTTGCATTCCGCGCATACCCGGCAGCTTCTAGTTATGGACCTGACATCCTCCACCGAGTAGGGTAGATTCCGGGCTTTTACGAAGTGGTAGAGCCAAGTGACCCCTGGATGGCAGAGGTCATTGTGGAGAGCCTGCAAACGGTCCTCCTGCATACTGGCGCATGTTCCACGCGACAGGGCATCCGAGGGCTCGTTGAGTTTCCCTGGACGATACATGATGTCGTAATTATAGGTGGAGAGTTCGATTCTCCACCTCAAGATCTTGTCGTTCTTGATCTTGCCCCGTAACGTGTTATTGAACATGAACGCCACGGACCGCTGGTCCGTGATCAGGGTGAACCGTTTTCCCGCCAAGTAATGGCGCCAATGCCGGACGGCCTCCACAATGGCCTGGGCCTCCTTTTCCACTGCCGAATGTCGAATTTCGGGGCATTGGAGGGTGCGAGAAAAAAGGCGACGGGCCTGCCCGCCTGGTTAAGTGTGGCGGCCAGGGCGAAATCAGATGCATCGCTCTCCACCTGAAAGGGGATGGACTCATCTACAGCGTGCATCGTGGCTTTCGCAATGTCGGCTTTTAGTTTATCAAAGGCCAAACGAGCCTCTGGTGCTAGGGGAAAAGAGGTAGACTTGATGAGCGGACGGGCTTTGCCCGCATAATTGGGGACCCACTGTGCGTAGTAAGAGAAGAAGCCTAAGCATCTTCTCAGTGCTATTGCGCTAGTGGGCAGGGGAAGTTCGAGGAGGGGACGCATACGGTCTGGCTCAGGGCCGATGACCCCGTTTTCCACCACGTATCCGAGGATGGCTAGGCGGCGTGTACGAAATACACACTTCTCCCTGTTGTAGGTCAGATTCAGGCGAGATGCAGTGCGTCGGAATTTAAGGAGATTGGTATCGTGGTCCTGCTGGTCATGGCCGCAGATGGTGACGTTATCCAGGTACGGGAAGGTAGCCCGCAGTCCGTTATGGTCCACCATTCGGTCCATAGCACGCTGGAAGACCGAGACCCCATTGGTGACACCAAAAGGAACCCTTAGAAATTGGTACAAGCGACCATCCGCCTCAAAAGCCGTGTATTGTCGGTCCTCTGGGTGAATGGGGAGCTGGTGGTAGGCAGACTTTAGGTCGATGGTGGAGAACACCCGGTACTGCGCAATCTGATTGAACATGTCAGATATGCGCAGGAGGGGGTACGCATCCAGCTGCGTGTATCTATTAATGGTCTGACTGTAGTCTATGACCATCTGGGGTTTGTTCCCACTCTTGACCACCACGACCTGCGCTCTCCAAGGACTAGCGCTAGGTTGTATGATCCCTTCCTTGAGGAGCCGCTGAACCTCAGATCGAACGAAGATCCGATCCTCAGCGCTGTAACGCCTACTCTTAGTCACGATGGGCTTGCAGCCTGGCACAAGATTCTGGAATAGGGAGGGTGTGGTAATCTTCAGCGTCGAGGCGCTACAGGTGGAGCGCGTTGGGCAATTTGGAGGCTGCTGTTCTCCCACTGAAAGCGGAGGGAGTGGCCCACCGTACTGTAGGGTTACACTCTTCAAGTGGACCATGAAATTTAGTCCGAGGAGTATTGGCGCGCAAAGGTGCGGTAACACCAGGAGCTTGAAGCTCTTGTAAACCGTGCCCTGCACCGTTAAATTTACCACGCAACTCCCTAGCACGGTGACAGACCGGGACCTTGATGCCATCGAAATCGTCTGCTTGACAGGTTGGATCCGGAGGCCACACCGCTTCACAGCGTCTGGGTGAATTAAACTCTCCGTGCTCCCGCTGTCAAACAGACAATTAATCAAGCGTTTGTTTACCTGTATGTCCATCATGGACTTGTCGAGTCTGTGAGGCTTTGCCTGGTCCAAGATGATCGACGCCACCGTTGGTTCGTGAGTGCCACTGCAGGCAGCTGAGATGGATGAAGATGACCCCTGCTGGTCGTTCGCGGTCGGTGCCGACCAAAATGGCTGCTCCCATAGGTCGCACGTGGGCGATGGCGCCAAAATCAGCGACCCCTGGTGGTCGCGCGTCTCTTGCGACTCCGTCGTCTGTAATGGCGACGTCCTGGCCTCGCACGTGGAAGAAACCCTCGACAATGCCGACAGCGAGGAACCCGGCTCCGGGGAGTCGCAGGCCGCACTGCTGTTCCTGGAAGTAAGTTTGGATCGACATACCTTCGAATAATACCCCTTCTTGCCGCAGGCGGAGCACAACACCGCTTTAGCGGGACATCGCTGCCGAGTGTGCTTCACTCCCCCACAGAAGTAACACCGCGGGCCGCCTGGAGCTGCTGCCGTCGTCAGGCCCGAGTGTGGGCACGCCATCACGCAGCTTTTCGGACCCGAGGGACGGGGTGGGATCTGCGACTGCTCCTGCCACGCTGTCTCCACGTGGTCTTCGGGATACAACGCTAGGCTTTTGGAGGCCGTCTCCAGCGTATCCGCTAGTTCTATCGACTTAGTGAGATCGAAATTACCTTGCTCCAACAGTCGGAGTCGGATATAAGACGATCCGATTCCCGCCACAAACGCATCTCGAGTGAGGTCATTCATGTTTTGGTCTGCCGACACTGCTTTGCAGTTACAGCCCCTGGCTAGCTGTAGGACCTCGCACGCGTACAGTTCCGTCGTTTCGCCGGGCTGCCGTCGTCGAGTGGCTAAAAGATATCGAGCATGCATCTCGTTTGACGGTTTAATGTAGCGCTTCTTAAGAAGCTCGAGGGCCCCTTTGTAGTCGGTGGCCGCACGAATCGCTAAATATACAGCGTCGCTTACCCTCGCGTGGAGGACCCGGAGTCAGTCGTCGTCTGTGGTGACCGCTGCGGAGGCTGCAAGGTAGTCCTGAAAACATTTCAACCAGTGGTCGAAGGTGTTAGAGGCGCCCGCCGCACGTGGGTCCAGCATAAGACGTTCGGGTTTTAACATTCGCTCCAGACTCTCTGTATCGTTTTCTTTTTTATTAACGACGAGAGTTCAATTAATAGTAAATAAAATTGATGCGCGTTATAACTCACGAGGCTAGAGATGCTCAAGGAAATAAAGGCTTTTATTTACTATTACAATGAAGCTACCATATATAGTACACGATCCCAGACTGAGGGGTCCCAGACAGAGCAGTGACCTTTATACCTCTCCCAGGAGGCGGAGCCCGACTGGGATGTACCATAATAACTATAATACAGGTAGAACAGCCCAACCCTAACCCCAACAGCAACATATATACAGACTCATAGTACTGGCCAGACCCTGGCTCAGTACGACCTGATGGGAACCAACGATGGTTCACCACAACCTTTCCCCTCCATCTTAAACTCCTTTTCTTCTCCTTTTTCTTAATTTTCTGTACATGTATGCACCAATGAAACACACCCCCTCCCCCTTCTCACACCAGGCCACCTCTTATTTGTTCTTAAATATGTTACTTTTTGTTGCAGTTTCTATCGCTCCAGCACATTCTTCCTCTTTTCAGTTCTGACGAAAAGACGATGACGCAAAACATTAACTCTGTCTCTGCTGATAGATGATGGTAGACCTAGTTTCCAGCATCCTCTGTTCTTGTTAGAGAAGGGAGGGTTTTGGCCGGGGCAGCTGTTTGAATCGTCTCAATCTTATTGACAAAGAAGTCCACGAGCTCCTTATAATTATTGGAGAGAAAGGTGGAGGTAACAGACGAGAAGAGTTTTAGTAGTAAAAATGGGAGTTATCTTTACATTCCAGGATGATCCTGGAATAGTGAACAGTTTTGGCAGACAACAGCAAGACCCAACAGCACTTTATGTGGTCCACCCAGGTCTTTAGTAAAAGGCAAAATCAGTTGGCCACCTATCTACTTAAGGCTACATTCCTGGGACCCAAGGGAGCTGAGGCGAGGACCATACATGGGAGCACCCAGATTGAGAGAAAGTTACAGGTAATCAATCTAATAAAGGAAAACATGAACATAAATATTACATAAATAAGTAACTAGTCTACGCAGAAAAGTCCTATTTGGATCATCATTATATAAACCTATATATATAAAATAGCTGATTCACACATCTTTGAGTGATTAAATAAGTAATGGTTAACCAGTAATTTCATCTGTACAATAAAAACCACTGCCAGTAAATTACTAATAGTCAGCACAAATCTATATTTATAAAATAAGTGATCAGACTAGGTGCATGATTTACAAAGTATGGCATTGAGCAGAGTACATTTATTGGAATTTTTTTAAAAATAGGATAATCGTGGAACATTTTTCATGTTTGGGTCTAAAGTTCTACATAAAAGGAGTAACTAGGATTTTTGGCATTCTCTGTAGTTCCATCTATGCAATCAGTTCTATGCTAGAGTCAGTGAGATAAGAACCAAGTAAGGAATCACAAAGCGTAATGAATAAACCATGTTTGAGGAGCTTTGCCAAGTAATGCAACATATTGGAAACTTTCCAGAAAGTTGGGAGCTCACAGTCAAAGTGCGTTGCTGGCAACAAATATTTGTTAAATTACTGTTCATATCTAATATATCCCTGCACTACTAATAGTCAGAAGTGAATTATCCTTCTTTTTCTTTTGAAGGGGACATTTCAAATATTTGTAACAGCAAATGGAAGACAGATTTTAATACTTGAAAGCATTTCAGATACCTATTGTCATATAGCAGATACCTATTGTCATATAACAGATACCTATTGTCATATAACAGATACCTATTGTCATATAGCAGATGCTGGCTGTCACGATTCCTAAAGACCAAGTGCCAAATGAACCCAAACCTATTATTTCTCCTGCTGCAACATCACGAATTGAAAATTCACACCCTTATTTTCAAATGCCTCCATGGCTTTATCCTTCCCTATCTCCAAGCTTCTCCATCCCTATATTTCTCCTAGATCATCATGCTGTTCTTGTTTTGGCCTCTAATTTTAATCACTCTACCAATGGTACTCATGTCTTCAGCTGCCAAAGTCCGGAGCTCTGGGATTCTCTTTCTAAACCTCTTCATCATTTTCTACTCCTTTGAAGACTTTCCTTAAAACCTCTCTCCATGACCAAACTTTCAGTCACCTAGTTTAATATATCCATGTGGCTCAATAGCAAAATTTGTCGATAATACTCCTGTGAAACATATTTGGGAAATTTTATTCTTTTAAAGACACTAAACAAGTGAAATTTGTTTTTTTTAAAAAATGAACATACACAAGTTTATTAGCGTTTACAAGCTCTGAAAGTTGGCAGCCATGGTTGCAAAGAAAAAGTCCATTTCAGGACCAACTGGAACCATTGGATTTTCTTCTTAGCATTTTTGCCTACACAATGGATATTAAGGCAAACTGTGGCCTCTGTTGATGTGTAAATGGCAGTAATAAGCTGATATTGGATGATTTAAATTAGCACTTATGGTGAAGCAGTATTTCTTCCCAGGTAATACACTGCAAAAACAGCTAGGTAGGCAAGGTGGGGGAGTGGGAACTCAGTTGGTCAATATGCTTTTTAAAAGTGCTCAGACTTGTAAAGTGTGCGCTTTTGACTAAAACTGTTTCAAACTCATCTCGAGCTCTCAATGTGCCAGGCAACACATGATTGAGGATGGTATAATCATGGATCTCCTCTTCTGCCCAGTTGCCCACCAACCCTGAACATGATAGGTCTATAGAGTAATGTTCTGACCAGTTGGTAGTTAGGCTTTTCAGCTCTGTCCATACCTTGAGTTTTTAGTATTCATTGCACAGGTAAGCTGTGTGTAATGGATTCATTTTAAATGTATGCATGGTCATCCTTCATTGAGAAAGCTCGGCACAACATCGTGGGCCGAAGGGCCTGTTCTGTGCTGTACTGTTCTATGTTCTAGAATCAGAACTGGTTTCCTGGTCATAAGATCATGATCTTATAAAATTCTACTGTTGCTGATAGCCTCAGGTTTTGGGCTCTTAGAGCAGTCCTTAGTTTATCGCACTTGGCACCTTGCCAACTGATATGATGCCTGGATCATTGTTGATTTTGTTCCATTGCAGCCATTGTTTATCACTGGCTTGCTGGGCTATTTGAGAGAACATTTGGAAATACTCAAATAGTGTTGGTCAGATCAACTGATATTGGCAGGTTTCATTCCCTGTAAGACTTTAGTGAATTAGTTAGATTTTTATTAACAATGAGACAAACTTTCCTGCTTATTTTTGTGGTGCTAGTCCACAATTTACCAGCTTTATTAAATTGAGTTTCACAGATTGCCATGTTGGGATTTGATCACACAACCTTTGGCTTGCTGTTCTAGTAATACAATTATTAAGTCAGTGTCAAAAACGTATTTTTATTGCCTTGTATCTTAATCATCTAACACAACAGTTAACTTTGATTCGTCTTTCATGGTTAGTTAATGCATGCCCAATGAAAACACTGAATTTACAGATCACAAAAAGTATGAGCTCCAAAAGGGAAATATTTTCAAATCAACCAAATACTTTCACTTCCAGAACTAGCACAAAAGACGACGATTGTGGGAGGCAAGTTATGTCAACCCAAAGACAAGTGTGGATATAGTCTACATTTTGTTGCCCATGGAAATTGCAAATTAGGCTGTACACTGTGGAGTAAACAGTCTACTTGTGATGGAGACAAGGTAATTGAAGCAGTGGAGATGACTGGACCTAGGGCAGTGTTCTGAGGAATTTTTGTTGCACCATCCACATCTTGGGGGAAGTCACCACTTGCCAACAACCCTTTGCAACAGCCAAATAAACACCATAGCTACTAGAGCAGTTCCAGTTCCTGATTCTCCAAAGCCTCTGCACCACCTCCAAGGCACAAGTCAGGAGTGTGGTTCAATTCTTTATACTTGCCTGGAAAGGCACAGTTGCAGTATACTCAAGAAGCTTAACACTATCCAAAACAAGCAGAACATTTGATTGTCATGTCTTCCAATAAGGTAAGCATCCACCTCCTCAACCATGATATTCCACAAATTGTGGCTGTAGTAACTGCACTGTAACAACTCGCCAAGGTTTCTTCAGCAATACCTCCCAAATCTGCCAACTTGAAGGGCAAAGGAAGCAGGTGCATTGGAATCCCACCAGTTCCAAGTTCCCCTTCAGATCGCACACCATTCTGTTTTGGATATTGTGCCTTCATCACCACTGGGTCACCACACGCCTGTTGTCGATTCAGGATGATCAGCAAACACCATGCCAGCACATTAGGCGATAGGCAATTAAGGTTGACTTTGGCAATGATGTCAACAGAAAATTAATTTTAAAAAAAGCCAACGTAGATTTTCCCTTCCCACTTGAATAATTTGTAGATAAGTAAACACTGCGAGAATCACTTCAAAAGTCCCAGCAGAAAACGGCATTCTAGAGTAAGACACAGAAGTATGTCACAGCATGACACCCAAGCATTATATCTGCAGGCTTTTGAACAAGGTTCCCAATTTTGTAAAATTCTAATGTATCATTTTAAGTTTTGCTTTATAAGCAGAAAATCACCCAACATACAATATGTATTTTGCAGTGTTCTTAATTTGTCTTTTTTTATAGCGTAGAGTGACAAGCTTTTGGAAACAATTAAATTTATGATAATTTAAATATATTTTAAATTTATTTTTTGTATTTGTACATCCTTCATCACAAGGGAGAGAGAAAAGGAGATAAAATTGAGCAGGTGGCCTGTTCTTAGCTCTTACCAATGTCTGTCCTACTGCCAGGAGAACAACAGCTTAAAGTCACAACACACTATTTTTTCCTTGGTACATAAAAGTATTCAGAACTTCGAACAGATAAATAAGCTAGCCAAGTTACCAGGTAAGAAAGTATGAAATATTGGCATCATACTACTCTGCAACATTATACAACAAAGATTAAAGTTTGAGGATTACAATTGAGAGAGACCTTTTCGTGAAAGAAATATCGTAGAAGTTAGTGTTAAACTGCAGCTGGTAATATTGACTTGTGTTCTCCAAATACATAATTCTCAATAATTACTGGTGATATGTTGTCCACAGAACAAAACCGTTGATTTATTTTAATCCATCATGACATTCTACCTGCCAAAAAGACTAATGGAATCATTATAAAAGCCCCTTTGAATAATAAAAGAGCAGCAGGTTACTAAATCTTTGTACTCCACAGAAGGAGTTTACTAAATCTTTGTACTCCATAGGAGGGGGAAGACAAAAACAGAAAATGAATACAAGTCACTAAGTGTCGCAGAATTTGCGTCACCGATATAAGTTTATTCGTGTAAAACTTTGAATTTGCCACCAAAATCAAACTTGCATTTTGTATATTAGGCATCAAAGTCTGAACTGGCTCCAAAGTAAAGTGGAAGACATTCTTGCATTCTGCCTTGTACGAACATTATGTTGTATCCTGGCATGACATTAACAGCATTAGTGGAAAGTAAAAGTCCTGCAAATCCACACGACAGCTACAGTGTAAACACATCCTTCTATTCTTTGTACAATAAACAACCATTAGAAAACTAAGGAGCACCCTGATCAATCTCTGATTATTAATTTCAATTTATTTTATCTCTTTGATACAAATAAAATGATCAGCGCTTGAATGGTATCTCTTTTAGTTACCAAACAAATAAACTAACTCAAATTAATTTAGAGTATGGACACAAATTACTGGTAATTTGAATAAATCTAACATCATGTAAAGAATCAAATAATTGCATCTTGGAATCAAATCACTGGGTAACAAGTTGGATTGACATTTAGAACATAGAACATAGAAAAAATACAGCATAAACAGGCCCTTCAGCCCACAAGTTGCGCCGGTCATGTCCCTACCTACCTAGGCTTATATATAGGCTTACCTATAACCCTCAATCCTATTAAGTCCCATGTACTCATCCAGAAGTCTCTTAAAAGACCCTATCGAGTTTGCCTCCACCACCACTGACGGCAGCTGATTCCACTCAGCCACCACCCTCCGAGTGAAAAACTTACCCCTGACATCTCCTCTGTACCTACTCTCCAGCACCTTAAACCTGTGTCCTCTCGTAGCAGCCATTTCAGCCCTGGGAAAAAGCCTCCGAGAATCCACCCGATCTATACCTCTCAAATATCTTGTACACCTCTATCAGGTCACCTCTCATCCTTCATCTCTCCAAGGAGAAAAGACCGAGCTCCCTGAGCCTATCCTCATAAGGCATGCCAACCAATCCAGGTAAATCTTCTCTGCACCTTTCAATAATTTCCACATCCCTCCTGTAATGAGGCGACCAGAACTGAGCACAGTACTCCAAGTGGGGTCTGACCAGGGTCTTATAAAAGCTGCATCATTATCTCCCGACTCCTAAACTCAATCCCTCAATTGATGAAGGCCAACACACCATACGCCTTCTTAACTACCTCCTCTACCTGCGAGGCCGATTTAAGAGTCCTATGGACCTGGACCCCAAGGTCCTTCTGATCCTCTACACTGCTAAGAGTCTTACCCTTGATATTATACTCCTTCATCCCATTTGACCTGCCAAAATGGACCACTACACATTTATCCGGGTTGAAGTCCATCTGCCACTTCTCCGCCCAGTCTTGCATCCTATCTATGTCACGCTGCAGCTTCTGACATCCCTCCAACCTATCCACTGTTTCTAAGTGAATTTATAATTAAGCTGCCACTCTTTCCCATAGAAAACCTACAGTGGGAAAAATTCTTGATACCAAGTTATTTCATTCCAGAATGTAACAACAACAAATTTATTTGCCAACAACGTGCCTGGCAGATGGAATGAATGTCAATATTCAGGAGTTGATGCAACAGCTTGACATTTTTCTTTCCATGAGCCCGGGCAGGAAGCAGATAACCATCTGAACAGCAGCAATCATATCCTAGAACTATAGAGTAGTACTTAGATATATTCAGGGAAGACATACAAAAGAATTTCCTCCATAGAAACAAAATATCTTTGTACCAAGAGAATATCCAGCTACAGTTAATATATTAGCCTACTGACAAAAAAACACCCACTCAAAAGCAGTAAAATGCATGGGGATAGGGTGTAGGAGTTGACCATGTAGAAATTGTTTCGTCATTGACTGTTAAGCAATAAATCTCTTGTGACAAGAACATCTTGTATTTATCTAGCACTACATCGCAAAGCATTTCACTTGATCATCGTCAAACAAAAATTTACACTGAGCCACAGAATCAATATTAAGGTAGATGACTGAAAGCTTGGCTCAAAGGCTTTACAGAGCATCTGAAAAAGCAGAGACAAAAGGTAGAGCGCAGAAAGGTCTAGGAAGAGAATTCCAGAGTTTAATGCTAAAGCGGCTGAAGGCCTATTCAGCAATAGTGGAACAATAAAAATTGAGGGAGCTCAAGAGGACGGAACTGGTGGAGTGCAGAGCACTCGGGAGGGTTGTTGGGCTGGAAGGACTTAGAGAAAGGGAGGAGCAAGGCTTGTCTACCCAATAGTTGCAGCAAAAGTAACAACTTGGCAGGTGAAATAATACGAAGGAAAAAACAATTAGGTCCGGATTTCTAAAACCTAAAATAAGACCAGAGATATTTTTGAAAATGGACACACCAGCCAATAGCTGAATTGCTGCAGGGAGATTCTTGAATAGACAATGGAACCCAATCCTGCTACCAGACAAGGTACTTTTCAAAGCATCCAGAAACTAATAGTCAACTCCAGAAGGGACAATGGGACATAATAGCCATCTCATCAAGAGGTTTCCTGTGTAATGCCCAGACAGATTTTTGTGGATTCGCCTTCCCACTTCGGAATATACAAAGAATGGGTTAAAAGCCAGTTGAAAAGCTGCCCCAGATGTCCATCTGTGTGTGTTCTCTGAGAACAAGTGTTGGAAGTTTGACACAGAAGTAAAAGCCAACAAGCATACTCCCAGCACCCCTGCCAGTAAGTCATTTTTTGCAGGCATTTCTTGAACCTCTCTCTGACTATGGAAGTCCAGTAAGAAGTTTAACAACACCAGGTTAAAGTCCAACAGGTTTATTTGGTAGCAAAAGCCACACAAGCTTTCGGAGCTCTAAGCCCCTTCTTCAGGTGAGTGGGAATTCTGTTCACAAACAGAGCTTATAAAGACACAGACTCAATTTACATGAATAATGGTTGGAATGCAAATACTTACAACTAATCAAGTCTTTAAGAAACAAAACAATGTGAATGGAGAGAGCATCAAGACAGGCTAAAAAGATATGTATTGTCTCCAGACAAGACAGCCAGTGAAACTCTGCAGGTCCACGCAACTGTGGGAGTTGCAAATAGTGTGACATGAACCCAATATCCCGGTTGAGGCCGTCCTCGTGTGTGCGGAACTTGGCCAAGTTCCGCACACACGAGGACGGCCTCAACAGGGATATTGGGTTCATGTCACACTATTTGCAACTCCCACAGTTGCGTGGACCTGCAGAGTTTCACTGGCTGTCTTGTCTGGAGACAATACACATCTTTTTAGCCTGTCTCGATGCTCTCTCCATTCACATTGTTTTGTTTCTTAAAGACTTGATTAGTTGTAAGTATTCGCATTCCAACCATTATTCATGTAAATTGAGTCTGTGTCTTTATAAGCTCTGTTTGTGAACAGAATTCCCACTCACCTGAAGAAGGGGCTTAGAGCTCCGAAAGCTTGTGTGGCTTTTGCTACTAAATAAACCTGTTGGACTTTAACCTGGTGTTGTTAAACTTCTTACTGTGTTTACCCCAGTCCAACGCCGGCATCTCCACATCATGACTACTATGGAAGTCCAGTCAGCAGAAGACCACAGCTGAACAAAGAATTGGGAAGTTTCTCTACTAAACTGCAGAGCACTGAAATTATAAAACTGACTATTCACCTACCAAAGTCAACTCGACTGGAATCTCAAATCACATTGCTCAATCGTCTACTTCTCATGAATCAAGGACTGTTACATATAGCTTTTTGTTATATTTAATTACTTTGAATTTAATTTTCCCTTCTAATCTGTATGAACATATATGCATGTGTTTTACTATTTTCTCACCTTTAATAATTAATACATTCACTCGATCTTTAACTCAAGAAAGCCTGATTAAATTAGTTTCTTTTTAGAACATAACTAGAGTGTCTAGGAAAAAGGTATCCGCAAAACAGGATCCTTTATAGATTAAATCTTGTTGCAACGAACAGAGGGGGTTGAATAAAGAGAGGGAGCCAGTTCATTCCTCTTCATCCAGAACTGTAACAATTTGGGGATATCCCAGCCAGTCACTGATAAATTGAGGGGTCTTATCCAGATCAACAGCTTTGGAGAAACCGCACCTGGGGTGCGTCATAACAATTTTGGGGCTCATCATTTGTGATTGTTCTCATAGAGGGGTAACAAATCTGGGGCTGGTGATCCAGATGTTGCTCTCACAGAAGAAATGAATGAATGAATGGGGAAAAAACTTGGCAGAAAGCCCAACATTTTAAAAGAGATGGCCAATAGTCTGCAGGTGGAAATTGAGAACAATGAAACAGATTAAAATTTGAGAAGTGGAAATTAGAATTTCAGCAGCCAGGAAAGGAAAGAGAAGGGAAAGAGAGAAAGGGGAAAGGAATTTTCCCCAGATACGATCTAAGGAGATCCATCAAAGATGCCAAAAGACCAAGTTAGAGTCCCAGGCGAGCCACACTGAACCCCGCCGACTATGGCAAGGTCTGCAAAACATAACAGGCTACAAGATGAAGGCATGTAAAATCGCCGGCTCCAACGCACCTCTCCCTGATGAGTCGAATGCATTCTACACCCGTTTTGAGCAAGAGGTCAGCGAGAGCATGCCCTCTACCCTGGAAGCCCTGGATGAATCTGTATCTGGGGTCACCATTGCAGATGTCAGGGCAGCTTTCTTGAAGGTTAACCCACGGAAAGCAACTGGCCCGGATAGGGCACCCGGACGTGCACTCAGATCCTGCGCGGATCAGCTGGCGGAGGTATTCACAGACATCTTCAAACTCTCTTTACAACAATCTGAGGTCCCTGTCTGCTTCAAGAAGACGACCATCATCCCGGTACCTAAGAAAAACTAAGTAGCGTGCCTTAATGACTATTGGCTGGTGGCTCTGACATCCATCATTATGAAGTGCTTCAAAAGGTTAGTCATGGCACAAATCAATTCCAGCCTCCCAGACTACCTGGATCCACTTTGCCTACCACCGGAACAGTCCACAGCAGACACCATCTCCCTGGCCCTCCACTCAACCCTGGAACACCTAGATAACAAGGACACCTATGTCAGACTCCTATTTGTTGACTACCGCTCAGCCTTCAACACTATTATTCCCACGAAACTCATCTCCAAACTCAGTGGCCTGGGCCTCAGCACCTCCCTCTGCGATTGGATCCTGAACTTCCTAACTCATAGGCCACAATCAGTAAGGATGGGCAACAACACCTCTTCCACAATCATCCTCAACACTGGTGCCCCACAAGGCTGTGTTCTCAGCCCCCTACTATACTCCTTATATACCTATAACAGTGCGGCCAAATTCCCCTCTAATTCGATTTTCAAGTTTGCTGACGACACCACCGGATCTCAAATAATGATGAGACAGAGTACAGGAATGAGATAGAGAATCCGGTGAACTGGTGCAGCAACAATAATCTCTCCCTCAATGTCAACAAAACGAAGGAGATTGTCATCGACTTCAGGAAGCATAAAGAACATGCCCCTGTCTACATCAATGGGGATGAAGTAGAAAGGGTCTAGGGCTTCAAGTTTTTAGGTGTCCAGATCACCAACAACCTGTCCTGATCCCGCCATGCCTACACTACAGTTAAGAAAGCCCATCAATGCCTCTACTTTCTCAGAAGACTAAGGAAATTTGGCACATCAGCGACAACTCTCACCAACTTTCACAGATGCACCATAGAAAGCATTCTTTCTGGTTGTATCACAGCTTGGTATGGCTCCTGCTCTGCCCAAGACCGCAAGGAACTACAAAAGGTTGTGAATGTAGCCCAATCCATCATGCAAACCAGCCTCCCATCCATTGACTGTCTGCACTTCCCGCTGCCTCGGCAAAGCAGCCAGCATAATTAAGGACCCCACGCACCCCGGACATTCTCTCTTCCAACTTCTTCTGTCGGGAAAAAGATACAAAAGTCTGAGGTCACATATCAACCGACTCAAGAGCAGCTTCTTCCCTGCTGTTGTCAGACTTTTGAATGGACTTACCTTGCATTAAGTTGATCTTTCTCTACACCCTAGCTATGACTTTAACACTACATTCTGCATTCTCTCGTTTCCTTCTCTATGAACAGTGCGTTTTGTCTGTAAAGCGTGCAAGAAACAATACTTTTCACTGTCTGTTAATACATGTGACAATAATAAATCAAATCAAATTTCAGCTAAGGAGCAGGAATCCTGCAGGGTCCCTTGAAGACACCACTTGCTCAGATTTAAGAGGCGGCAATCCCGAAATTTGATGAAGCCTTCTGTATCCCTTTCGAGTGGTTAGCACAACAGCTAAAGCGGCCGGTCTAACAGTGATCTTTAGAGCTGCAGAATAAGCTTTCAAAGAAAGATCATGACATTTAATCCTTCTGCCTGAGGAATGTATCACTGACTATGAGGCAGTGAAAATAGCTACTTTAAGTGTGCAACAGTTAGTGCCAGAGACATCCCATCAGGAATTTCCACTCCTCAGGAAATGGCCTGACGAGTCATACCTGGAATTCTAAAGGCTTAAGCAACTTGCTTTTCAGCAACGGGTGTGGGTGCTTAAAACAGATGTCACTTATGAAAACTTCTGTGAAATGATTCTCCTTGAAGATTATAAAAACTCCATACCATTACCACTAAAATCACACCTAGAGGAGCAGAGGGTCACAGGTACCAGTCAGGCAGCCACAATGGATGCCAATTATTGATAGGAAACTGATCACCCATAGGAGAGGGGGGGGGGGGGAATTCTGGGGGTCCTCCTCGGAACAGACAGGGTGATGCCGAAATGAAAAGTGAGGTCAAGAAGACGGTGCTTTAATTGCCGGAAGGTAGAGCATTTCTGGGCCAACTGCTGGAGGCTATTGGAAAAACCAGGGATTTAATTGGGGCACGTACAGCCTGTGCAGAGAATGGGAGTCAGTCAGAGACCATAGCAGATCAGACAATGGCTCTGACCACAGCTGCGAATCCTTGCAGGGGCACTTGTGAGTGTGGATGAGGTTAAATGAATCTCAGAATTACCAGGGTTTTGTATCCAAAGGAAGAGTGACCCCATTTCCCCAAGGTGAAATGGGTAAACCTGCAGTAATACTGAGGGATACAGGGGCCAGCCAGAGTCTGACCTTCTCACTGGAGAAAGTCACACATGCCAGGGTTCTCGTAAAGGGGATTCAAGGAGGATACATGCTCATTCCCCTAAATCGAATGCACCGAGTGCGACCTTCTATCAGGACTAGTGACAGTTTGCTTGTGGATGGGGTGCCTGCTCCTTGTCAATTTTTGCTCATGTACATGTCCCAAATTGGGACAGTGAAAATTTCTTTCACTCATTTTCATAGTCCCTGCCAGATATGGGCTTGAGTTTATTTATTTTAGGGGATGACTTCAATTGCTGGCTAAATCTCACCTGTGACCGCTCCTCTACTAAAACCAGCACGTCTTTGACGTCTGCTGAGATTATTAAATAATTCCTTCAGAAGTATGCAGTCTCAGACCCATGATGTTTCTTCAACCCAAGTAGTGAGGAATACCCCTTATGCTCCCGTTTATTATTCAGACACACGTATTGATTATTGATTATTTTTTATTAGATAAACAAACTTCTTCTGGCTGCCCACTCCTATTCATACAATGCCACTATTATTTCTGCTCACGCTCCTCTAACAATGGATTCACTATTTTGTGGCAGGGCTGAATAACATTCCCCCTGGCAATCTAATACACGCATGCTCACAAATGATGACTTTGCTAACTTGTTGTCGGCCAGATAGATGCTTTTATAGCTATTAACAATAGCCCCGATATCTCTGCCTCTGTTCTACGGGAATAACGGAAGTCCTTGAAGGCCTACTTCAGAGGGCAGATCATGTTCTATGCCGCCGATGAAAGAAAAGAGTAAAAAATTACGTGAACTATCAGAACATATTATTTAATTGGACAAAATAAACCCACTAATCTATCTCCAGCTGTATAGAGGAGCATCTCTTATATGTTGACTTTTAATGCCTTCTCTACACAAACTGAGGAGATGCTGTTTAAGTCACAACATGCATATTATGAACATGGTGACAAGGCAAGTAAACTGTTGGCCTACCAACTCAGTCAGCCATCCTCAACCCCTCTAATTGCACAGATCCAAATTGCTGCCGGCATATCAGTTGATCCTCAGCAAATAACTAATCAATTTAAACAATATCATGCTACCTTGCATAAGTCCAAACATCTTATGACACATCAGCCTTTTAGAATTTTTTTGAATTTTTGAATGTCTCCACCATTGGTCCTGCCTCAATGAGTTGTTTAGAGGAGCTTTTCACCATAGATGAAATGATAAAGGCAACTAGAGTCATGCAATGTGGAAAGTGTCAAGGAACAGATGGATATCCTATTGAGTTTCACAAAAGAATTTTCAGACAAACCTTCTAGTACTTAATGTATTTAATTAGCCGTTTAAATCACGATGTCTCCTTCAAACCCTAAGACAGGCCTTAATTTGATTTTTTAAGAAAACAACAAAGATCCCCTTGCATGCTGCTTTTTTAGACCAATTTCATTGCTTAATTAGATTTTAAGCTAATAGCCAAAATATTGGCTGTATGTTTAGGCTGGAATTTTCTGGCCATTTACACCTCACCGCTGCTGCAAGTGAAGACGGTAAATGTAGCGTGCAGTCAAATCTCCGTTCGCTGAAGTGGGACCAGAGAATTCTGCTGGTGTGAACGGCTGGAAAATTCCACTCAAAATCTATTCTTCACAGAATCCCAACAGTGCAGAAAGGGGCCATTCGGGCCATCAAGTCGACACCAATTTCTCTGACAAAGTATCTCACCCAGGCTTATCTCCATAACCCAAAACATTTCCCATGGCTAATCCATTTAATTTACACATCTTTGGACACTAAGGGGCAATTTAGCATGGCCAATCCACCTAATCTGTACATCTTTGGACTGTGGGAGGAAATCGGAGCAGCTGGAGAAAACCCACACAATGGGAGAACGTCTAAATTCCACACGGTCATCCAAGACCGGAATTGAAGCCGGGTCCCTGGCGCTGTGAGGCAGAGGTGCTAACCAATGCGCATCATGCCATCCTTTCTTCCCTCCATTGTTTCTCCTCTCCAGACTGGATTTATGAAAAAGACACTTTTTTTGATAACAAAGAACAAAGAATATTACAGCACAGGAACAGACTCTTCGGCCCTCCAAGCCTGCACGGACCATGCTGCCCGACTGAACTAAAACCTCCTACCCTTCCAGGGATCATATCTCTCCATTTCCATCCAATTCATGTACTAGTCAAGACACCCCTTAAAAGTCACTATTGTATCTGCTTCCACAACTTCCCCCATCCTCGAGTTCCAGGCACCCACCACCCTCTGTAGAAAAAAAAAATTGCCTCGTACTACGTGTGCTTCAGTAAGGCCTTTGACAAGGTCCCTCATGGCAGACTGGTGCAGAAGGTGAAGTCGCATGGGATCAGAGGTGAGCTGGCCAGTGGATACGGAACTGGCTCGGTACCTTAAACTTTGCCCCTCACACCTTAAACCTATGCCCCCTAGTAATTGACTCTTCCACCCTGGGAAAAAGCTGACTATCCACTCTGTCCATAATCTTGTAGACTTCTATCAGGTCCGCCTCAACCTCCATCGCTCCAGTGAGAACAAACCAAGTTTCTCTAACCTCTCCTGATAGCCAATATCCTCCATACCAGGCAACATCCTGGTAAATCTTTTCCTTTCCAAAGCTTCCACATCTTTCTGGTAGTGTGGCAACCAGAATTGAACACTATATTCCAAGTGCGGCCTAACTAAGCTTCTATAAAGCTGCCACATGACTTGCCAATTTTTAAACTCAATGTCCCGGCCAATGAAGGCAAGCATGCCGTGTGCCTTCTTGACTACCCTCTCCACCTGCGTTGCCACTTTCAGTGACCTGTGTACCTGCACACCCAGATCCCTCTGCCTATCAATACTCTGAAGGGTTCTGCCATTTACTGTATATTTCCTATCTGTATTAGACCTTCCAAAATGCATTACCTCACATTTGTCCAAATTAAACTCCATCTGCCATCTCTCCGCCCAAGTCTCCAACCGATCTATATCCTGCTGTATCCTCCGATGGTCCTCAACACCATCGGCAAATCCAACAATCTTTGTGTCGTCCGCAAACTTACTAATCAAGCCAGTTATATTTTCCTCCAAATCATTTATATACATCACGAACAGCAAAGGTCCCAGCACTGATCCCTGAGGAACACCACTTGTCACAGCCCTCCATTCAGAAACGCACCCTTCCACTGCTACCCTCCATCTTCTATGACCGAGCCAGTTCTGTATCCACCTTGCCAGCTCACCTCTGATCCCATGCGACTTCACCTTCTGCACCAGTCTGCCATGAGGGACCTTGTCAAAGGCCTTACTGAAGCACACGTAGACAACATCCATTGCCCTACCCTCAATCATCTTCGTCACTTCCTCGAAAAAATCAATCCAGTTAGTGATACAGGACCTCCCCTTCACAAAACCATGTTGCCTCTCGCTAATACGTCCACTTATTTCCAAGTGGGAATAAATCCTGTCTCGAAGAATCCTCTCCAATAATTTCCCTACCACTGATATAAGGCTCACCTTCCTGCAATTACCTGGCTTTTCTTGCTACCCTTCTGAAAGGAACAACATTGGCTATTTTCCAATCCTTTGGAATCTCCCCTGCACAGTAAGAAGTCTCACAACACCAGGTTAAAGTTGGACTTTAACCTGGTGTTGAGAGACTTCTTACTGTGGTTATCCCAGTCCAACACCGGCATCTCCACATCATGACCTTCCCTGTAGCCAATGAGGATACAAAGATTTCTCTCAAAGCCCCAGCAATTTCCTCCCTTGCCCCTCTCAGCATTCTGGGGTATATCCCATCAGGCCCTTGGGACGTGCTACCTTAATGTTTCTCAAGAACCCTAATACCTTCTCCTTTTTGATCTCAACAGGACTCAAACTATCTACACACCCTTTCCCAGACTCATTATCCACCAAGTCCTTCTCTTTGATAAATACTGACGCAAAGTACTCATTTAATACCTCATCCATTTCCTCTGGCTCCACGCATAGGTTCCCTCCCCTGTCCTTGAGTGGGCCAACCCTCTCCCTGGCTACCTTCTTGCTCTTTATATATGTATAAAAAGCCTTGGGATTTTCCTTAATCCTGCTGGCCAATGATTTTTCATGACCTCTTTTAGCCCTTCTTACTCCTTGCTCAAGTTTCTTTCTGCTTTCCTTGTATTCCACACTTGCTATATGTGTTCCCAGCCTCCTAAGCTTTGACAAATGCTTCCTTTTTCTCTTTGACTAGGCTCACAATATCTCTCGTTATCCAATGTTCCCAAAACTTGCCATACTTATCCCTCATCCTTACAGGAATGTGCCGGTCCTGAATCCCTATCCACTTGCACTTGAAAGCATCCCACATGCCAGATGTTGATTTGCCCTCAAACATCTGCCCCCAATCTACATTCTTCAGTTCCTGCCTAATATTGTTGTAATTAGCCTTCCCCCAATTTAGCACCTTAACTTGAGGACTACACTTATCTTTATCCATCAGTACCTTAAAGTTCACTGAATTGTGGTCACTGTTCCCGAATTGCTCCCCTACTGAAACATCGACCACCTGGCCAGGCTCATTCCCCAATACTAGGTCCAGTATGGCCCTTTCCCTAGCTGGACTATCTACATACTGTTTCAAGAAGCCCTCTTGGATGCTCCTTACAAACTCTGCCCCATCCATGCCCCTAGCACTAAGTGAGTCCCAGTCAATATAGGGGAAGTTAAAATCTCCCACCACAACAACCCTGTTACTTTTACACCTTGCCAAAATCTGCCCACATATCTGTTCCTCTATCTTGTGCTGGCTGTGGGGAGGCCCATAGTAAACCCCCAACATTGTGACTACACCCTTCCTATTCCTGAGCCCTACCCATATTGCCTTGCTGTACGAGGCCTCCGAGGTGTCCTCCTGCAGTATAGTTGTGATATTCTCCTGAACCAGTAGCGCAACTCCCCTACCCCTTTTACATCTCCCTCTATCCCACCTGAAATATCTGTATCCTGGAATGTTAAGCTGCCAATCCTGTCCTTCCTTTAACCAAGTCTCTGTAATGGCAACAACATTACAGTTCCAAGTACTAATCCAAGCTCTAAGTTCATCTACCTTGCCTGCTACACTTCTCGCATTGAAACAAATGCACTTCAGTCCACCAGACCCTCTTTGATTAGCAACACACCCTGCCTGCTCTTTCTCCGAGTCTTACTGGTCCTGCTGTCTGGTTCCCCTTCAGCTAATTCACCTTTTCTTTGATTCCCACCACCGCCCCCCAACAAAATGGTATACTTGTTAAAGAGAGGGACGACCACATGGTATTCCTGCACTGATTGCCTGCCTCTTCTATCAGTCACCCATCTGTCTGCCTGCACCCTGGGTGTGACCACATCTCTAAAGCTCCTATCTATGACGCTTTCCGCCATAACCAGTGAGCTTTAATATTATGTACAGCCCCTCAACCACAAAACTCCCAGAGATCTCAAGTTCTTTAGGTGCTAAGAAGCATGCTGATCATGTTGAGTGGGTCTACCTTTATGCTTTGGAAAAAATTGGATTTGGCACACACAGATTTTGTTTCTTGGGTTAAATTGTTGTCTTCTGCCTCTCTGTCATTGGTCAAAATAAATAATATCCACTCCGAATATTTTCCTCTTTTTCAAGGTACCAGGCAAGGGTGCCTCCTTTTCCCTCAACTATTTGCTATAGCCATTGAGCCCCTTGCTATTGCACTTCATGATAGCCACTGCATGACAGGAATACGTATGGAGGGAGACATTGAACAGAAGGTCTTATTTTTGCAGACCTCCTTTATATTATAGACCCTGCGGTGTATTTGCCTAACGCTTTGTCTATTATCGTATTTTGGGTTTATAAACTCAATTTGAATAAGGGCAAATTTTTCCTTTGAATGCAGCAGCTTGTAACTTTTCACTGCATACACTATCTTTTAAGATCTCCTTAATCAATTTGTCTGGTCTATTCTCCCTAGCAGGTCACTGTCAAAATGAATTCCTTTCCAAATTTTCATATCTTTTTCAGTGTATTCCAATTTTCATCCCTAAACTGTTTTTTCATAAGCTCAATCATCTCATTTCAGATTTAATTTGGAATAGAAAGGTCCCAAGATTTTGCAGAGCAATTTTGCAAAGACCAAAGATCTTTGGTAGGCATGAGTGTGCCCAATTTCATTACTGTGCTGCCAACTTGAAGGCTATCCTATATTGGTTATAGGCAGACACTCAACTGGTCGTCCCAGTCTGGTTGCACTTAGAATCATCACCTTGTACCCCTTCTTCCTTGGCGGCACTAATTTGCTCTTCCACCATTTCAGCCACCTCCCTTTATACCAAGAATGTCATTGTTAAGTCGACCCTTAGAATTTGGATAGAAGTCAGATGCCAATTTGGTTGCAAACATTTTCAATGCTCTCCACACTTTGTGAACTACTTTTTTCTTCCCTCTCTCCTGGGTGGAGCTTTTAATATTTGGACCGCATGATGATGATACATTTGCATAATTTCAACAGATTATGGACAATTATTCCCTCCCCAAAACCTATTTTTTCAGATTCTTGCAGGTACATACCTTTGTAAGCAACATGACTCCTCAGATCCCTACTCTTACCTCACACTTCCCTAGTGATGCATTTTTGACTCTAACCCCAACTATGAGGGGAGTTGTACCTATTCTACATGATAAAATTCTTTCATAGCCCTACATTATCAACTGTAAAGGCCTTATGGGAGCAAGACTTGGGTGAGAAATTCACAGATGTGAATTGAGATGCAGTATTATATCACATTCATTCCTCATCCATCTGCGCTAAACACAATGTGACAATGTAAAATCTTCCATTGCACCCATCTGATTAAAGTGAGACGAAGATTTATCAAGGTATCGATCCCATCTGTGACAGATGTCATCAGGCCCCTGCTACCTAGATATATGTGCTTTGATCTTTCCCATCCTTGCATAGAAACCGAACAACCATCTCTAAAACTCTCTCTGAAATATTGCAAACCCCTGTTGATACAAGTCCACTGACTACATTTTTCGGTGTGCAACCAACAATCCTTCCATGGGCCAAATATAAAACAGATTTCATTGTCTTTGAGACTCTTCTGGCAAGACATTTAACTTTACTTAGATGAAAGTGTGTGCTCTTCTATCCCACTCCCATTGGATTAAAGATGTGCTATATTTCATTAAATTGGAAAAAGGTAGGCAGTATGCAGCTCTACGACATACTTTGACAAGATTTGGCAACCATCTTTAGTATATATGGAGAAATTGCAACTCATCTTCACAACACAGAATTGCAATGGGTACCCGCACAAGCTATGCTTGTCTTTTTATGGGCTGTGTAGAACATTCCTTGTTCCAGGCCTACCCAAGTCCCCTCCCACAACTCCTTTACCAGTACATCAATGACTATTTTGGTGCTGCTTCATGCTCTCATCCGGACCTCAAAAAATTCATCAACTTTGCTTCCAGTTTCCACCCCTCATCGCCTTCACCTGGGTCCATCTCAGACACTTCCCTTCCTTGACCTTTGTGTCTCCATTTCCGGCAATAGACTATCTACCAATATCCATTACAAGCCCACCGACTCCCACAGCTATCTGGACTACAGCTCTTCAGACCCTATATCCTGTTCTCTCTCTCAGCTCCTTCGCCTCCGCCCATTTGTTCTGATGATGCTACTTTCCAAAGTGGTGCTTCTAATATGTGCTCTTTTTTCCTTAACCATGGATTCCCATCTACAGTTGTTGACAGAGCCCTCAACAGCGTGCAGTCCATCTCTCGCACCAGACCCTCACCTCCCTCCCAGAACAAGGATAGAGACCCACCCCCTTGTTCTCACATTTCACCCCACCAGCCTGCGCATGCAAAGCATAATCCTTCACCATTTTCGCCAACTCCAGCGTGATGCCGCCACCAAACACATCTTCCCTTCACTCCCTCTGTCAGCATTCCGCAAAGACTGTCCCCTCCGGGATAACCTAGTCCACTCCTCCACTATACCCAAACACCTCTCCCATCACTCATGGCACCTTCCCATGCAATCGCAGCAGGTGTAACACCTGTCCCTTTACCTCTTCTATGCTGACCATCCAAGGTCCAAAGCATTCATCCCAGGTTAAGCAGCATTTCACTTGCACCTCTCAAATTTGGTGTATTCCATTCGCTGCTCCCAATGTGGTCTCCTCTATAATCGGAGAGACCAAGTGCAGACTGGGTGATCGCTTTGCTGAGCACCTTCGGACTGTGCGCAATCAGGACCCTGACCTTCCGGTTGCTTGCCATTTTAACACACGATCCTGCTCCATTACCCACATGTCTGTCCTTGGCCTGCTGCAATGTTCCAGTGGAGCTCAAGGCAAACTGGAGGAACAGCATCTCATCTTCCAGCTAGGCACTTTACAGCCTTCCAGGCTCAAAATCGAATTCAATAACTTCAGATGATTAGCTCTACCCCACCTCGACCCCTTTGTTTTAATTTTATTTAATTTTTTTACTGTTCTCCACCTTTTATTTCTTTATTGTCTTTCTTCATTCCCACCCACTCTTTCCTCAACTTTATGCCCCCTTTCCTTAACTTTTCTCCCTCTTTGCTTCCCCTTTTCTATATTTTACCTCTCTCCCACCCATCCATCCCCTTCCCCCACATCTTCATCTGTCACAGCTTATCCTCTGATTTTAGCTTCTCTGCCGTTTGGCCATTCACACCTTCTATTCTCTCTGTGGACTGCCATTAGCAGCCTTTCCCCTTGTTTCTGTGGCTATGACTCACTTTTCATTCCCTCCCCTTGCAGTATAAATATCTCCCACTGTCTATGTCTTTTAGCTTTGACAAAGGGTCATCTGGACTCGAAATGTCGGCTCTTTTCTCTCCTTACAGATGCTGTTAGACCTGCTGAGATTTTCCAGCATCCGCAGTAATTTACTTTCATACAGAGAATTGCCTGTTGCTTTCTTTTTCATTAAAAATCTTAATTTTGTTAGCCCAAATCCCCATTTTATCTTTCTGTTTGTTTCCTAAGGTGATCAGCACGCATGGTTTTTTTTGTGTGGTTTGCTTATTTGTTGGTGGCATGTTGTTTTCCCCTTTTTCTTTCTCTTCTCTAGTGTGTACATTCACTGTACACAAGTTGATTCTTCTCTATGTCTCATTGACTATTCTCTCTTAAATATAACATTGAAATAATGGAAAGCAGTTGTCTAGTGCATTGTGCCACTCAATAGTAGGACCATATTTTGTGTACGGGCATACATGTACTGCACCTGAAGCAGGAGTGCAATGTAATCTTATGGGAAAATGAAATAAATCAGCTGGAGAGAGGAAATTTGTCATGCTACGGGGAAACGGGCAGGGGAGTGAGACTAGCTGAGTTTACCTTGCAGAGAACCAGCAAAGGCACATCAGGCATAGTCAATTCCCTTCTGGAAATTTACCATTAAATTTGCTTCCAATGACCTTTCAGCGATGGCTTTTTGGATCCTTCCATAATAAAATTTCTCCTCATCTCCTCAGGTTTTATCAACTTGCCTTAACAGATGTCTTTCAGTTACCGACTCTTTTATAAAAAAAGTTCATTAGTCACAAATAAGACTTACACTGCGATGAAGTTACAGTGAAATTCCCCTAGTCGCCTGGCACCTGTTCGGGTCAATGCACCTAACCAGCACGCCTTTCAGAATGAGGGGGGAAATCGGAGCACCCGGAGGAAATCCACGCAGACACGGGGAGAATGTGCAAACTCCACACAAACAGTGACCCAAGCCGGGAATCGAACCCAGGTCCCTGGCACTGTTAAGCAGCAGTGCTAACCACTGTGCCACCATGCCGCCCCTTCTCCACTGGGACTGGTTCTTATTTATTCTATCAAACCTTGGGTAAATTTGAACACATCTATTAAATCTCCAGTGGCAGTTTATTAGCATTAGTTGTGTACTACTCTTTCCTTTACAACGAAAGAACAGAGCAAAAGGAATGCAAAAACGGTACGGCAATAATCATGGGGGACTTCAACCTGCATATTGATTGGCTGACTCAAGTTGGAAGGGATGGGATGGAGGAAGAGTTCTTAGAATGCTGTCGGGATAGTTACCTTGAACAGTATGTTACAGAACCGACGAGGGAACGAGTTATCTTAGATCTGGTAATGTGTAACGAGGTAGGTAGAATTAAGGATGTTCTTGTGAAGGACCCTCTTGGGTCAAGTGATCGAAGGGTCGAATTTCTGATACAAATGGAAGACGAGAAAGAAGGGTCCCATACCAGTGTCCTCTGTTTGAACAGAGGGAAGTACGATAGGATGAGGGCTGAATTGGCTAAGGTGGACTGGGAGAGCAGACTGGTAGGTAGGACAGCTGAGGAACAGTGGAGGATTTTTAAGGAGATCCTTTTCAGTACTCAGCAACAATATATTCCGGTGACAAAGAAGGACTGTAAGAAAAGGGATAACCAGCCGTGGATAACGAAGGAAATTAAGGAGAGTATTAAATTAAAGACCGATGTGTACAGAGTGGCCAAAAATAGTGGAGAATCGGAAGATTGGGAAAACTTTAAGAAACAACAAAGAACAACTAAGAAAGCGATAAAGAAAGGAAAGATAGATTATGAAGCTAGGTGAGCTCTAAATATAAAAAATGATAGTAAAAGCTTTTACAAATATATAAAAAGGAATAGAGTGGCAAGAGTGAATGTTGGACCCTTGGAGGACGAGAGGGGGGATTTAATAGTGGGAAATGAAGAAGTGGCTGAAACTTTAAATAAGTTTTTTGTGTCGGTCTTCACGGTGGAAGACACAAATAGTTTATCGAATATTAACGATAGAGGGTTGGTAGGAGGAGAGGTACTCAATACAATTAATGTTACCAGGGAGGCAGTGCTTGGTAGACTAACGGGACTGAAGGTGGACAAGTCCCCGGGCCCGGATGGAATGCATCCCAGGGTACTGAAAGAAATGTCAGAGGTAATAGCGGATGCGTTAGTGGTTATTTATCAAAATTCATTGGATTCTGGGGTAGTGCCGGCGGATTGGAACACGGCTAATGTTACGCCGCTGTTTAAAAAAGGAAATAGACAAAAGGCGGGTAACTACAGGCCGGTTAGCTTAACGTCTGTAGTTGGGAAAATGCTGGAATCCATCATTAAAGAAGAAATAGCAGGCCATCTGGATAAGAATGGTTCGATTAAGCAGATGCAGCATGGATTCATGAGGGGAAAGTCGTGCTTGACGAACTTGTTGGATTTTTATGAAGATGTGACTAGTGCGGTTGACGGAGGGGAACCGGTGGATGCTGTGTTTTTGGATTTCCAAAAGGCGTTTGATAAGGTGCCTCACAGAAGGTTGCTGAAGAAGATTGGGTCACACGGAGTTGGGGGTAGGGTGTCAGCGTGGATTGGGGATTGGCTATCCGACAGGAAGCAGAGAGTCGGAATAAATGGGTGCTTTTCTGGTTGGCAGATGGTAACTAGTGCCGTGCCGCAGGGATCGGTACTGGGGCCTCAACTATTTACCATTTATATAGACGATCTGGAGGAGGGGACTGAGTGTAGGGTAACAAAGTTTACAGACGACACAGAGATAAGTGGAAAAGTGAATCGTGTGGAGGGCGTAGAAGGTCTGCAGAGAGATTTGGACAGGCTGAGTGAGTGGGCGAGGATCTGGCAGATGGAGTTTAACGTTGACAAATGCGAGGTTATTCACTTTGGAAGAAATAATAGCAAATTGGATTATCTAAATGGAAAGAAATTACAACATGCTGCTGTGCAGAGGGACCTGGGGGTCCTTGTGCATGAGACGCAAAAACCCAGTCTGCAGGTGCAACAGGTGATCAAGAAGGCAAATGGGATGTTGGCCTATATCACAAGGGGGATAGAATATAAGAGCAGAGATGTCTTGCTGCATCTGTACAGGACATTGGTGAGGCCGCAGCTGGAATACTGTGTGCAGTATTGGTCCCCTTATTTGCGGAAGGATATATTGGCCTTGGAGGGAGTGCAGAGAAGGTTCATCAGGTTGATACCAGAGATGAGAGGTATTGATTATGAGGAGATACTGAGCAGATTGGGTTTGTACTCGTTGGAATTTAGAAGGCTGAGGGGGAATCTGACAGAGACCTATAAGATAATGAAGGGGCTGGATAGGGTAGAGATGGAGAGATTCTTTCCACTTAGAAAGGAAACTAGAACTGGAGGGCACAGCCTCAAAATAAAGGGGGGTCAGTTTAGGACAGAGTTGAGGAGGAACTTCTTCTCTCAGAGGGTGGTGAATCTCTGGAATTCTCTGCCCACTGAAGTGGTGGAGGCTACCTCGTTGAATATGTTTAAATCACGGATAGATGGATTCCTGATCGGTAAGGGAATTAGGGGTTATAGGGATCAGGCGGGTAAGTGGAACTGATTCACTTCAGA
The DNA here is from genome assembly GCF_964213995.1 of Mustelus asterias. Classification (NCBI taxonomy): domain Eukaryota; kingdom Metazoa; phylum Chordata; class Chondrichthyes; order Carcharhiniformes; family Triakidae; genus Mustelus; species Mustelus asterias. The sequence goes on from NC_135805.1 coordinate 54,699,926, forward strand.
TCAGCCATGATCTTATTGAATGGCGGGGCAGGCTCGAGGAGCTAGATGGCCTACTCCTGCTCCTATTTCTTATGTTCTTATGTAACTAGCCAGAATACTTCAGCCAGATGTTGACTGCATGCATACCATCCTCAAACATGAGGTGCAGGCTCCCTTTAAACACTTCTACGGATAACAAAAATTGCGGCAAGCCATGTGTTCTCATGGTGGTTTGAATTTAGTGCAATGCACTGTTGTTTACAGGGGTTTCCAATAAATGACCAATGAATGTTACCCAAACATGATGCGGTAAGGCGCTGAATAGTTCCTGTATTCTTCCTGCAGAATGTGCCTGGGGAACGAGGAGTTAATTTGCTTTAACCAGTCTCCTTATGGCAGTTTGTGTGGTGGTGGAGGTTATACCGACTGTCTCTTCGACCTTCCTCTATGAAAGTTCAAACCACACTCTTACTTGGTTGACTACCCTCTTCCTACAAGGAATTCTCTTATGGATTTTATTGCTGTTGGGAGGACATTCACAGAACAACCTGAAAGCCCTTCCTGTAACTGAGATTTTAACTCCATTCTCTCTGAAGCTAGTCCTACCTCAGTCAGTGCTGCACTACTTCTTGCCAAAAGACATTTTGTCCCGGTTATCAGCTGCAGTCCCGAATGATGAATTTCCCTCCCACACACTAACAAACCACCACAATGAAGTAGTACTGCTATAAACCTATGAATACATATTTCAGCCCTTCTTCAGAAACTTGTGTGTAAACTGGGAATGGCGAAAATCCTACCCTGCCACAAGACCATAAGACATAGGAGCAGAATTAGGCTACTCGGCCCATTGAGTCTGCTCCGCCATTCAATCATGGCTGATATTTTTCTCATCCCCATTCTCCTGTCTTTTCCCCATAAACCCTGATCCCCTTATCAACTGCCACTAATCTATCAACTGGAGTTTAGCCCCCTCAATTACAATAAATTCTAATTTTAACTTTACAAGTCAAAAGAATCTCCCTGTCCTAAAATGGCAGAAAATGACACTTTCAAGCTATTTGCAAGAGTACTAAATAGCAACTTGCATTTACAATTCTGCAAAATGTATTTCAGTTTGAAATACTTTTGCACAAGTCTACACCTCAATCAAGAAATCAAAAATCTGCAAAATACTCAATGCTTTAGGTGAGACAACTCTTATTTGCACTAAGTAGTTGAGTAGTCTTCAATAGTGGCAGACACATGGCAGATATTGTGCACCTCAGTTCAAGTTGCATTCCAAGCAGACAAATCACTGTTCTCTAGTCTCAATTCTTCAACTGTTTTGCTGTAAACATTGAATTATTTTCCATTAAATTTGGACCAAAATAAATTGAAGTTTACAGTTACTTCAATCGTGAAAGTCCAATGAAAAGGACCAATTTACACAAATGTTTGATTTATCTGGTACCACCAACTTGAATAATTAGGTATTTAAAAACTTACATGCTCCAATTAGTGATCCAGACTTCCGTAAATAATATGATCACTAAAATTGCAAATTGAATCAACATGGAAATATAACCAGATAAAAGAAATAAAATGAACATAAATTCATATTCAGTTTCTGCTAGGTTCACTAGGTTGATTCCGGAGTTGAGAGGGTTGGCTTATGAGGAGAGACTGAGTAGACTGGGGCTATACTCATTGGAATTCAGAAGAACGAGGGGAGATCTGATAGAAACATAAAAGATTATGAAGGGAATAGACAAGATAGAAGCAGGGAAGTTGTTTCCACTGGCGGGTGAAACTAGAACTAGGGGGCATAGCCTCAAAATAAGGGGAAGCAGATTTAGGACTGAGTTGAGGAAGAACTTCTTCACACAAAGGGTTGTGAATCTGTGGAATTCCCTGCCCAGTGAAGCAGTTGAGGCTACCTCATTGAATGTTTTTAAGGCAAGGATAGATAAATTTTTGAACAGTAAAGAAATTAAGGGTTATGGTGAGCGGGCAGGTAAGTGGAGCTGAGTCCACAAAAAAATCAGCCATGATCTTATTGAATGGTAGTGCAGGCTTGAGGGGCCAGATGGCCTACTCCTGCTCCTAGTTCTTATGTTTTTATGTTCTCTTAAGATCTGTGAAATTCTAAGTCCAATGACCAAATAATCAATTTTAAGTGGAAGTACCAATCAAAATTCCAGATTATGGTCCACTTCTTCTCTTGGAAGAGGAGACATCTTTTGAATGTTTGACGTCATACAGAAAGAGAAAGAACTTTCATATATGGAGCATTTCACAACGTCAGGATAGCCCAAAACCTTTTACAGCCAATAAAGTACTTTCAAAGTTTGTAGTCACTGCTGCAATGCAAGGAACACTACAAGCAATTTGCAGATAAGGTCCTACAATAAGATAATGACCTGATAATTTGTAGGGAATGTTGATTGATGGATGAATAATGGCGAGAAGATAGGGTGAACTCCCCAGCTCTTCCTTGAATAATGTCCTCGGATATGTTTAATGTACATCATAGCAAACTGCACAACTGTTTTGTACATTAAACAAATACCCACCTGACAGGATAGGTGAGGTTACAGTTTAATATACAACTCCAAAAAGACATCTTAGAGTGTAACTGCTTCTGGGCAGTTAATATCAACCCTTTTATGTCAACATTTATATTATAGAGTGATTTATGGTTTTACTAATTTTTAAATATATTTAATGGACTATTTGGAGTGATATGCATGGCATTTTAAGTGGTAGATTAAGACTAAGGGCAAGCTTTTCAAATGCCAAAGATAGCATCTTACTAGAAGCTTTATAATAGATTGAGGTATTCGTTATGGAATTTGTATAAACACGCATTTCATTTTCAGCTTTCTTAATGCCGAGGAAACCAAGCAATTTTCCAGGTTTAGCAAAAACTTTCCAGCAAATATGATTAAGATCAATTTACAAGAGCTCAATTCCACATTCACATAAATTAGATGATAACCTGGGTAAGCTTTGATTCAAAAAAGCAAGGCATGAAAAAACATTTATCTGCTTATACTTCATTTAACAAAACGAATATTACTTCATCCTTGGCCGTAAACTAAAACTACATTTGATCATAAACGTTACAACCACAAAATCTATTCAAATGCTACCGTTTTTCTTTGTACCAGACATGATACTTGACAACACAGGCTGCATCTGCGCACAAAACACTATAATGTCCAGATCAGTATACTATACACCTTGCTTAAATTGCGTTGGCTGATAATTGGACCACTAGGTTTCTCCCCTTCATAGGGTTAGGCCTGATTTTGCGCAAAATTTAGTCAAATATGCTGCTCATTACAACATTCAAGGACTTCGTATCTTGCAAACAGAGTACAGAAAACATCTGTGATTATGTATAATCAAGCAATTCCCATGCCATCATCATCAACCGTGCAATTCCTTCCCCCCCGCCGCCCAAGTATGTTCCAGCCACAAAAAAACATAACTAATCAATTTTGGCCAATTACCATTCCATTAGCCCCTACCTCTAATCAATGTGAAGGAAACAAACCATCAACCAAACCAACAAGCATACGTATGATTCAAAATACAATGCAAAAGTCCATTCCTTAATATAATTAATACTACAAATTTTCACAAAAACAAAATCAGTACCAAAAAGTGAACAGTTACATGAGGAAAACTTTGTCCAAAGCTGTCCTAAGAATTTACTTACTGTTTTAATTTTACATGAGTTGCACACTTATCTGATTAAGGAAAATAATAATTGAAATACAGTAAGCAAGGAAGTATGACATTATAACATTGAGACGGTGCTTTGAACCCAATTAGTTGACCAATGGTTATAAGCAGACATCATATCATAGCAAACTGCACAACCGTTTTGTACATTAAACAAAGAGGCAATTGGACATCACTGACTGAAATTTTTTAACAACTATAAGCAGCAATCCAGAATCTGGTTTTGTCTCGGATCTTTCCTCACAACAACTTATATTTATATAGAATCTTTAATGTGATAAAACATCCCAAGGCATTTCAGAACAAAATTTGACTCCAAGCTACATTGGGAGACATTAGGTCAGGCGATAACAACTTTATCAAAGGTGGAGCGCATTAAAGAGTGCCTTAAAGGAGGAAAGTGAGGTAGAGAAGTGTAATAAGGCCATTGCCAAATTGCTGAAAGAGGCATATTAAGGCACTCATTAGACAAAAAGCTTTGACATGTCTTTTTCAGTGATAATCAAGGTCTGTATTATCACGCATTATTCCAGAACTTGGGGACAAAGACAACCGAAGAAATGGTCACAATTGTTGAGGCAATTAAAACTGGGGATGTACTAGAGGCCAGAATTAGAGGAACACAGATGAAAGATCCGAAAGGGCAGCATGGTGACACCATAGTTAGCACTGCTGTCTCAGCACCAGGGACCTGGCTTCAATTCCGACCTTGGGTGACTGTGTAGAGATTGCACATTCTCCCCGTGTCTGCGTGGGCTTCCTCTGTGTGCTCTTACGCTGTGTGCTCCAATTTCCTCCCAGGGTCCAAAGATGTGCAGGTTAGGTTAATTGGCCATGCTAAATTGTTTCTTAGTGTCCCAAGATGTATAGGTTAGGGGAATTAGTGGGGTAAATATGCAGGGTTACAGGGAAAGGGCCTGGGTAAGATTCTGTATTGGAGTCGGTGAAGACTCTATTGGCCAAATGGCTTCCTTCTGCACTGTAGGGAGTCTATGATTCTAAGGTGAGGTGCAGGGCAAAAAATTACATTTAGTTACTGATTTTCTCCAGTCCTATTAAATAGAAGGCTTTGATCGTAATAGCAATCTGAAAGAAATATGGATATCAGAAAATATAGATGAGACAGCATTGTATGTTATATCAGAAACTGATAAATAATTTAACAAATGAATTTGAAGGCTCCACTGCATAGCTTTTTTTCCAGAAGTTTTTAGCAAACTAAACCCTTTGTATCATGCACAGTGCTTAAAGCCACCAGGTCAAATAGAAAACCACAGGTTTATTCCCGATCTACTCAAAGTTAGATCAAATAAACTGCAACAGTTGATTTGAACACCCCATGTTCTGGAACGAGCATTAAAATCGTAGTTTTCCCACTCCTGACAGCTATCAGGCATTTAACAGTGCAAGTGTGTACAAGACGACAGCATGAGGACAAGATGTCTCAGCTGTGATGCCCTTCAGCATCAAATAGGCTGCGAACACTCATTATCTAAGCTCTGTATGGTGGCCAAATGGAATCACAAATGGAAGACAGTCAGTTGATGGTGCATTCAACAGAGAAAAAGGGAAAACAGTAGGGAAAGGGCCCATACTTACCAACAAATTTGTCATTGTGAATGAGGGAGCTGGACTGGGGCAGAGGTGTCATAATAGAAGATAAGTGGATTAATAGACAACACTTAATCCACATGATCTCCTGGACAGATTTTGATTGCCTGGGGCAGGGAGATCCACAGAGAAATGTTCCAGAATATTCTCTCTCTTGCTGACCAAGATTTTCTCTGGGGTGATTACTTTGCCCCGTTGTGAGTTGAAGGGGCAAGATGGTAAATATCTAGTCGTGATGCACCAACCATTGTGCAGGGCAGGAGAAGACAAGTTGGTCTGTCATTTTAAATTTACTTATATTTGAAAAGGATCAAATGTACTGCGCTGGTGCTGCCCAGGAGTAAAAATTAAAGGTGTAATAGTGGAACATCTGCCATATATTACTGTGGAATTTTTGGATTAGTCATTGATATTATAATGTGTTTTAATACGTACCACAAACCTCCTGAAAATCACATTGGTTGGTAAAGTTCAAACCACGATCTTTTTTAGTAAGCTTGGTAGTCAATTTAATTTTTAAGCCTCAAATTTCTGACTGAGCATTCATACGAGTATTAAATGGGGATGGTACCAACATATAACGTTCATAGGTGGACATTCCTTATCCGAAAAGCTGATTTTAAACCTGAATATTTGTTCTTCCAAGATATCAATGCCATACAATTGGATTTTTGCTGCAAAACATATTACAATATTCTTTTTGGAGCAGTAATAAAATTATGCAAAGAAAATTATCTACATGCATCCATCATATTCTGAGTGTCAGAAGTATATTGGAAGGAAAGCACCTGGCAATGTATAAACTTCATTCATCAAGTAGTAGTTATTAGTTTGACATGGGGACCTGTTTAGACCACTTCCCCACAGGGAGCACCTCAGCCATGGCCTTAAAAGAGCAGCTAAATATCACAACTGTGCTGCAGGCCCCCAAATTCTTTTGCACAATGTTAAAGATCATCAACAATTTTGGTTGAAAAGATGTAGACCTGCAGCATCAAAGGCACCAGATGCATTACACTCATTAGTCGGAAACAACGCTGGGCTTTGGTTCACATTGGTAAATCAAGCCAAAAGTTACACCGGCTCATAACGGAACTTGTTTATTTCCGAGCTGAAGACTATTTTTATATAGTACAGAAAAAAGCAGGAATATTGATCAGAAAGGAGAATGGTCACACACACAACCTGCGTCTAAGCTGTATGAAGTTTCTGCAGGGACAGTACTAGCTTCAGAAATGCATTCTTGAGAGAGACTGGTTTAAAATTTTGGTAGATAGCAGGTTCTAAATACTTGGTGCTACCCAGACTATCAAGGTCTTCATTCTGGGGATTTGTCATAGTGATGTTTGCCCCCTTTATGAGGGAGGGGGAGGCAATCTGCTGAGATGGTCACATGACCTGGGTAACGAACCGAGGTGGGGGATCACCCTGTGGGCTTCTGCATCAGCTCGATCCTGGAAGCTGACTGGCAATATTATAGTTATATATAAATAAATGTTGCAGATGTTATTTACCCAATTGCTGAAGGGGAATTATTACATTGGTAACGAGGATGAGAGAGAAAAAAAGCAGTCCCAAAATATTGAGTCTAAAGTCACATTGAAATTCAGTTCAAGTTGAGAAACTGAAGAATGTTTGTAGATATGCCCCTGTTAAGACGGATATATCTTTTTAATGCCTCTGTGGAGGATTGAGCAAAATACGAAGAAATGTACTTTTCAAGCCACTGAGGTAGCCTCTCTGGGATACTGCGTAGATGCACAAGGATTACACCCCAAGATAAGATCAGGCAATGAAAGAGGCAATCACCCCCAGAAATACATCGGAGCTCAAGTCATCCTTAGGAATGGTGAGTTACAATGGCATTTTCTCCCAAATTTGATGACAGTATTGGCTCCCTTGCATATGCTGTTAAAGCCGCACCAGGTCTAGTTTTGGATGATGCCCCATTACATTAATTGACTTTATTGGTGTATTTTGACCCATCTAAGGACTTAGTGTTAACCAGTGATGCCTCTCCATGACAGTATTGTCCCATGAGATGGATGACAGATCTAAAAGACTTGTACGGTATGTCTTAAGAAACCTCTCAAGAAGCTGAAAAAGGCTACTCTCAGGTTGAAAAAGGTTTGTCAATAGTGTGTGGGGCAAAGACGTTCTATCAGTACGTGTATTGGAGGCACTTTCCCATTGTTATGGACTACGAACCATTCCTGGATCTTTTTAAAGAAGACAAGGCTATTCTGCCAATCTCATCGGCATGAATTCAGCGTTGGGTGTTAATTCTGTCCACCTATGAACATATATTCAAGCACCAGCCAGGAACATGCATCACAAATGCAGATGCGCTTCGTCACTACCTTTACCAGAAAGTGCAGCACCTTCACCAGTACTGCAGGAAATTGTTACAACGCTAAATTTCTTGGGACAGGTTGCCAGTTTTAGCACAGCAAATCAAGTGATGGGATCTGTTCTTATCCAAAGTGATACACAGGATATTAATAGGTTGGGCCAGTGAGCCAGTTTCTGAAGAGATTAAACCATATAATACATGAAAGGATGAATTAAGTTGTGAAGCTGACATCATACTTTGGGGAGCCAGTGTAGTTGTCCCTGTAGCAGGAAGTGAGTTGCTCCTCCCGAAATAGTATCAAGCACATTAGGACTACACCTTACCACTCAACATCCAACAGACTGGCTGAACAAGCAGTCCAAACCTTCAAGGTGGGCAGAAGCAGTCAGAGGTGACCCAGGAGACTAGAATGTCATGATTCCTTCTGGGCTATAGAATCACTCCACACTACAATGGGAGTGCCATCAGTAGAACTATTGATGGGCTGGCATCTTAGGACCAGACTAACCAAGTGTTACCAAATTTGCTGGAGAGGGTAGAGGTCAGTCAGTGCTGTCAGAAGAAAAATCATGTTTCAGTCAAATCAACAAGGTCGTTTTCAGTGGAGGAACCCTTGTACGTTAGAAAATTGGGAAGTTGGGTCCCAGGAGTTGTATCAAAAACAGGACCGTTGTCTTATGAAGTGGACGTACAAGGAAGAATTATCTGGATCCATGTAGACCATTTATGAGGACGTGAGTTATTCCAGCAGCTGGTACAGCAGGAAATGTTGCTGACTATCCAAGCAGCAATGTACCAATTCAGCCTGTCACAGGCAAGTCTCATCTCCATGGAAACAAATAAAGCTGGGTTGCCAGTAACTGAGGAGATGACTGGCATAGTGATTTCTGCAGAAAGCACCCCAGTGGAAATACCCCCAACAGGGGATAGCACTGTTCCACCAGAAATTGGAAACCACCTGAAAGACTCAATTTCTGGTGGACTGAATGCATGCGTTCAATATTATAATTATTGGGGACTAAGTTAGTTAATTATCGATGTATAAAAGAATTTAGAGGGGGAGGGATTTGGTGTTCGTTCCCTTTATGCACCGATCTGTCAACAGGGTCACGTGACCTGTTGTCGCCAGTATTTCCACTGGGTGCTTTCTGAATAAATCACGATGCCAGGCACTTCCTCATTTACTGGCAACTCTGGTTCATCTGCTTCCATGGGGATGACAGACTTGCCTGTCACTGGCTGACTCGGTACTTCACTGCTTCGATAATCAACAACATTTCCTGTTGACAACATGGTTTCAAGGATCAGAGTGGGGGACCACACTAGCAAGCATGGGCCTCTGTATCAGTTCAATCCTGGAAGCCAACTGGCAGCCATGCACATGAGCTAAATGTGCTCCTTCATTTTCAGCACAAGCTCCTGAGCTGCCTCAGGGAGCCCAGCAGCAAAGAATGTAGGCCCCAAGTGTCAAAGCACAGCAGCCTTGCTTGTGACTCCAGAGGCCCTGCAACTATGCTCAACTGAGCATGGCTGTCTCTCTTCTGGCAGCCATGAGGCTGCAAGCTTCTGTATTATAGTAACTGTTATTAAAGGTTGCAGATGTTATTTACCTCACTGGTGGATAGTAATTACTACACTCATATGTTGTGGGGTTGTGCATGGACCTTGTGCAGCTCAGTACCTGAATTTGGACAAGCTGGAGTTACACTGCAAGCTGTCCACAACAGGTCAGGTCACAAACTGCCGATTTCAGAAACAAAATTTTGCTTCAAAGAACAAAACAGCACAGGAACAGGCCCTTCGGCCCTCCAAGCCCGCACCGCTCCCTGGTCCAAACTAGACCATTCTTTTGTATCCCTCCATTCCCACTCCGTTCATGTGGCTATCGAGATAAGCCTTAAACATTCCCAGTGTGTCCGCCTCCGCCACCTTGCCCGGCAGTGCATTCCAGGACCTCACCATCCTTCTGATATCCATGTTAAACCTCCCCCCCCTCACCTTGAACCTATGACCCCTCGTGAACGTCACCACCGACCTGGGAAAAAGCTTCCCACCGTTCACCCTATCTATGCCTTTCATAATTTTATACACCTCTATTAGGTCACCCCTCATCCTCCGTCTTTCCAGTGAGAACAACCCCAGTTTACCCAATCTCTCCTCATAACTAAGCCCCTCCATACCAGGCAACATCCTGGTAAACCTCCTCTGCACTCTCTCTCTAAAGCCTCCACGTCCTTCTGGTAGTGTGGCGACCAGAACTGGGCGCAGTATTCCAAATGCGGCCGAACCAACGTTCTATACAACTGCAACATCAGACCCCAACTTTTATACTCTATGCCCCGTCCTATAAAGGCAAGCATGCCATATGCCTTATTCACTACCTTCTCCACCTGTGACATCACCTTCAAGGATCTGTGGACTTGCATACCCAGGTCCCTCTGCGTGTCAACACCCTTTATGGTTCTGCCATTTATCGTATAGCTCCCCCCCTACGTTAGTTCTACCAAAATGCATCACTTCGCATTTATCTGGATTGAACTCCATCTGCCATTTCTTTGCCCAAATTTCCAGCCTATATCCTTCTGTAGCCTCTGACAATCTTCCTCACTATCTGCAAGTCCAGCCATTTTCGTGTCGTCCGCAAACTTACTGATCACCTTCTTCCAGATCGTTTATACATATCACAAACAGTGATTAACTCAGTATTAACTCATTTTTATCCTTGAAGAGAAAACACCAATGGTCCTTCAAAAACTTAACTCGCCAAAATGCAATAAATTGAATGACCTTTTGCTAACACTCCCTTGACTTCAATAAGGGGGAGGAAGCAGAGTTAGCATGCAGAGGGCGGCAGACGAGCAGGGAGGTGAACACAGTATTGAGTGAGATTAAGGGAGTGATCAAAGAAGCAAAAAGAAGGGAGATATGGAGCAATCGTGAGTGAGGGAGAGAGCAAGTGAGTGAAAGAGATAGTGAGTGACAGAGTGAGTGACAAAGCTGGGAGTGGGAGGAAATAGAAAGAAAACCAGTTGGTTTAAACAAACACAAAAGGTTCGCCTGCTCCTCAAATGACCTGCATCAACAAACTAGCCAGTTACCACTATATACACAGCAAGTTTGGGATTCCTCATTCCAGGTCCATTGACAGAAGGTGGTGGCATAGTAATAATATCACGGGACAACTAATCCACAAGACCCAGGACAATGCTCTGGGGACTCAGGTTTCAATCCCATCATGTCAGATGGTGAAATTGAATTCAATAAAAATCCGGAATTAAATGATTAATGCTGACCACCCATCTGGTTCACTAATGTCCTTTAGGGAAATAAATCTGTCATCCTTACCTGGTCTGGCCTACATATATGATTCCAGACCCACAGCAATACAGTTGAATCTTAACTGCCGTCAATAATTGTTGGCCCAGCCTGCGACATCCCATGAACAAATAAAGAAGAAAAAAAATTCTTCAAAGTGACTTGGTTTGTGGAGTCTCAGCCAGAGTCCACTGATGAAAGTGATCAAGTCTAGCAGCTTGGTCTGCACCCACCTGAATAGGAGGTTATGTCTAGAAGCCTGTGAGCAGCTTTGGGAATGGACAATATACTCTTAGTTAAGTGAATTGTCTCAGATAGCTTACTTCCAGATAGCTCGCTCCTTTCTGATGGCTTTGTCATTTGCAAGGCATGGTTATGTCAATGTTTGGCCATTTTAAGAACTGCTGTTCAGGTCACAAAAATACTGCTGGCAGCTGTTATGAACTAAACCTGGAGTTTCAGCCCTCTCAACAAATAAAGTCATTCTCAATATAAAACTTAAAAATACTCCAAGTACACACAAAATGTTCATCTCTGCTCTAATTTTTGAAATAATGAAAGACCATAATTTTACATTTTTTAAAGAATGATGGCCTGTATTTAAAGGTTTAGAAACTCCCCTGTGATCATTACACATGCAGTAAAGCAGTTCCAGATCCCCAGCCATTTCCCAGGGCCAGAAACCTAACCAGAAAGCCAGCGAGCCAACCAGCACCCTGTCACCACCCCCCTCCACTCTCCTCTCCTCAGAAACAACCAGAAACAAGTTAAAGACTTAAATCTTTACCAGGAATCCCATAGTGCTGACAGACAGATCTTCACTCTAGCAGGATGTGTACAACTCAATACCTGACTTGACAGGATTCCAGTTTTGCAGCCACTTGTGCGCACACATCAACTAAGCAGCCTAAGGGCACATTGTGCTCCTGAACATGAGAGAAAAGTGCACCCAGGGTGATTACTGACCAGTCAGCAAAGTCTTTAGAATTGGTGCGAGAGGGCAGCCTTATGTTATCTTACTCTCGCTCTTTCTCACCCATGCAGGAAAATCGAGAGCACACAATGTTAGGGCTCGCACAGAAGGAGTCCCCAAGCTTGCCACTGCAATGGTGAAGGCAGCCCATTACTAGAGTAGCAGTGTACGAGGAAGTGGATGATGGAGGGATAGGAATACCTGCAGGTGAGATGAAAAGAGATTTGAAGGGGATGGAGTGCATTCTTCCCTGTCTGGCAGCATGCTAAAACTTCAGCTGCATTTGGAAGCCTCAGCTGTGGTGAGGTATCTACTGTTAGAGACAAGTCCTCATGATCTCCTTGTATCTCCCACAGAGTCAGTTGTCAAGGGGAGCATGTGAGTTCCACAGCAACATCACTGCAAGCCTGAAGAAACCAAATCTGCAGAGCCAGCACCATCAAGTGGAAACCCCACCAGTGCAAGTACACACTCATACCAGTAAGACCTCACTTGCAGCTAGAATGGGTGCACTAGGTGAAATGCAAGGCATTAGTGAGCAGCAGGTGGTGACAGAGATAGAAATAGCTATAGACAGTCCCTCTCAGGAGAGAGGCAGCCATGCTCAACTGAGCATAGTTGCATGGCCTCTGGAGTCACAACCAAGGCTGCTGTACTTTGACACTTGGGGTCTACATTCTTTGCTAATGGGCTCCCTGAGGCAGCTCAGGAGCTTGGGCTGAAATGGAGGAGCACGTTTAGCTCACGTGCATTACCATGGGTCAGGGTTTTGAGTGCATGAGATTGTTCTTTGAGTGATTGGCCCATCACATGCAGAGCCAAATGCAGCAACAACACTAAGAGTGAATGCAGGGACAGTTCAATGACATGCAGAGAATGCATAGCACAACACATGCTATAGCACAGACTGATCAGAGGAGCTGATGGCACAGAGGACTATAGTGTGAATGGCAGTTGTGCCTCAGTTGAAACCCACTCTGGAGATCCAGTTTTAAAAGGCTGAAGCAATCAATGATGAGGATGAGAATGTCATCCCTGAAGGCCTTTATCATCAACCACATCTTTGGCCCCTCGAATTGAGGGACCATCTATGCAAAAGTGACTTCTTGCCCCTGCAGCAACATTGTGCAACAGCTTCTCAAGGTGCCTCCACTGGCACAATACTAAGAGAATGACCACCACAAGTGCCTCAGCTACAAGCAGAAACGCAAGCTGGCTGCCTTCAACTGATTCTAGACCACAAAGAATGCACAGTGCAGCGGTGGTTGAGGGCAAAGGTCATAGCACTGAGTGGGTCACTGGGGCTTATTTCATTTGTTCATTCATAATAATGTTGGAAATGTTGAGCCATGAGCCCAGACACGAGCCTCCAATCTCCAAAAAAAAAACTGGAAAAAGAAAGAAATTGTGAAGGGAATCATTCAACCAGGACACTGGGTCATTGGACAAATGAGCATCATGCACTGCAGAAAGAATGGATCTGATCAAGATTGTGTCTTCAATCGAAGTGTTCTCACAAGCAGCTTTAGCGCCAGAGAACACAGTCTTCCTGGATGAGTGGTATTGAGATGAAAGATGGCATTAATGCCTCCTGAGCCAGCCGCAGGCAATTCCTTCCTCAGCATGGGCACCCTTTTGTTCTGCATTTTCTGCTTCCTCCAATGAACTGAGTCAATCTAGCACCTACCTGTTCAAGCTCTACTCCTATCTGGGGAGTCATGATATGAAGAGTAAAGGAGACCACAATAACATGCAGGACGCTTGCAGCACCACCTCACCAGTCCAGGTACCAGAACCACATTATCATAAACATAAGGCTTGCCTAATAACGGTCCTTGTGAACAGATGACTTTGGTTGTCACAGTCAGAGGGCATTGCAAAGTAGTAAGTAGCTATCTCTTCGAGAGATATTGTTCTCCAGAATCAACACCAACCTTCAATGATGACATGAAGAGCCGTAGTATCCCGGACTCCAAAAGAACAAAAGTATCATGGTAACTGCCAGGAAATGAGTGCACATCAGCAGAAAGATTTTTGTGGTAGCACGCCAGCTGACCCTTTAAGGAATGGAAATTCTTCCTGTTGATGAATTTCCCTGGTCACTCACTCTGACTCAATGGCAACATAGAGGTAATCAGTGATGCCCTGTCCTGCAGGAATCTCACTGTCCTCTGCAAGGCTTCATTTGAAACTACCTTTGTACTCACCCCCATATCAGGACAAAAAACTCTGCCTTTGGTCTACTAGTCAACTAATTTCAAATTCCTTTGATGTGAGAGACTTGGCTTGCATAGTTTAATCATTGTGTTGTTTGGGATGTGCTCTCTCCAACATCTCAACTTCACCTCTGCCCATTCCCAACAAAGTCTTTTGACGTTTTCAGTGCTTCCTGATCTTCTCTATTTTGGTCGGTCACAAGCCAGGGTCTCCTATGAATCGGTGGGGTGTTAATCTCTTCAGTGATGCTTTGAAGATATCCTCAAGTGTTTCCACTCTCCTCCTAGGAATCTCCTGCTGAGACCAAGTTCCTAGTTGACCACAGAATCCCTACAGTACAGAAGGAGGCCATTCGTCCCATCAAACCTGCACCGACAACAGTCCCACCCAGGCCCTATCCCCGTAACTGCATATATTTATGTTATTAATCCCCCAACACTAAGGGGCAATTTAGCATGGCCAATCTACCTCGCACATCCTTGGACTCTGGACTGTGGGAGGAAACCAGAGTCCCCAGAGGAAACCCACACAGATATGGGGAGAACGTGCAAACTCCACATCAACAGTGTGGACCAAGTTAACATGGGCATGCCAACTGTCAATATTGTACCAAGAAAACAATTACTGACATTGAAGACTTCAAACAACCAAATCATTTGCTAGGCGGGACAAGAGATAAGGTGGAGGGTGCGACTAGAATGAATGGAATCTTACTTACTCATTGCTAATAAGCAAACAGGAGGCAACTTCTTCTTAAATTATCATTTGTTTTCAAGAGTTCCAATTATGGGGGTGTATTTGGAGTGTTTGTCCTGAAAGTAATCTAACAAATGGGCTATTAAAATACAGTTTCTGAAAGCCCTTCCTTTAAAAAACTTTCTGGAGAATAGCTGGCTGTGAAATTTGCTTCCTTTATTACAGGTTGCAGCTGCTTCTTTAAACAATAAATTGGATGTACCTTTGCACCCTGGTGTGAACGTGTTTGCTGGTTTTATTCAGAGGATTCAGGTAACACACCCCTTTTGGAATTACCATGGTTTTGTAACAGAAAGAACTTGCCAACAATGCAGTACTGTAACACAGTGATGTGGAGCTTAGATAGCTTTTCACTAGCTTGAGTTGAACTTTAACTTATTTGTTTAGCATGTGCACAGTCATATAGTCAGTGGCTAGGTGGAGTCCCTTTCACCTGCCTTCAAATTTAGTCAGCGGTCACTACTCGACAATGAGTCATTATTTCAACAGTTGGATGACCTTGACAACCCTCTCATGCTGGGTGGCACACAGAGGCCTTGGCCAGTCCAGAAACAATTTAAAAGGGTCATGGTCACCAGTTTAATGAGCAGTCAGGGTCTACAATGAATGAGTGGTTTCTGGTCGATATTCTTACCAAGTTTTCTGCCATGGATCCTCAGCTGCCACTCCTTGGTGCAATGGTTGACTTAAATTGGAGTTTACCATGTCTGGTAGCTTGCCTATTGCAATTATTGTTTGTGTGATCCTCTCTCATTCTTTTAAATTCCAACAAATACAGGTCCAGTCACCCAATGTCTCCTCATATGACAATCCTGCCATCCCATGAATTAGTCTGGTGAACCTTTGCTGCAATCTATGGAAAGTATATCCTTTCTTAGATAAGGAGACCAAAACTGCACACAATACTCCAGGTGTGGCCTCAACAAGGCCCTGTACAGCTACAGTAAAATACCCTCACTCCTGTACTGAAGTTTCCTTCCTACAATGTAGGTCAACATATCATTTGCCTTCTTGACTAGCTGCCGTAGCTGCATGCTTGCTTTCCATGACTGCTGTACTAGGGCACCTCTGTCCCTTTGTACGTCCACGTTTACCAATCTATCACTATTTAAATAATACTCTGCCGTTCTGTTTCTTCATCCAAAGTGAATAACTTCACATTTATCCATGTTTGGCTGCGTCTGCCATATATTTTCCTACTTACTAAACTTGTCTAAATCACCAGAAGCCTCTTAATATCTTCCTCACTACTCACATTCCCATCAAGTTTCGTGTCATCAGCAAATTCAAAGCACTGATCCATGCAGGACCCCACTAGTCACTGCCTGCCACTTCAAAAAAAGATGCATTCTGGTCTGTTAACCAATTTTCAATCCATGCCAATCTATTATCACCAGTCCATGTGCTTTAATTTGACACACTAATCTCTTATACGGAGGCACAGTGGTTAGCAATGCTGCCTCAGTGCCAGGGACCCAGGTTCGATTCCCAGCTTGGATCGCTGTTTGTGTGGAGTCTGCACGTTCTCCCCATGTCTGCGTGGGTTTCCTCCGGGTGCTCCGGTTTCCTCCGACAGTCTGAAAAGCATTCTGGTTAGGTGCGTTGGCCATGCTAAATTCTCCCTCAGTGTACCCGAACAGGCACCAGAGTGTGGTGACTAGGGGATTTTCACAGTAACTTCATTGTAGTGTTAATGCAAGCTTACTTGTGATACTAATAAATAAACTTTAAAAGCTTTCAAACCTTCATAGAAATCATAGAAACCCCACAGTGCAGAAGGAGGCCACTCGGCCCATCGAGTCTGCACCGACCACAATCCCACCCAGGCCCCACCCCCACACACTTTACCCACTAATCCCTCTAACCTACGCATCCCAGGACTCTAAGGGGCAATTTTTTTAACCTGGCCAATCAACCTAACCCGCACATCTTTGGACTGTGGGAGGAAACCGGAGCACCCGGAGGAAACCCACGCAGACACGAGGAGAATGTGCAAACTCCACACAGACAGTGACCCGAGCCGGGAATCGAACCCGGGACCCTGGAGCTGTGAAGCAGCAGTGCTAACCACTGTGCTACCGTGCCACCCTTATTGGGGCTTTATCAAAAGCTTTCATAAAATCCAAATACACCACATTTACTGGTTCACCCTCATCTATTCTACCAATTACATTCTCAAAAACTCCTGTGGGTTTGTCAAACATGGTTTCCCTTTCATGCTATAATCCAGGTTTGAAACTCCAAGATATTTTATGAAGTCAGCCGAGACCATATGTTTTGCACTTCTAATTTGGCTAGGGTAAGCATAAGATGTCTCACCCCAGATATGCTTCAAATGACCACTAGAGAGCTTTTATCAAACAAAGTTTATTTAAGAATACAGTTAACATAAAGAAAATGAGCAATAACTTTTACCAATTACAAACAAGAAACAACAAACCATGATATTGTATAAACCACAACGAAATGCACGGTTCTAACCAAACCAACCTCCTTATAAGCATGCACCCATCCCAGGTTTAGCATAGGAAATAAGAATGCTCATGATGCTGGATTTTCTAGCACTGTAACACCTGCTGCGAATTAGTCCTTTGCTTCAAGGATTGAAACCCTGGCTTCTCCATTTGGAAATCCCAGTACCTCTCGAGGTAGAGATAGTGCCACTGCTTGCCTTTAGCAAGCAAACTGCCAATAGCGAAGTTTTCGCTCCAGGAAGGCAAGAAAAACTGCAAACAACTCACCAGTATAGCTTGTAATGCCAGAGAGAGAGAGAGAGAGACAGAAATACTGCTCAAAAGAAAAAATGCTGGAAAATCTTAGCAGGTCTGGCAGCATCTGTAAGGAGAGAAAAGAGCTGACTTTTTGAGTCCAGATGACTCTTTGTCAAACCTCGAAACGTCAGCTCTTTTCTCTCCTTCCAGATGCTCCCAGACCTGCTGAGATTTTCCAGCATTTTCTCTTTTGGTGTCAGATTCCAGCATCTGTAGTAATTTGCTTTTATATATAGAAATACTGTTTTTCAGTCTGGAGCTCAACAACTTCTAACAACCCAGCTGCCAAAACTGAAAGTGAAAGAATTCTTGGGAGAAAAAACTGTCCCACCTGACTTGTCAATTATTCTTCCTACAACAGTTCAAAAGATCATAAACTCGCAGAGAATGCATTAGGCCCAGATTAAAGATAAACAAAACCCCATTTAGACAGCAATCAAAGGACATCTAATAAGGCAGCCAGTGAAAAAAAGCAAAGCTGTATATAACTGCAGAGAATATGATTAAAAATACATTTCTTAAAGGCACAGTAGCGTCACATTGATAAATCCATATTGAACATGTCTCATTTTGTTGATGTTTTCTAAGTGTCCTGTTACCACATACTTTATAATAGACTCTAGCATCTCCCCTCAACTGATAACAGATCTATAATTACGGTTTTCTCCCTCCTTTTTGCTACCCTCCAAACTGCCAGGACTGTTCCAGAATCCACAGAATTTTGGAAGATGACAATCAATGCATCCACTACTTCCACAGCCATTCCTTTAGTATCCTGGGATGTAAATAATCGGGCCCTGTGGATTTATCAGCTTTTAGTCCCAGTAATTTCTCTAAAACTATCTTTCTACTAATTCTAATTTTCTTCAATTCCACCTTCGCACTGGACCCTTGATTCCTTAACATTTCTGGAAAGATATTTGCATATTCCTCCATGAAGACAGAACTAAAGCAGTTATTTAATTGCTCTGCCATTTCCTTGTTCTCCATTATACATTCTCCTGTTTCAGACTGCAATGGACCTATATTTGTCTTCACTCATCTTATATATTTATAGAAGTGTGGTAATATAATCAGGGCCTAGTTTTAAGGCTGATTAAATTGGATATCCTAAATCAAAGAATTGGGCATATTAAAATCAAACACAGTCAAACTTCGGGCAGGCCAATTGTACAAATACACAAACATGTCTGGGCCTGGCCCATCAAAGATCATTGCACTCAGACCCAGCAGGAGCTCATCGCACCCCATTGAAATGTACCAGACTATTGTTTGAAACCCAGATCGGGTCAGACTTTCTGTCACCTAGAGTTCCTGCAGTTACCTTATCTGGCAACTGGTTACATGTAAGCAACAGCCTGGAGATGGACACCTGGGGGCGGGCCCCAGTGTTCTGTCAGGCAGACATCAAGAAACCCACTGGGTATTGGAACCCCCTCCTGGGACCTCATTGGCCGGAAACCAGAGAAGTTTCTAGAAAGGCAGGCAGGCAGGCAGGGGGATAAAGGTACACATTTCATACACACCAGCAGCGAAGAGTCGACCAGGGAGGCGACCTTGACCATTCGGAAGATGGACCAGAGAAGGAAGGAAGCAGCTGCCATCGAGACTCACCTTCATGACGACAGACCAGAGGGACCCAGAATCGAGCCTGCAGTTTAACCAAACCATCTTTGCGGGTAGTATACTTGAATCTGGGGTATCCTCTTATGTGGGTAATTTAAGGGTTAATAGTGTTATTATTAATAAACTTGTTGAACCTTTACTTGTGATTGTCCTTTGTCCATCTTGCAAATAAGGGCACCAGGGTAAAACCCTGGAGTAAGCAAACTGGTCGAAAGTATCTGAGAATTAACAGGTACAACAGAAGCCTTTACGGTTTACTTTTATGTTAACTCTCATACTCCTATTTTTCCCCTCTTAATCAAATCTTTTTGTCTTCCCTTGCTGAATACTGAACTTCTCCCAATCCTCCGGCTTGCTACTTTTACTAGCAACTTTATATGACTCCTCTTTGGATCTAATACTATCCTTAATTTCTGTTGTAAGCCATGTTTAGGCCACTTGCTGGGATTCTTGTGCCAGAGAGGAATGTATAGCTGTTGCAATGCATACATTTCCTTAAATATTAGCCATTGCCTATCCATCATCATGCCTTTTAATGAAGTTCCCCAATCTATCTTAGCCAAATCACACCTCATACCTTCAGAGTTTCCTTTGTTTAGATTTAGGAACTTAGTTCAGATCAGACTTCTTCACTTTCCATCCTTATGAAGAATTCTACTGTGTTATGATCACTGTTCCCTAATGGACCCTGCACAACCTTTGGCACCAATGCATCATATCAAAATTAAGATAGCATGTTTCCTAGTTGATTCCCCAACATCCTGGTCTTAAAAAAAACTCACACTTCAGGAATTCTTCTGCCACAGTATTGTTACTAATTCCATTCACCCAATCATTAGAAATAGAAACATAGAAGATAGGAGCAGGAGGAGACCATTCAGCCCTTCGAGCCTGCTCCGCCATTCATCATGATCATGGCTGATCATCCAACTCAATAGCCTAACTCTGCTTTCTCCCCATAACCTTTGATCCCATATTTGGCTCTATGTGGATTAAAGTCACGCATGATTACTGCAACATCCTTGTTACATGCATATCGAATTTCCTGTTTAATGCCATCTCCTACCTTACCATTACTGGAATAGGAATTAAAGTTGACCGAATGATAAATTTTTCTTGACTCAATATTATAGAGATTCAACTTCACATAAGTGGGGCAGAGTCTCCAAAATGCATTACAAAAGTACTAAATCAAATGCCAAAAATGTTTAGGGCAGGGAAGGGGAAATTTCTAAATCACCATTATTCCCATTTGTGCTTTTGTGTAATGTAATAAAAGTGGAAACTTAAAGAAACCTGTAGTTTAGATTATGACATGTCTATTGCCATTTTACCCTCATTCTGACAAACCAACCTCAATTTTGTACATTTATGTTCAAAACTGTTCTTGAGCTACGAAAATGTTTGCATTGGATCAGATTTATCTGGTTTCCCCAGGGTGGTCTTTATGAGAAAATTATGCAATGAAAACAAAGAGTTCAATGGGCGTGCACTTTCCAATGAGCATTCAAGGCGTCCTCCTCAGGGATGGTTTGTGTGAATTGGGGCTGCTGTGCTCGTAGACTAAAACATAAGTTCCAAATATCAGACATCAACTACACCACTGCGACACATTAAAACAAATTGCATTGAAAAGTCACCTTTCACACAGGGAAACATCCTAAGACATTTCACAGATCTAAAGAGATGATAGCAGGATGTTTAAAAGCTTACCCCAAGAGATTGGTCCACTCCAATAAATTTAGACAAGCTGAATATCTGGCACGTTGATTGGAAATTCGAGACAAATTTCTCAATCCTAATCGTCTCATATAATGCCTAACTCTTTTTGTGACTAAACAATATTCAATTATAAATGAATAGTTCAAGCTGATATTTTCTGAGGAAATTCTGTGTTAATTCCAGTAAATTATTTGCCATTAAAAAGCTGAGGATCAGCCAATAATTCTCGGGAAAATGTTGACTTCAAATCAAAAGGGCACAGGGCACTTATGGAAACTGACATTGAGTCACTTAAAGGAGAAAACTGTGTTGGAATATGCTTGAACTGTAGTAATGGGCCAACTGCAAACAATACAAAAGACAACAAAATCTTATCTTAAACTTTCAGTCTTCAAATTAAACATGTCCCCCCATTTTTCAGAGATTTCACGTTTATGTACTCCATGAAATGAAATGAAATGCAAAAATTGATTGTCATTGCAAGATTATGAGATTTTAAATATGGCCCATTTGGACTGGGGAATCAGGAAACGAGTGCATATTTTGCAATACACTTTTGAAATATCACATTCAGCAGATTAAACCCTTTCACCCACACTGTACTGAGATTCAGTTACTATGAACAGGAACCTGTGGGTGAAACCACTAAGAAAAGACTGATGACTAAGTTTTCCTACACATAAAGCAGACTATAATGGAATTTGATCATGTCAAAGAATGACACAGAGGACTGCTAAAGTTACAGGAAGAGAAAAAAAACAAGTCTCTCACATTTTCACCCAATAGGCTCCAGAAATGTCTGGAAAATTTCAGAGTAAATCACAAAGTAACCTGCGATAAATGTATTGCTAAATAGAAATAACCAAAAATTTGTGAAAGACAGAGGGAACAAACTTTGTATATGAGAGATTACTGACCAATTCTAAGAGGAAGGAAATGCAAGTTTATATACAAAAGGTCTGTACCTTTCAGTCACAGCCTGCATAAACTCATCCAAAAGGTCATCATATGCTTGACCTCTCACTCTCGTGTGTCTTAATCCAGTGTACAAAGGATCTTTCAGCAACTCCTGTCAAAAAACATAAAAGAGTTTTGGTTTCATATCAAAACTTCAATAATAAGGTTTCATGGATTAACATATAAATCTTAAAATTCTTGCAAACTTGTCTTGCACAACTACAATGCAGACATTGCAGTAAAATCACAACATATACAAGTTTGGTTTAGACTGAAGAAATCAGCCAGAACAGAAGGCAAAATGACAAAACCATACAGAACAAGCAGCTGGATTTTTGTTTTAAATTCATAGTTATCACAGTAAATTCAGTGGCAGCCCTCCTGTTTGAATCAGAAGGTTCTGGGTGACAAATTCTATACTTGGATTGGGGACACAAGCTAGGTGACATATCAGTGTAGTACTAGAGGAGAGCTGCATCATGCAAAGTGCCATCTTTCTGCTGAGATATTATGCAGAATCTCCACGGCATGCACAACTGGGGCTGGATTTTCAATCTGGAAAATTTCTGGGTCCTGAGCATGAAATGCAGTTTTAATATGCAAAGGCCCCATCCAGGCTGGAGTTCAGCACTGTCTGCAGGCAAGAACTGGTGGTGGAATGCAAAGTTCAATGGTTGTCAGCCATAAATGAGTTTGCTTTGCAAGTTGGAGCAGGCAGGAGAGTAGAGGGCCAGTATACAAGTGACCAAGTATTTACATATGAACAATCGAATTAGGAGCGATTCATGCACTAGGACAGAGACCAAGATCCATCTGCATCTCCAAGCTCTGTAACCCCTTACCATATGCTTCTTTTTTATTCTTCCTGCCAAATGGACAATTTCACATTATACTTAATTTGTCAGGTCTTTGTCCACTCACTTAACCTATCTATATCCTTTTGCCTGATGTCCTCTTCAAATCGTATTTTCTGACCTATTTTTGTGTCATCAGCCAATTCAGCAACCATAACTTGGATGAAGGTATTTATATAAATTGTAAAAGTTGTGGCCCCAGCACTGATCTACCTTCTGTTTCCTGGGTTAGCTAGCCAAAAATGTTACCTCTTACCCCATGAGCTTTTATTTTCACAATAGCCTTTGATGTGGCATCTTATCAAATGCCTTCTTGAAATCTAAGTACATTGCATCACCTGGTTCCACTTCTTCCAAGAACTCCAATATATTCGTTGAACATGACTTCCTTTTCACAAAACCATGTTGACTCTGCCTGATTACTTTTGAATTTTTCCAAGTGCCTTGCTATACTAGCTTAGTAATAGCTTCTAATATTTTCCTTCGGACAGATGCCAAGCTAACTGGCTTGCAGCTTCCGGTTTTCTGTCTCCTATTGTTTTTGAATGAAGAAGTTACATAAGAATATAAGAACTAGCAGCACGAGTAGGCCATCTGGCCCTTCGAGCTTGCTCCGCCATTCAATAAGATCATGGCTGATCTTTTTGTGGACTCAGCTCCACTTTCCCGCCCGCTCACCATAACCCTTAATTCCTTTACTGTTCAAAAATGTATCTATCCTTGCCTTAAAAACATTCAGTGAGGTAGCCTCAACTGCTTCACTGGGCAGGGAATTCCACAGATTCACAACCTTTTGTGTGAAGAAGTTCCTCCTCATCTCAGTCCTAAATCTGCTTCCCCTTATTTTGAGGCTATGCCCCCCTAGTTCTAGTTTCACCTGCCAGTGGAAACAACTTCCCTGCTTCTATCTTATCTATTCCCTTCATAATATTAGATGCTTCTATAAGATCTCCCCTTATTCTTCTGAATTCCAATGAGTATAGCCCCAGTCTACTCAGTCTCTCCTCATAAGCCAACCCTCAACTCCAGAATCAACCTAGTGAATCTCCTCTGCACCTCCTCTAGTGCCAGTGTATCCTTTCTCAAGTAAGGAGACCAAAACTAGGAAGGGAGAAGGGGTCATGAAAAGGGAGTACAGGGAATTAGGGAGACAGCTGAGAAAGAGGAAAGCAAAGGTAGTAATCTCAGGATTACTGCCTGTGCCACGGGAAGGTGAGGGCAGGAATGGAGTGAGGTGGAAGATGAATGTGTGGCTGAGGGACTGGTGCAGGGGGCAGGGATTCAGGTTCCTGGACCATTGGGACCTCTTTAGGGGCAGGGGTGATCTGTATACAAAAAACGGGTGGAACTTGAATCACACGGGGACCAATATCCTGGCCGGTAGGTTGGCTAAGGTTACTGGGGAGAATTTAAACTAGATAGGTTGGGGGGAGGGGAGCTAGAAGAGTTGACTAGGATCAAGGAACTAATTGATGGGGTGGAGGATGCAGGGGTAAGGGGAATTACAAAATTAATGGTAGAGGAGAGGGTGCAAGTGAATGAAGGCGGTAATTTAGATAAGGGAGTAGAGGGAGAGGGTGTTCGCGACTCATCAAAGCGGGTCCAGATAAAAGCTGGAATAAGGACACTTTGCCTGAATGCACGAAGCATTCGGAACAAGGTAAATGAGTTGATGGTGCAAATCAGCACAAGTGGGTACGATCTAGTGGCCATTACAGAAACGTGGCTGAAAGGTGACCAGGACTGGGAGATGAATATCCAGGGGTATCAGGCATTTAGGAAGAATAGACAGGAAGGAAAAGGTGCTGGGGTCGCGCTATTAATAAGAGATAATATCAGGGTAGTACTGAGGGATGACATAGGCTCTGAGGAACAAAACGTGGAATCATTATGGGTAGAGATGAGGAATAGTAGAGGGAGAAAGACACTAGTAGGTGTGGTATATAGGCCCCCAAATAATAATGTTGAGGTAGGGAGGGCTATAAACAAGCAGATAAGGGATGCGTGTAAAAACGGAACGGCAATAATCATGGGGGACTTCAACATGCACATTGACTGGCAGACTCAAGTCGGTAAGGGTGGAATGGAGGAAGAGTTCTTAGAATGCTGTCGGGATAGTTTCCTTGAACAGCATGTTACGGAACCGACGAGGGAACGAGCTATTTTGGATCTGGTATTGTGTAACGAGGTAGGTAGAATTAAGGATCTTATTGTGAAGGACCCTCTTGGGTCCAGTGACCACAATATGGTCGAATTTCTGATTCAGATGGAAGAGGAGAAAGTTTGGTCCCAAACCAGTGTCCTCTGTTTGAACAGAGGGAAATATGATAGGATGAGGGATGAATTGGCTAAGGTAGACTGGGAGAGCAGGCTGGCAGGTAGGATAGCTGAGGAACAGTGGAGGATTTTAAAGGAGATCCTTTTCAGTTCTCAGCAAAAATATATTCCAGCAAAAAACAAGGATTGTAAGAAAAGGGAGAACCAGCCGTGGATAACGAAGGAAATAAAGGAGAGTATTAAAATAAAAACAGCTGCGTACAGAGTGGCCAAAAATAGTGGAGAAACAAGTGATTGGGAAAAATTTAAGAAACAACAAAGAGAGACTAAGAAAGCGATAAAGAAAGGAAGGATAGACTATGAAGCTCGGCTAGCAATTAATATAAAAAATGATAGTAAAAGTTTTTATAAATATATAAAAAGGAATAGAGTGGCTAGAGTGAATGTTGGACCCTTGGAGGACGAGAGGGGGGAGTTAATAGTGGGAAATGAGGATATGGCTGAGTCTTTAAATAAGTTTTTTGTGTCGGTCTTCACGGTGGAGGACACAAATAGTTTGCCAAATATTAACGATAGAGGGTTGGCAGCAGGAGAAATACTTAATACAATTAATGTTACCAGAGAGGCAGTGCTGGGTAGACTAATGGGACTGAAGGTGGATAAGTCCCCGGGTCCGGATGGAATGCATCCCAGGGTATTGAAAGAAATGTCAGAGGTAATAGTGGATGCGTTAGTGATTATTTATCAAAACTCGTTGCATTCTGGGGTAGTGCCGGTTGATTGGAAAACGGCTAATGTTACGCCGCTGTTTAAAAAAGGAAGGAGGCAAAAGGCGGGTAACTATAGGCCGGTCAGCTTAACGTCTGTAGTAGGGAAAATGCTGGGATCCATTATTAAAGAGGAGATAGCAGGGCAGCTGGATAGAAATGGTTCGAGCAATCAGACGCAGCATTGATTCATGAGGGGAAAGTCGTGCTTGACGAACATGTTGGATTTTTATGAAGATGTGACTAGGGCGGTTGATGGAGGAGAACCGGTGGATGCGGTGTTTTTGGATTTCCAAAAGGCATTTGATAAGGTGCCCCATAAAAGGCTGCTGAAGAAGATTAGGGCACACGGAGTTGGGGGTAGTGTGTTAAAGTGGATTGGGGACTGGCTATCCGACAGGAAGCAAAGAGTCGGAATAAATGGGTGTTTTTCCGGTTGGAGGAAGGTAACTAGTGGCGTGCCGCAGGGATCGGTACTCGGGCCGCAACTATTTACCATTTATATAGATGATCTGGAGGAGGGGACGGAGTGTAGGGTAACGAAGTTTGCAGACGACACAAAGATAAGTGGAAAAGTGAATCGTGTGGAGGACGGAGAAGATCTGCAGAGAGATTTGGACAGGCTGAGTGAGTGGGCGAGGATATGGCAAATGGAGTATAACGTTGAGAAATGCGAGGTTATACACTTTGGAGGAAATAATAACAAATGGGATTACTATCTCAATGGAAACAAATTAAAACATGCTACCGTGCAAAGGGACCTGGGGGTCCTTGTGCATGAGACGCAAAAGCCCAGTCTGCAGGTACAACAGGTGATCAAGAAGGCAAATGGGATGTTGGCCTATATTGCGAAGGGGATAGAATATAAAAGCAGGGATGTCTTGATGCACCTGTACAGGGCATTGGTGAGGCCGCAGCTGGAATACTGTGTGCAGTATTGGTCCCCTTATATGAGGAAGGATATATTGGCATTGGAGGGAGTGCAGAGAAGGTTCACCAGGTTGATACCGGAGATGAGGGGTTTGGATTATGAGGAGAGGCTGAGGAGATTGGGTTTGTACTCGTTGGAGTTTAGAAGGATGAGGGGGGATCTTATGGAGACTTATAAGATAATGCGGGGGCTGGATAGGGTGGAGGCGGAGAGATTCTTTCCACTTAGTAAGGAAGTTAAAACTAGAGGACACAGCCTCAAAATAAAGGGGGGTCGGTTTAAGACAGAGTTGAGGAGGAACTTCTTCTCCCAGAGGGTGGTGAATCTCTGGAATTCTCTGCCCACTGAGGTGGTGGAGGCTACCTCGCTGAATATGTTTAAAGCGCGGATGGATGGATTCCTGATCGGTAAGGGAATTAAGGGTTATGGGGATCAGGCGGGTAAGTGGTACTGATCCACGTCAGATCAGCCATGATCTTATTGAATGGCGGGGCAGGCTCGAGGGGCTAGATGGCCTACTCCTGCTCCTATTTCTTATGTTCTTATGTTCTTAAAACTGTACACAGTACTCCAGGTGTGGCCTCACCAGCACCTTATACAGCTGCAACATAATCTTGCTGTTTTTAAACTCCATCCCTCTAGCGATGAAGGACAAAATTCCACTTGCCTTCTTAATTACCTGCTGCACCTGCAAACCAACTCCTTGAGATTCCTGCACAAGGACACCCAGGTCCCTCTGCACAGTAGCATGTTGCAATTTTTTACCATTTAAATAATAGTCCATTTTGCTGTTATTCCTACCAAAATGGATGACCTCACATTTACCAACATTGTACTCCATCTGCCAGACAACTGCTATTTTCTATTTGCTATTTTCCAATCTAATGGAATATTCTGCTAGTCTAGAGAATTCTGGAAAATTAAAAGCATCAACCATCTCCCCAACTACTTCTTTAAAGACCCTGGAATATTTGCCCACAATTCCAACAATTTGCTCTGTACACTTCCCTGCTGAGTTCCTCCTTCCCTTCCATTTTCTGATTTACAGCTACTTCTGGCATGTTACTTGTATCCTCTACAGTAAAGATCGATGAAAAATACATGTTCAATTCATCTGACATCTTATTTTCCATTATTAGTTCCACATATAGGACCAGCACACTCTTATTTTTAAGTATCTATAGAAACTCTTACTATCTGTCTTTATATTTCTATCTAACTTTCTCACATACTCTAACTTTTCTTTCATCAATCATTTAGTAATTTTTGTTGTTTTTTATATTCTGTCCAATCTTCTAACCTGCCACTCACCTTTGCACAATTGTGTCTTTTCTATACTATCGGTAACTTCTTTAGTTAACCATGGATGGGAGGCTTCTCCTTGAAACGTATCTCTTATGTGCATTCTGAAATACACCATTAAATGTCTGCCACTGCACCTCTATTGAACTACACCTTAACCTAATTTGCTAGTTCTCCTTGGCTAGCTCTGCTTCCATGCCCTCAGAATTGCCCTTATTTTAAGTTGAACATACTAGGCTTAGACTCACTCTTCTTTCCTTCCAACTGAATGAAAAACTCAATCATATTATCATTGGTGCTACCTAGGGGTGCCTTCACTACAAGATTATTTAATCTCATCTTGTTGCACAATACCAGCTCTGGCATAGCCTGCTCTCTGTTTGGCTCTAGGACATGCTGCACTAAGAAACTCCCCAAAAATATTCAGAAATCCTCATCTAGGCTACCTTTTCCCATTTGAGTTTTCCAATCTCTCTTGTTGTAATGCCATCCCGAATTAAGAGAACATGGACTTTAGCAAGGTCTTTGTTGCATAAGGTCAAATCTCACGGGATCCAGGGTGAGGTAGCTAAATGGGTACAAAATTGGCTTGATGACAGAATGTGGAGATGACAGAATGTTGGACTGGGGTGACATGTTGAAGGTTCCTTCATCACTCACCTGATGAAGGAGCAGCGCTCTGAAAGCTAGTGGCTTGTGCTACCAAATAAACCTGTTGGACTTTAACCTGGTGTTGTGAGACTTCTTACCTTGATGACAGAAGCCAGAGGGTGATTGTAGAGGGTTGTTTTTCAAACTGGAGGCCTGTGACTAGCGGTGTGCCTCGGGTCAGTGCTGGGTCCGCTGTTATTTGTCATTTATATTCATGATTTGGATGAGAATATAGGAGGCATGGTTAGTAAGTTTGCAGATGACACCAAGATTGGTGGCATAGTGAACAGTGAAGAAGGTTATCTCGGATTGCAACAGGATCTTGATCAATTGGGCCAGTGGGCTGACGAATGGCAGATGGAGTTTAATTTAAATAAATGCGAGGTGATGCATTTTGGCAGATTGAACCAGGACAGGACTTACTCAGTTAATGGTAGGGCGTTGGGGAGAGTTACAGAACAAAGAGATCTAGGGGTACATGTTCATAGCTCCTTGAAAGTGGAGCCACAGGTGGACAGAGTGGTGAAGACGGCATTCGGCATGTTTGGTTTCATTGGTCAGAACATTGCATACAGGAGTTGGGACGTCTTGTTGAAGTTGGACAGGACATTGGTAAGGCCACACTTGGATTATTGTGTATAGTTCTGGTCACCCTATGATAGAAAGGATATTATTAAACTAGAAAGAGTGCAGAAAAGATTGACTAGGATGCTACCGGGACCTGATGGTTTGAGTTATAAAGGAGAGGCTGGATAGACTGCGACCTTTTTTTCTCTGGAGCATAGGAGGCTGAGGGGTGAGCTTGTAGAGGTCTATAAAATAATGAGGGGCATAGATCAGCTAGATAGTCAATATCTTTTCCCAAGGTAGTGGTGTCTAAAACGAGAGGGCATAGGTTTAAGGTGAGAGGGGAGAGATACAAAAGTGTCCAGAGGGGCAATTTTCACACACAGAGGGTGGTGAGTGTCTGGAACAAGGTGCCAGAGGTAGTAGTAGAGGTGGGTACAATTTTGTCATTTAAAAAGCATTTAGACAGTTACCTGGCTAAGATGGGTATAGAGGGATATGGGCCAAATATGGGTAATTGGGATTAGCTTCGGGGTTTTCAAAAAAAGGGCGGCATGGACAAGTTGGGCCAAAAGGCCTGTTTCCATGCTGTAAATCTCAGACTCTAACCACCGCTCGACCTTTTCCTAGCTTTACTTCATAATCATAAGATACTTGACCAGCTTAGTTGTGATAATGTATCACCATTTCAGCACCTCAGTTTGAATAACGCTTTTTAATTCAGCAGCAACATCACATCCTGGCACACAGGATGTGTTCCTGCACCCATTTAGTACTGTATTCCTTAATTTATATTGCCTCTCTTTGTTCTGCCATCAAAAGATAGGTGTCTGCTCATTCCACCAGCTTGCTTATGTCCTCTTGAAATGTATCACCATCCTCCCTACCAGTCCATCTGTAGCTTGCCTCTCATCACACCAGCATGTATGGTTAAGACTACCGTGCCAAGGAATAACAGCAGGATGGTACGGTAGCAGGAGTGGAACCAATAATCCACCATTAAAAACCACTTCCTCATCACCTGGCTTCAACCTGCCACACTTTGGGCTTCCCCAACATTTCTATACTCGCCAAGGTCATTGTCCAGCAAATCAGCACAAGTGGGCCTTGCAGGGAACCCAGACTATAGCTGTGGTGTGCCCCAATCAATGACTCACATCACTGAAGATTGCAGCCTGACAAAATTCAGTAGAGGGCTCAGTGAGTTCCATTTAGCCACTGCAGAAGATATTGTTTCGCTTGATGATTACAGCATGTGGTTAAAAACTATCCTCCTCACGGTTTACAATAATTCCAAGATTGTGTGTCATCCAAAATTGTACATTCAAATCTAGGTGCAGAGAAAGCACTGATGGGGGAAACCCATTGCTAACCTTCCTCTAGTCTGAAAAAAGAACAATCATTCACTACTACTGTTTTCTGTCACTCATGCTCTCACATGCATGCTGCACTGTCCCTCTATGGGCTTCAAGTTTGCAGGCAAACCTAATATGTGCACTATTTCAAATGCCTTTTGGAAGTCAGCACACACAACATCAACTGCATTACGCTCAAGCAAGTTAGTTCTGAAAGACAACACTTCTGACAATACAGCACTCCATTATTTCACAGAAATGTCAGTTTAGATTATGAATTCAGATTTATACTGGTCCGTGGGAACTGTCCATTGATGTCCAGAGA
Organism: Mustelus asterias; assembly: GCF_964213995.1. Taxonomy (NCBI): domain Eukaryota; kingdom Metazoa; phylum Chordata; class Chondrichthyes; order Carcharhiniformes; family Triakidae; genus Mustelus; species Mustelus asterias. The sequence continues at coordinate 54,730,967 of NC_135805.1, forward strand.
TCAACTTGCTATCTCTGAACCAAGATAACCAGGGGACCTATGGCAATTCAGTAACTTAATTACAGTATTGAGGGTTTCTGTTTGATCAATTAGATTTGCAGGGGGGTGGGAACCAGAGTGCCAGAGCAGATAGTGGAGCAGGGGTAAAAAGACAGGTTAGTTCAAGCAAAATCACAAATGGAAGGGTAGAGTGTGGTGGAAATAATCTTTTGAGGTGTGTCTATTTCAATGCCAGGAGTATTGTGGGGAAGGCAGATGAGCTGAAGGCGTGGATAGACACATGGAAATATGACATTATAGCCATTAGTGAAACTTGGCTACAGGAGGGGCAGGACTGGCAGCTCAATGTTCCAGGGTTCCAATGTTTCAGGCGGGATAGAGGCAGAAGGATAAAAGGTGGGGGGGCTGGCATTGTTGGTCAGGGAAAATGTTACAGCGGTACTCAGGCAGGATAGATTAGGGAGCTTGTCTACAGAGGCCCTATGGGTGGAGCTGAGAAACAAGAAAGGTAAGACCACATTAATGGGGTTGTATTATAGACCACCCAATAGTCAGCAAGAATTGGAGGAGCAAATCAGCGGAGAGATAGCTGACAACTGCAAGAAACACAAAGTTGTGATAGTAGGGGATTTTAATTTTCCACATATAGATTGGGACTCGCATACTGTTAAAGGTTTAGACGGGGTAGAGTTTGTAAAATGTGTTCAGGAGAATTTTCTACATCAGTATATAGAGGTGCCAACTAGAGAGGATGTGATGTTGGATCTCCTATTGGGAAATGAGTTAGGGCAGGTGATGGATGTGAGTGTGAGGGAACACTTTGGATACAGTGATCATAATGCCATTAGTTTCAACCTGATCATGGATAAGGATAGATCTGGTCTTCGGGTTGAAGTTCTGAACTGGAAAAAGGCCAAATTTGATGAAATGAGAAGGGATCTGGGAAGTGTGGATTGGCACAGGCTGTTCTCTGGTAAGGATGTAAATGGAAAGTGGGAGGCCTACAAAGGAGAAATTTTGAGAGTGCAGAGTTTGTATGTTCCTGTCAGGATTAAAGGCAAAGTAAATCGGAATAAGGAACCTTGGTTCTCGAGGGACATTGTAACACTGATTAAGAGGGAGAGAGAGTTGTATGAAATGTACAGGCAGCAAGGAACAGATCAGATGCTCGAGGAGTATAAAAAGTGCAAGAAGCTACTTAAGAGGGAAATCAGGAGGGCTAAAAGAAGACATGAGGTTGCTTTGGCAGACAGAGTGAAGGAAAATCCAAAGAGATTCTATAGGTATGTTAGGAGCAAAAGGATAGTGAGGGATAAAATTGGTCCTCTTGAAGACCAGAGTGGTAGACTGTGTATGGAACCAAAAGAGATGGGGGAGATACTAAATGGTTTTTTTGCATCCGTGTTTACTGAGGAAACGGGCATGGAGTCTACGGAAATGGGGCAAACTGGTAGGGAGGTCATGGAACCTTTACAGATTAAAGGGGAGGAGGTGCTCGCTGTCTTGAGGCAAATCAGAGTGGATAAATCCCCAGGACCGGACAGGGTATTCCCACGGACCTTGAGGGAAGCTAGTGTTGAACTTGCAGGGGCCCTGGCAGGCATATTTAAAATGTCAGTATTCACGGGGGAGGTGCCGGATGATTGGAGGGTGGCACATGTTGTTCCGTTGTTTAAAAAAGGTTCCAAAAGAAATCCGGGAAATTATAGGCCAGTAAGTTTGACGTCGGTGGTGGGCAAGTTATTGGAAGGTGTGATAAGGGATAGGATCTACAAATATTTGGATAGACAGGGACTTATTAGGGAGAGTCAACATGGCTTTGTGCGTGGTAGGTCATGTTTGACCAATCTATTAGAGTTTTTCGAGGAGGTTACCAGGAAAGTGGATGAAGGGAAGGCGGTGGATGTTGTCTACCTGGATTTCGGCAAGGCCTTTGACAAGGTCCCTGTGGTGAACCATCGTTGGTTCCCACTAGATAGTACTGAGCCAGGGTCTGGCCAGTACTACAAGTATGTATATATGTTGCTGTTGGGGTTAGGGATGGGTTGTTCTACTTGTTGCTGTTGGGGTTAGGGTTGGGCTGTTACACCTTGTATTATAGTTATTGTGGTATATCCCAGTCGGGCTCCGCCTCCTGGGAGAGGTATAAAGGTCTCTGCTCTGGCTGGGACCCCTCAGTCTGGGATCGTGTATATAATTAGTAGCTGCATTGTTACAGCAAATAAAAGCCTTTATTTCCTGAGCATCAAGCCTCGTGTGTGATAACGCGCATCAATTTTATTTGCTGTAAATAAACTCTCGTCGGGGAAAAAAAAACGATAGTTAGGAAGGTTCAGTCGCTAGGTATACATGGGGAGGTAGTAAATTGGATTAGACACTGGCTCAATGGAAGAACTTACCTGAAGAAGGGGCTTGCAGCTCCGAAAGCTTGTGTGGCTTTTGCTACCAAATAAACCTGTTGGACTTTAACCTGCTGTTGTTAAACTTCTTACTGTCTTTCAATGGAAGAAGCCAGAGAGTGGTTGTGGAAAATTGCTTCTCGGAGTGGAGGCCTGTGACTAGTGGTGTACCGCAGGGATCGGTGTTGGGTCCATTGTTGTTTGTCATCTATATCAATGATCTGGATGATAATGTGGTAAATTGGATCAGCAAGTTTGCTGATGATACAAAGATTGGAGGTGTAGTGGACAGTGAGGAAGGTTTTCAAAGCTTGCAGAGGGATTTGGACCAACTAGAAAAATGGGCTGAAAAATGGCAAATGGAATTTAACGCAGACAAGTGTGAGATATTGCACTTTGGAAGGACAAACCAAAGTAGAACGTACACGGTAAATGGTAGGACTCTGAAGAGTGCAGTTGAACAGAAGGATCTGGGAATACAGGTACAGAATTCCCTAAAAGTGACGTCACAGGTGGATGGGGTCGTAAAGAGTGCCTTTGGTACATTGGCCTTTATAAATCGGAGTATTGAGTATAAAAGTTGGAGTGTTATGGTAAGGTTATATAAGGCATTGGTGAGGCCGAATTTGGAGTATTGTGTACAGTTTTGGTCACCTAGTTACAGGAAGGATGTAAATAAGGTTGAAAGAGTGCAGAGAAGGTTCACAAGGATGTTGCCGGGACTTGAGAAGCTGAGTTACAGAGAGAGATTGAATAGGTTGGGACTTTATTCCCTGGAGCGTAGAAGATTGAGGGGAGATTTGATAGAGGTGTATAAGATTTTGGTGGGTATAGATAGAGTGAATGCAAGCAGGCTTTTTCCGCTGAGGCTAGGGGAGAAAAAAACCAGAGGGCATGGGCTAAGGGTGAAAGGAGAAAAGTTTAAAGGGAATATTAGGGGGGGCTTCTTCACGCAGAGAGTGGTGGGAGTGTGGAATGAGCTGCCGGATAAAGTTGTAAATGCAGGGTCACTTTTAACACTTAAGAAAAACTTGGACGGGTTCATGGATGAGAGGGGTGTGGAGGGATATGGTCCAAGTGCAGGTCAGTGGGAAGAGGCAAAAAATGGTTCGGCACAGACAAGAAGGACCAAAAGGCCTGTTTCTGAGCTGTAATTTTCTATGGTTCTAATTAGCAACATCTCAATCCCAGAAATCGTGAATGTGAAGTTAAGCACAGTGCATCAATTAAAAACTAATCTGCAACTGTGATCTGGTACCTTTAGCCTGTGCAAAGCTACTCATGATAAACATGCTGTGGAAGCCATTTACGTCGAAACATCAGAAAATGGGGAAGTATACTCAGAAAATGTATGGTGGCCCTATTTGTCTACCAAATGAACTGGGAAAATGCAAACCATTGTGCTGAACATAAATCAGACTCCTGAGGTGGCTTGAGAACAGTATGCCCATAACCAATTATTTCTGATTTTCCTTTCTGCAATATGGGAGAGTTTTTCCTGACCGTCTTCAAAGAACTATAGAAATAATGCAAGCCCTTACTGGTCCCCATGCTCACAATAAGAAAAATTGCATCATTTCTCATTAAAACTTGCGCCTGAAGGCTAAATGTTAAGTGTTTCAATCCAGTAGAAGAAAGAAGCCAAGTTAAGCCTCTCAGAAGGAAAGATGGTCTATCCCACCAAGAGTCCATTTCAATCCAAGAAGCAGAATCACTGGGAGAATGATGTTCTTGGGTAATATTTTCAAAGGTTTATGAAAGTATACCATCCAGTAATAATGTGTATAATCTTAAAATCAGCATTTAATAGGCTGGGTTATTAGAATTAGTGAGCCTGGACTCAATCATCCGAGCTTACTTGCCTGTGCGGCCTCACCAGGGGAGGTTCTCTCCAGCAAGGATCACATATGATCACCTAGGGGACTAGACATGATGGCCTCACTGGTAGAAATGGAGGCCATTGAGGTCCCCCCAGGAGGTTGGGGGAAAGGGGAAGGTGCCCCTTGGGCAGGGCCTACTGGGCAGGCCAATCAGGGAGTGGAGTGGAGGACCACTGCGCACTCTGCAGTTGTGATCATTGGGGGAGGGGGGGCACCGCTGCCACTCTGCATAGCTTTCGGTGGGGCTGGGGACGAGAGCGGGTGGCAATCAGTCTGGCTGGGGAGGGGGTGGGGTGTCAGATTTAGGCCACGGAAGCCAGCTATATGCAGCAGGGGCTATGTGACAGGTCTTTGCTGCTCTCAAAACAGAGACCTGTACATGAGCAATGGCGATCTCTGCTGCTATCAGCCAGCTTTCTGGTGATTTAAGCCCCAACCCCTCCCCCTCCAGTAAGAAACAGATTTCAGGATTTTTTTCATGCATAAGGTGCATAAGATTCAACATTTGAACTCACCAAAAAAAAAGGATCCAAAACTTTCCCATTTTCACGTGCGTTTTGGACTAGAATTTTTTTCACAAGATCGCCCCCTTAGTCTCAGTCACAGAAATAGGGGAAATCTGTTTCAGTCCTGATGCTTATGCTAAAACATTGACCTACCCTTTAACATATATGCACCCACAGTACATTTCCAGAATTTGTATTTTTTCTTTTGATCTGATGTTTTAGAGTTGATGATTGTGCTTTCCACAAGCAACATCGTGGATTACGCTGAGACTGATCTACAAAAGGTCTGAAGGCAGCCAATCTGTCTGGTCTACTACCCAGGGATGGTATGTAGCAGATGAAAATCCAAATAAGAGAATCTCCTATCTCCAAATATTTTCTCAGACAACAAAAAAAAACCTTGATCGTAAATTCCCCTACAATACTGCACTTTAATAGCTCTTTCATTGACTGCAAAGTGATCTGGCACATCCTGAGAATGTAAAAGGGTCATAAATAAACGCAGGATGTTTCTTCATAACATAAAACATACGCAACTCCATTCCACAAAATCACTAATTATTGTGACACAGAACACATATGAATTTATGGTTTGTGTCGTGAACACCCACACCTGCTTCATGGACATAGGTTTTCTCAAAATTGCTGCCAAAACATAGAACTGATGTTGGAGCACTTAATTAAAGGAAGAAAATAACTTAGGGCTTCAAACACAAATGAATAATTCAGTACATATTAACGTTATACCAAACAAGTTAAATTACATTTGTTGAGGCAATATAGCATTACACCCTTTTTTAAAAGCCCAAAAAGCTTTCCTTATAACGGAATCATGCTCATGGTATTGACAAAATTTCTTTAAAAAGCAATCTTTTTCCCCACAAATTCTAAGTTCCACCCACAAAACATTCTTGAATCAAAACCGTTTCTCACTTGTGCCAAACTTGGCAAAATCATCTACTGCCTCTATTTATGCACTTGGTTTCTTTCAAGTTAGAATTTTCCAGACATTTAAGCTAAATCTGTACTTATTTCTTCTCATCCTTTCTACAATTTGAAGTAAGTTGCACATTTTGATACCAAGAAAACTATCAAGAGATTTTCTTTACTGCTATTTCCTGCCTTTCTCTTCGTTCATTACTTTTCACGAATGCTCTTCCGGCAACGATGCTGAAGTTTGAAAATTCTGTCATCTCAACAGTATAAAGTTGTTGACTTAGTTATAGCTTTCTTTCATGCATCTTATACTGCTCTTGTGCATGTTTTTCTTCGTGAAATTGTTTAAAGTATGGCAATTAGCATACCTTTCCAGTGACTCAGACTGTTTTGGGTGGAGGAAATTAAACAAGTCTCCATAATAAGTTTAAGCAGCCTAACAAGCAGCTTTTGTTCTGTTATGGAAAGCATAAAATAATAAAATGGCATACATTAGTCGGGATGAAGCAGCCCATTAAGCCTAACGTACACTATAAAATGTGTGTGTGTAGGCATGAACTCGAATTATGACATACTCTGGAACACATTCGACTATCAACATTTTAGATACAAAGTGAAACCATAGCTATATTATTCCATGAACCATCAAAACAAAATGTTAAAGGCAGCACAATTCCCACCTTAAATGCTAAAAGAGGACTCACTAAATGAACTTGTGCCCAATTCTCTGAACTACATGATGCTTTATTGTGCAGTTCAAAAGCACAATTTCTTTGCCTTTTTGACCAACACTCTGTGGATAGAATGAATGTAACTGCCTTATTTAGTGGTAACACTCTTGCCTCAGAGTTGGAAGGCTGTGGCTTTAAGTCCTTCCTGACATGCAAGCATAAAATCTAATCTGATTACTTCATTGCAGTAATGAGCGAGGTTCCACAATTTAGATAGTGATCATAGAGATGCTGCATAAAAGTGCTTCACATGTTTTTCTTGGTGATGTACACAAAATTAGCCTGAAATCAGAAGCACTACAGAAAGATAGCCAAAACAGGCACCCCTGAAGCCACTTAATTTCAAATGGCAGATAAGTGTTCAAATTGTTCCCAAAGAACACACAAAGAAATAACTAGACTCTGCCTGTAATGCTGTGATAACATTGAACTGCTGCATTTTTGAAAACGCATGACCTCTGCACCGAGAAATACAAGGCAGCAGACGCATAGGAACATTACTACCTGCAAATTTCTCTCCAAGTCACAGAACATCCTGACTTCAAATTATTTCCCCTCCTTCCCTGTTGCTGGGTCAAACACCTCCCTGGCTCAAAATCCCCCGCTAACCGTATTGAGTGTATATCTAAACCACATGGATTACAGTGTGTGACGCTAATGTACCTTAAGAAATTTTTTTGAAATCACGTCCGCTGCAGTTTGTAAGCAGGTTTTTTTTTATTGTTGTCAAGCTGTTTGCTAAAAGGCCTTTTACTGCTGCTTCAATGGTTTAAATGGGGTTTTATTTTTACTCAGGGCCTCAGGTACTTTCTGGGATTTTTTAATGACCCTGCATTGTTAGGGGAAAGAATGATTGACAGGTCAGGTGACAAGAGTTATTGCATTTTTAGTTTTGAGCATCTGTTTTAGTTTAGGTGGTGTTTGGACATCAGACTGAAAAGCAGAATTTCTCTCTTTCTCTCCCTGGTATTGTAAATTCTGCTGGCTAGCTGCAAGCAAGACTCCTTGCCTTCCTGCAGTGACAATTCTGCTGTTAGTGATTTGCTAGTTAGTACCCAGAGTCGCTCTCTCTCTCCCTGGTGTTTTGGGAAACTATTCTGACTTCAAGCTTGTCTGTGTCTGCATCAAGAGAGCTGCAGCATCCAACCAAGGCACCAAGTTCCAACATCATACGAGCATTCATATTTTGTGTGTTAAACCTGTGGCAAGATTTTTGTTCAAGTAGGTTTGCTTGGTTGGAACATTATATATTTGTCAGGGGTTATACAATATCATGGTTGTTTTTTGCCTCATTTGTGATTGGTAAAAGTTATTGCTATATGTTAACTGTATTTTTAAATAATCTTTATTTGATAAAAGCTCCCTTGTGGGTTCTTTGAATCATACCTGAAGTGTTTGCCCTAGCCAAATTTAAATTGCAAAACCTATGATCCAGACAGACTTTCTGACCTGAATTATAACAAGTCGTTCAGGAACGGAGCTCAACACCACCTTCTTAATGTCAATTAGAGATGGGCAATACATGCCTTAAGAAGTCTCACAACACCAGGTTAAAGTCCAACAGGTTTATTTGGTAGGTTATTTGGTTTATTTAGATAGATAAGTCGCCGGGTCCGGATGGGATGTACCCCAGGTTACTGTGGGAGGCGAGGGAAGAGATTGCAGAGCCTCTGGCGTCGTCGATGGAGATGGGAGAGGTGCCGGAGGATTGGAGGATTGCGGATGTGGTTCCTATTTTCAAGAAGGGGAAAAGGGATAGCCCGGGTAATTACCGACCGGTGAGTCTAACCTCAGTGGTTGGTAAACTGATGGAGAAGATCCTGAGGGACAGGATATATGAGCATTTAGAGAGGTTTAGTATGCTCAAGAATACTCAGCATGGCTTTGTCAAGGGCAGATCGTGCCTTACGAGCCTGGTGGAGTTCTTCGAAAATGTGACTAAACACATTGACGAAGGGAAGGCGGCAGATGTGGTTTATATGGATTTTAGCAAGGCGTTCGATAAGGTCCCGCATGCAAGGCTTCTGGAAAAAGTGAGAGGGCATGGGATTCAAGGGGCTGCTGCCCAGTAGATCCAGAACTGGCTTGCCCAAAGGAGGCAGAGAGTGGGTATAGATGGGTCTTTTTCTAAATGGAGGTCGGTCACCAGTGGTGTGCCCCAGGGATCTGTTCTGGGACCCTTGCTGTTTGTCATTTTCATAAATGACCTGGATGAGGAAGCGGAGGGATGGGTTGGTGAGTTTGCCGACGACACGAAGGTTGGTGGGGTTGTGGATAGTCTGGAGGGATGTCAGAAGTTACAGAGGGACATGGATAGGATGCAAGACTGGGCGGAGAAGTGGCAGATGGACTTCAACCCAGATCAATGCGTCGTGGTCCATTTTGGTAGGTCAAATGGGATGAAGTAGTACAATATAAAGGGAAAGATTCTGAGTACTGTAGAGGATCAGAAGGACCTTGGGGTCCGGGTCCATAGGACTCTGAAATCGGCCCCGCAGGTGGAGGAGGTGGTTAAGAAGGCTTATGGTGTGCTGGCCTTTATCAATCGAGGGATTGAGTTTGGGAGTCCAGGGATAATGATGCAGCTATATAAGACCCTCGTCAGACCCCACTTGGAGTACTGTGCTCAGTTCTGGTCGGCCTCACTATAGGAAGGATGTGGAAAAGATTGAAAGGGTGCAGGGGAGATTTATAAGGATGTTGCCTGGATTGAGTGGCATGCCTTATGAGGATAGGCTGAGGGAGCTCGGTCTTTTCTCTTTGGAGAGACGAAGGATGAGAGGAGGCCTAATAGAGGTGTATAAGATGTTGAGAGGCATAGATCGGGTGGACCCTCAGAGGCTTTTTCCCAGGGTAGAAATGTCTGCTACGAGAGGACATAGGTTTAAGGTGCTGGGGGGTAGGTACAGGGGAGATGTTAGGGGTAAGTTTTTCACACAGAGGGTGGTGGGCGAGTGGAATCGGCTGCCGTCAGTGGTGGTGGAGGCAAACTCAATAGGGTATTTTAAGAGACTCCTGGATGAGTACATGGAGCTTAATAGGATGGAGGGTTATAGGTAGGTCTAGAAGGTAGAGATGTGTTCGGCACAACTTGTGGGCCGAAGGGCCTGTTTGTGCTGTAGTTTTTTCTATGTTTCTAAAAGCCGCAAGCTTTCAGAGCGCTGCTCCTTCGTCAGGTAAGTGGGAGTTCTGTTCATAAACAGGGCAGATAAAGACAAACTCAATTTACAAAATAATGGTTGGAATGTGAGTCTTTGCAGGTAATCAAGTCTTAAAAGGTACAGACAATGTGAGTGGAGAGAGCGGTAAGCACAGGTTAAAGAGATGTGTATTATCTTCAGACAGGACAGTTAGTGAGATTTTGCAAGCCCAGGCATGACGTGGCTAGTGGCTTTTGCTATCAAATAAACCTGTTGGACTTTAACCTGGTGTTGTGAGACTTCTTACTGTGTTTACCCCAGTCCAACGCCGGCACCTCCACATCAATAAATGCTTGCCACACGCACATCCCAAAAATGAGTTAAAACAATGCTCCTTAAAACCTCTCTCTTTGAGAAAACCTCTAGATCTGCCACTAGACCCCCATTATTTGGCTGTCAAATTTTGTTCAGTAATGCTCCTTCGAAGTACCTTGGTATGTTTCACAGTTCTACATTGAAGGCGCTATATAATGCACCTTTGTAATATATGCAAAATATTATGCAGGCTAATAGAAACTAGAAGCAGGAGTAGGCCATTCGACCCTTCAAGCCTGCTCTGTCATTCATTTTGATCATGGCTGATCATCGAATTTAATATCCTGAACCCCCTTTCCTTCAAAATCCCTTGATCCCTTTAGCCCTAAGAGCTATATCTAATTTCTTCTTGAAATCAGACAACACTTTCGCCTCAACTACATTCTGTGGCAGTGAATGCCATACATTCACCACCTTCTGGGTGAAGAATTTTCTCCTCAACTCTGTTCTAAAAGATTTACCCCTTATCCTCAAATTATGACCCCTGTTCTGGACTCCCCCACCTTTGGGAACATTCTTTCTGAATCTACCGTCTAACCTTGTTAGAATTTTATATGTTTCTATGAGATCCCCCCTCATTCCTCTAAACTCCAGTGAATATAATCCTAACCAACTTGGTCTCTCCTTATATGACAGACCTGTCATCCCAAGAATCAGCCTGGTAAACCTTCGCTGTACTCCCTCTATAGCAAGGACATCCTTCCTTAGATAAGGACACCAAAACTGCACACAATACTCCAGATGTGGCCTCACCAACACCCTATACAATTGCAGCAAAACATCCCTATTCCTATACTCACAACCTCTCGCTATGAAGGCCAACAAACTCTTTGCCTTCTTTACTGCCTGTTGTACCTCCAAGGTCTCATTAAGTATCCACCTCTCTCAATTTACACCCATTCAAGTAATAATCCGTCTTCCTATTATTGCTACCAAAAAGTGGATAACCTCACATTTATCCACATTTTACTGCATCGGCCATGCAGATGTCCACACACTCAGTCTGTCCAAATCACGTTGAAACATCTCTGCATCCTCCTCACAGCTCACCCTCCCATCCAACTTTGTATCATCTGCAAATTTGGAGATAATACATTCAGTTCCCTTTTGCAAATCATTAATATATAATGTGAACAGTTGGGGTCTTAGCACAGATCCCTGCGGAACCCCACTAGTCACTGACTGCCAATCAGAAAAGAATCCATTTATGCCAATGCTTTGCTTCCTATCTGCTAACCAGCTTTCTATCCATCTCAAGACATTACCTGCAATCCCATGTGCTTTAACTTTACATAGTACTCTGTTATGTGAGACCTTGTCGAAAACCTTCTGAAAGTCTAAATAAACCACACCCATTGGTTCCCCTCAGTCAATTCCACTAGTTGCATGGTGTTGTTGAGGTGTAAACCCAACATTATATAAACCTTTTGGGGTTCCAGCGAGTTTGATCAAAATTATCCCCAAGGGATAAGAGAATCCACATAGCCTCATGTTCCTAATTTTGTAGGTGTTCTCCACATTTCTGAAGTGTTTGCTACTTTAATTGCAAACATAACACAGTAATGGCTGTGGAGAAAGTTGTGGGCCACACAGTGGCCTTTGAAATGCTTTGCCCAATAGCTTGATTACTAACCCAAGTAACAGCAAAGTGCCTTTGGGAAGTAGTAAGCTAGTCTTGCCAGTCGTGTATCAAATTTTACACAGTTTATGCTGTGGACAGCATCTTGCCAGGGCTCATGAAATTCATCACAAGGCCATTTTTGAATGTGTTAATAATTTGTGGTCTGTGCATCGAGGAATTAAATTGTTTAAACATGATAAAGGTTTCCAACATGGAAAAAAAACGCTCCATATGTTCTGTGGAAATGAAAGGAAAAAGGCAAATGAGGAAAGAAAATACCAATAACGCGTGGGTTTTAAAGAATTCACATTTTACTTAAAACAACTGCTGCACTTTTACTATAAACATTTAAAAACAAAATTAAAATGAACCACAAGAAAAATCTGCAGCTGTGACAAATCAACAGCATAAGATGCTGCAAGTCAAAATGCCATTTGCTTTGTTTCATTTGATTGACATGTTCCATATTCAGGAATAACTGATCTATACAAAAGCAAAATATTGCAGATGGTGCAAGTTTGAAACAAAAACAAAGTTTGGAAATACTCAGCATGTCTGGCAGCATATTGGGAGAGAGGAACAAAGCCAACATTTCAGATCAATGAACTGTTGCTGGAACTGCAAAATATTACAGATGGTAAAGGATTCCAAGCAACGACGGAGACAGTAAAAGGGACATGGAGGGAGCGGTAGGAAATCAATGGAAGATATAGGAGTTTAAATGACAAGCAGATGATAGTTCAAGGCAAAAATGTACATTGGGACAAGAAAAGGGGAAAAAAAAAAGGAGTCCAGAAGAATAGATGGAAAAAACAGAACGATTACCAACAGCTGCCAATTTAAAAATTAACTGGGGGCAGACATTACAATCTGAAATTCTCAAGCCCTCTGTTTGGAAGGCCATAAAGTGCCTAATTGAAAGATTAGGTGCTGGTCCTCAAGCTCACAGTGAACCTCATTGGCCAAGGGGAGAAAAGGTCAGAATGAGAGAAAATGACTGGCAACCAGAAGCTCAAGGTGCTGCTTGCATACTGAACAGAGGTGTTATACAATGTGGTCCCCAATCTGAGTTTGGTCTCCTCAATATACAACAGGCAGCATTGTGAACAGCAAATACAAAATTGAAAGATTAATAAAATTGCTGTTACAACTTGAGGCAGTGTTTGGGTCCATGTATATTGAGATGAGAGAAGTGCAGACCTCACACCTTCTCTGCTTGCATGGAAAGGTGCAATTGGAAGGGGAAGGGATATTGGGGGTTAATAAAGAGCGGGCCAGGATGCTGTGGAGGATATGGTTCTTCTAAAATGCCGAAAGGGAAAGATTTTGTGGTGAATCACACTGAGGTTGACAGGAATTGATCCACTCTCATCCATCAAATGTGGAGGCTGGTGTGGGGGAAGGTGTGAGAATCAGCCCATCAGAGGAAAGAGGAAGAGGTGAAGACAGAAGTGTGAGAAAGATCAAGTGTTCATCAACCATGGTGGGAAGGAAATCCTTCGCTGAGGAAAAAGGAAGACATCAGAACAAAGAACAGTACAGCACAGGAAACAGGCCCTTCGGCCCTCCAAGCCTGTGCCGCTCCTTGGTCCAACTAGACCAATCGTTTGTATCCCTCCATTCCCAGGCTGCTCATGTGACTATCCAGGCAAGTCTTAAACGATGTCAGCGTGCCTGCCTCCACCACCCTACTTGGCAGCGCATTCCAGGCCCCCACCACCCTCTGTGTAAAAAACGTCCCTCTGATGTCTGAGTTATACTTCGCCCCTCTCAGCTTGAGCCCGTGACCCCTCGTGATCGTCACCTCCGACCTGGGAAAAAGCTTCCCACTGTTCACCCTATCTATACCCTTCATAATCTTGTACACCTCTATTAGATCTCCCCTCATTCTCCGTTTTTCCAAGGAGAACAACCCCAGTCTACCCAATCTCTCCTCATAGCTAGGACCCTCCATACCAGGCAACATCCTGGTAAACCTTCTCTGCACTCTCTCCAATGCCTCCACGTCCTTCTGGTAGTGCGGCGACCAGAACTGGACGCAGTACTCCAAATGTGGCCTAACCAGCGTTCTATACAGCTGCATCATCAGACTCCAGCTTTTATACTCTATACCCCGTCCTATAAGTCGCCAGTATGTTGTTCCCAATGTAGGATGTGGGAGGTCCTGGAGGCTCCTAGCCTCCCGGACGACCATATCTGTGCTGGGTGTGTTGAGCTGCGGTTCCTAAGGGACCACGTTAGGGAACTGGAATTGCAGCTCGAGGACCTTCGCCGGGTTAGGGATAGTGAGGAGGTCATTGACAGGAGCTATCGGCAGGTGGTCACACTGGGACCACGGGAGGAGGGTAACTGGGTAACAGTGAGGAAGGAGAAAGCTCGGTTGATGGTGAGCACCCGGTGGATGTGCCCCTTAATAATAAGTACTCCTGTCTGAGTACTACTGGGGAGGACAGCCCACCTGGGGGAAGCAGCGGTGGCAGTGTCTCTGTAGCTGAGCCTGGCCCAGTAGTGCAAAAGGGTAAGGAAAGGAGGGTAGTGCTAATTGGGGACTCTACGGTGAGGGGGTCAGATAGGCGTTTTTGCGGACACAGACAGGACTCTCGGATGGTGGTTTGCCCCCCTGGTGCAGGGGTCCGGGATGTCTCTGGTCGAGTCCCAGAAATCCTGAAGGGGGAGGGAGAGGAGCCGAAGGTCGTGATGCATATAGGTACTGCTGACATAGGTAGGAAGAGGGAAGGGGTCATGAAAAGAGAATATAGGGAGTTAGGTAGACAGCTGAGAAAGAGGAATGCAAAGGTAGTAATCTCGGGATTGCTGCCTGTGCCGCGGGAGAGTGAGAACAGGAATCGGTGGAGAATGAATGCGTGGCTGAGGGACTGGAGCAAGGGACAAGGATTTGGGTACTTGGATCATTGGGACCTCTTTAGGGGCAGGTGTGACCTGTTTAAAAAAGACGGGTGGCACTTGAATCCCAGGGGGACCAATATCCTGGCGGGAAGGTTGGCTAAGGCTACTGGAGAGACTTTAAACTAGAAAGGTTGGGGGGAGGGAATCAAAATGAGGGGACTGAGAGCGAGGAGGTTAGCTCGCAAATAGATAAGGAATGTAAACAGGGTAAGAGGGAGGTTAGACGAGTGATGGAGAAGGGAAGTGCTCAGGCTGAAGATCTGAGATGTGTCTATTTTAATGCCAGGAGTGTAGTGAATAAAGTGGATGAGCTTAGAGCGTGGATTGCTGCTTCGAATTGTGATGTGGTGGCCATTACGGAGACTTGGATGTCTCAGGGACAGGACTGGGTGCTTCAGGTGCCGGGTTTTAGATGTTTCAGGAAGGACAGGGAGGGAGGCAAGCGAGGGGGGGGGGGGGAGTGGCACTGTTGATCAGGGATAGTGTCACGGCTGTAGAGAAGGTGGACGCCGTGGAGGGATTGACTACGGAGTCTCTGTGGGTGGAGGTTAGGAACAGGAAGGAGTCGGTAACTTTGCTGGGTGTTTTCTATAGGCCGCCCAATAGTAACAGAGATGTTGAGGAGCAGATGGGGAAACAGATCCTGGAGAGATGTAGGAATAACAGAGTTGTCGTGATGGGAGATTTTAATTTCCCAAACATAGATTGGAATATCCCTAGGGCTAGGGGTTTGGATGGAGAGGAGTTTGTTAGGTGTGTCCAGGAGAGTTTCCTGACACAGTATGTGGATAAGCCTACTAGAGGAGAGGCTGTACTTGATCTGGTGCTGGCTAATGAACCTGGACAGGTGGAGGATCTCTCGGTGGGTGAGCATCTTGGGGATAGCGATCATAATTCTATCTCCTTCACAATAGCATTGGAAAGAGATAGGATCAGGCAGGCTAGGAAAGTGTTTCTCTGGAGTAAAGGGAAATACAGTGTCATCAGGGAGGAAATTAGACGGGTAAATTGGAAGGAGGCATTCTTGGGGAAAAGTACCGAAGGAAAGTGGAGGATTTTCAAGGAATGTTTGTCTGGAGCTCTGCATGACAACGTTCCGATGAGACAGGGGGGTGTTGGTAGGGTACGGGAACCGTGGTGCACGAAGGTTGTGATGAACCTGGTGAATAAGAAAAGAGAGGCGTACAGAAGGTTCAGAGAGCTAGGAGGTGTTAAGGATTTAGAGGAGTATACGGGATGTAGGAAGGAGCTTAAGAAGGAAATTAGGAGAGCGAGAAGGGGTCATGAGAAGGCCTTGGCGGGTAAGATTAAGGAGAATCCCAAGGCTTTCTACAAATATGTCAAGAGTAAAAGGATGAGATGTGAAGGCATAGGACCCTTAAAAGGTGAAGGGGGAAAAGTTTGTGCGGAACCGTTAGAAATGGCGGAGCTGCTTAATGAATACTTTACCTCGGTATTCACGGTGGAAAGGGATCTGGGTGGTTGTACTGCTGGTTTGCGGTGGACAGAAAGGATCGAGCATGTGGACATAAAGAAAGAGGATGTGTTGGAACTATTGAATGGCATCAAGGTTGGTAAGTCGCCGGGACCGGATGGGATGTACCCCAGGTTACTGTGGGAGGCGAGGGAGGAGATTGCGGAGCCTTTGGCGATGATCTTTGCATCGTCGATGGAGACGGGAGAGGTTCCGGAGGATTGGAGGATTGCAGATGTGGTCCCTATATTCAAGAAAGGGAACAGGGACAGCCCGGGAAATTACCGACCGGTGAGTCTAACCTCAGTGGTTGGTAAGTTGATGGAGAGGATCCTGAGAGACAGGATTTATGATCATCTAGAGAAGTTTAGTATGATCAAAAGTAGTCAGCACGGCTTTGTCAAGGGCAGGTCGTGCCTTACGAGCCTGGTTGAGTTCTTTGAAAATGTGACCAAACACATTGACGAAGGAAGAGCGGTGGATGTGGTCTATATGGACTTCAGCAAGGCGTTCGATAAGGTCCCCCATGCAAGACTTCTTGAGAAAGTGAGAGGGCATGGGATCCAAGGGGCTGTTGCCTTGTGGATCCAGAACTGGCTTGCCTGCAGAAGGCAGAGAGTGGCTGTGGAGGGGTCTTTCTCTGCATGGAGGTCAGTGACCAGTGGAGTGCCCCAGGGATCTGTTCTGGGACCCTTGCTGTTTGACATTTTCATAAATGACCTGGATGAGGAAGTGGAGGGATGGGTTGGTAAGTTTGCTGACGACACCAAGGTAGGTGGTGTTGTGGATAGTTTGGAGGGATGTCAGAAGTTGCAGCGAGACATAGATAGAATGCAAGACTGGGCGGAGAAGTGGCAGATGGACTTCAACCCGGATAAGTGTGTAGTGATCCATTTTGGCAGATCCAATGGGATGAAGCAGCAGTATAATATGAAGGGTACCATTCTTAGCAGTGTAGAGGATCAGAAGGACCTTGGGGTCCGGGTCCATAGGACTCTTAAATCGGCCTCGCAGGTGGAGGATGCGGTCAAGAAGGCGTACGGCGTACTAGCCTTCATTAATCGAGGGATTGAGTTTAGGAGTCGGGAGATAATGCTGCAGCTTTATAGGACCCTGGTTAGACCCCACTTGGAGTACTGCGCGCAGTTCTGGTCACCTCATTACAGGAAAGATGTTGAAGCCATTGAAAGGGTGCAGAGGAGATTTACAAGGATGTTGCCTGGATTGGGGGGCATGCCTTATGAGGATAGGTTGAGGGAGCTTGGTCTCTTCTCCCTGGAGAGACGAAGGATGAGAGGTGACCTGATAGAGGTTTACAAGATGTTGAGAGATCTGGATAGGGTAGACTCTCAGAGGCTATTTCCAAGGGCTGAAATGGTTGCTACGAGAGGACACAGGTTTAAGGTGCTGGGGGGTAGGTACAGAGGAGATGTCAGGGGTAAGTTTTTCACTCAGAGGGTGGTGGGTGAGTGGAATCGGCTGACGTCGGTGGTGGTGGAGGCAAACTCGTTGGGGTCTTTTAAGAGACTTCTGGATGAGTACATGGGATTTAATGGGATTGAGGGCTATAGATAGGCCTAGAGGTAGGGATATGATCAGCGCAACTTGTGGGCCGAAGGGCCTGTTTGTGCTGTGGCTTTCTATGTTCTATGTTCTATAAAGGCAAGCATACCATATGCCTTCTTCACCATCTTTGTTGCCACCTTCAAGGATTTTTGGATTTGCACACCTCGGTCCCTCTGTTTCTATCCTCCTGATGACTCTGCCATTTATTGTATAACTCCTCCCTACATTATTTCTTCCAAAATGCATCACTTCGCATTTATCCAGATTAAACTCCATCTGCCACCTCTCCGCCCAATTTTCCAGCCTATCTATATCCTGCTGTATTGCCCGACAATGCTCTTCGCTATCCGCAATTCCAGCCATCTTCGTGTCATCCGCAAACTTGCTGATTACACCAGTTACACCTTCCAAATCATTTATATATATCACAAATAGCAGAGGTCCCAGTACAGAGCCCTGCGGAACACCACTGGTCACAGACCTCCAGCCGGAAAAAGACCCTTCGACCACTACCCTCTGTCTCCTATGGCCAAGCCAGTTCTCCACCCATCTAGCCACTTCTCCTTGTATCCCATGAGCCTTAACCTTCTTAACCAACCTGCCATGTGGGACTTTGTCAAATGCCTTACTGAAATCCATATAGACGACATCCACGGCCCTGATATGAAAGGTGGCATCATCAGAACAGATGTGAAGGTGACAAAGAAAGTGGGAGAATGGAATACAGTCTTTAATATAAGTGGGGTGAGAGAAAGTGAAGTTGGGGTGGCTGTAGGAGTCAGTGGGCTAATGACGGACATTAGTCAGTCATATTTTGATCCTCTTAGGAGGTCAAAAAGATATTTGAATTCCCAATACTGACTTGAATGAATTGCATCACAGGCTTTCAAATTTTAAGACTTTTACTGTAACAAATAAACTAAATGCCATATCAACTAAACATTACCCAAGAGCAACTAACCCTAAATTACAGATTACCCCGAATAAGGTGAGCAATAAACCCACACCACATATATATACATTCTCTATTATAAGGAAAAATACAGTCAGTCCCAGATTCCAATGGGTTCATATCTCCCTGCTTCACCAACTTGAAATGCCCCAGGACCATTTAAAGTCACAGGCCTTAGTCTTCAGAGAAACCCTGAACCAGGCCCACTCCAGTGAGTTTTCTCCCCCCAAATCTTGCCAGAACAAGTCTTCCAGAATCATAGGCCGCGATGTTACCATTTTGCCTCACACCCGATTTCTTACTTCTCACAATCTGACTGGCACCGGATAGCTGCTGTGAGGCTGATTGTAATATTTTAATTCTACTTGTAATAGAATTTAAATACTACAAGAAAGACCAGGGTGTAATCGTCCCGACTCACTTGTCTCGAGGCCTCGCCGGTGAAGATAACGTATGGTCCTCATCAACAGGGAACAGACGCGATGGCCTTGCCGGTAGGACCAGAGGCCATTGAGTCCCCCCCGAGAGGTCGGGGCAGAGGTGAGGTGCCCCTTGGGAAGTGCCCTCCGGGCACAGGACTGATTGCGGGGGGGGGGGGGGATGAAATCAGCCGCGGAGCCCAACGATAGCAGGGGGTGGGGAGGGCTTGGGCTGTGGAGGCCAGCAGTAGCTGGGAGAGGCAGTGAATGACACATCTCGGTGTTCTCAGAACACAGAGCACAATGGCGCCCTCTGCTGCTATCTGTCAGCTTTCAGTGAGCTTAGGCCCCCCCTCCCCCTGCTGGCGGGAAGCAGGTTTCCCTTCAATATTTTTAACCAGTGGGAGATTGGATTCAATTTTTAACTTACCCAATGAAAAGTGCGATTCTCTCCTGTTTTCACACTCGTTTGGCTCTTTGAATTTTTTTGTTAAGATTGCCCCCCATAAAAACCCTGCAATACAGAAACAGGCCATTCGCTCCATTGAGTTTGCACTAACAATCCCACCCAGGCCCTATCCCCGTAATCCACAAATTTATCAGACTAATCCACCTGACATTAAGGGGCAATTTTAGCATGGCCAATCCACCTAACCCGCACATCTTTTGTCTGTGGGAGGAAATCCATGTAGACACGGGGAGAATCTGTAAACTCTCACACACAGATAATCAACCAAGGCTGGAATTGAACCTGGGTCACCAGCACTGAAGCTGGGCTAACCACTGTGCCACTCTTCTTTGGATTGGCACAGGATGCGTCTTTTCCACTAGCTCGCAGAGAACGTCTCCCTGCTGACCACACCACTGTCAGCTTTTCATCCCGGTTTGACTTCTCTCACTCTCTTTTTATCTGTCTCAGAACCTGGGAGGCTGAAGGTCTGCCCACAATTAGCCTAGCTGCTCCTGCTTTTATTCTCAAATACAAAAAGTGTGCACCTGGCTCCCACTAAGTTTCAATCTGGATCTCCCCTGTATCCATGGTAACCAAGCTATCCAGGCTTGTTGCTAGGCAGAATTCAAAGATCACATGATCTTTGTTCCTCCATTTTACCTTAAATTAGAGACAGTCACAAAACAATCATTTTATGAAACCTCACATTTTAACAATGGGCTGCCTCCAGAAATGGAGACAGAATTTGTAGAAAAGAAGAATCATAGATGGATCATATGGAGATGAGGGAAGGGTAGACATTGAAAATAATGTTGGTTAAACTTTCAGTTCAAGGCGAAAACAGGAAACAGCACCAATATAGGCATTAGTACAATAGAGACGAGGGGATTAAAACAAAGAATGTTCTGTATACCCCAAAAAGGGTAGGCATAGCTAGGGCCATGCAGGTTCCCATAGCAGCAAATCTTTTATTTGGAGAAACTGAGTGGAGTTAAAAAGGAAAGGTTGTTCAATGTGTGAATAAGTTAAGGTAAAGGAGGTGGAGGAGGAGGGGGAAGGAGTATGTGGTGATGGATTCGGACAGGCGGGGCCTTTGGAAGAATTAGCCTTCAGACCATCCCAGCGGGCAACTGAAGTGGAGAGAGGTCAAATGTCCATTGTGAAATGGACATGACTGGGCAAGAAACTGGAACTTGTTGAAATGAGAAAGGATATCAGAAGAGTAAGCAAGTCGAGGCCAGTTAGTTTAACATCTATTATTGGCAAGAGGCTGAAGTCAATAATCAAAGAGGAAATAGTTAATCATTTCAAAAAGCTGAATATAATCAAACGGAGTCAACATGATTTTAAGAAGGATAAATCATGTTCGACAGATTTGCTCCAATTCTTTAAGGATGTAACAGGGAGTGTAGATAGAGGGGAATCTGTAGATGTAGATTTTGTTTTCCAAAAGGCATTTGACAAGGTCCTGCTTAAGAGGCTGGTACATAAAGTAAAAGCCCATAAAATTGGAGGAAGTGTGTTAGCATGGATTGAAAACTGGCTGTCATATAGAAAACCGTGTTGGAAAAAATGGATCCTTTTCAGAGTGGAAAGATGTAACTCATGGAATACAGAAGAAATCAGTTATTGGCCCACATTTGTTCACTATTTACATTAATGACCTGAAGGAAGGAATCAAATGCAAGGTTTCCAAATTTGCCGATGACACGAAGATAGGGGAAGGGTATGTTGTGATGAGGATACTGTGACTCTGCAACGAGATGTAGATATTTTGGGTGACTGGACAAAAACCTGGCAAATGGAGTTTGATGCGAGTGTGTGAGGTTATGCACTTTGGTAGGTGAAATCTAAAGGCAGATTATCTAAATGGAGAGAGACTGCAGATGAGTGAGATACAGAGGGATTTAGGTATTCTTGTGCAGGAATCACCAAGCAAGCAGGTCCGACAAGTAGTTAAGGCAGCAAACAGCATTTTGGCCTTTATTGCAAAAAGGTTGGAGTTAAAAATAGGGAGGTTTTGTTGCAATAGTTCAGGGTGTTGGTGAGACCTCAGCTAGAATACGGTGTACTGCATTGCCCCCCTTACCTAAAAAGGATATCGTAGCATTTGAGGCAGTCCAAAAAAGAGATTCACCAGGCTAATTCCTGGGCTGAGGGGGTTATCCTATTAAGAGAGACTAAATAGTCTGTTTAGAAGAGCGAGGGGTGACCTTATTCAAACATATAAATTCCTGAGGGGGCTTGACAGACAAGGTGGTGAGATGTTTTTATTAGTGGGAGAATCTCGAACACGGGGATATAACTACAAGATAAAGGACCAGTCATTTAAAAACTGAGGTACGTAGAAATTTCTTCTTGCAGATGGTGGTGAATCTCTGGAATTCTCTGACCCAAAGGGTGGTGGAGGCCGGATTATTAGAAGTATTCAAAGTGGAGGTGGATAAATATTTGATGAATCAAGAAAGAGAGAGCTATGGGGAAATGGCATAGAAAAGGAGTTGAGGCTGACATAGATCAGCCATAATCGTATTGAATGGCAGGGGAGGCTTGAAAGGCCTGGTGGCATATTCCTACTTCTATTTATTGTGTTCTTGTGAGATTGTACAAGGGGAGGAAGGAAAAAAGGAATCAAGATAGAAAGAAATCACTTCTGTAGGGCAGGTTTAAGCAAAAGCAATGCATCCATCAAGTCCTGTTTTTTGGTCGAGGGATTTGGGGACTATGAGATCCTAGGGCCTGGAGGGAAACCCTCCAGAGATTAGGTCAAAGAGTCTTGGAAATGGTGGTTTGGTGATCAGTGTTGGAATCATGGTCCAGTGGGAGTAGGAGGAGGGGATCAGAGTTGCCATTCAACCACTGCCATATAGGGGTCTGTGAATCAAAATACAACAGTACCAGCTTTATCATCAGATTTGAGGTATGGACCTAAGAAAATAGAATGCTGCAGGTTCAGAAGGAAGTACACTGGACTGAGTGAGGGAGCAGAGAGCCTGAGACAATCAAGATTACACTCGCAGTTCTCAATGAAATGATCTGCAGGGAGTAAGAGACCAGAGATCCAAGAGGAACAATTATTGATTTATTACTGTTACGCCAGATGGAAATATTTCTCTACAGTACCCTGCATTAACTCTATCAAACGGACAAAAAAAATCCCATCTTCCTTTTGAACTGCGGCATTCTTATTAAGATCAAATGGCACTTTATGCCTTTCAATATACTGTATTTGAGCTCAAGTGCAGTGAAACGCTGACTCAATTTTTTTTATTCATTCGCTGGTTGACCACCATGTATTACCCATCCCCAGTTGCCCTTATTCAGAGGGCAGTCGAGAGTCAACCACATTGCTGTGGCTCTTGAGTCACATGTAGGCCAGAGCAGGTAAGGATGGCAGATTTCCTTCCCTAATGGACATTAGTGAACCAGATGGGTTTTTCCAACAATTGATAATGGTTTTATGGTCATCAGTGGATTCTTAATTCCAGATACTTTTTATTGAATTTACATTCCATCATCTGCCGTGGCAGGATTCGAACCTGGGTCCCCAGAACATTAGCTGAGTTTCTGGATTAATTGTCCAGTGATAATACCACTAGGCCATCACCTCCCCCAAATTAGTATGCAGAATAAAGTTTGACCGTCACTGTCCATTGTATTTAATTTAAATTCCCCTCTGATTATATTTGAGGACCCACCTTTTGTAATCCATTGTCCTTTCTTCACTCACTTTTGAATTGCATAATTAGCTGTTTTGACATTTAATCACTCCTGCCCTCCCGCTATCCTATAATGGGCCCGTCAATTTTGTTCTTTTCCTGACACCAATGTTTTACCTGGACTCTGTACTTGCTTCGAAACTTCTTCCAGCTCTAACGAAAGGTCATGGACCTGAAATGTTAACTATTTTTCTTCCCACAAATGCTGCCGGACATGCTGATTGTTTTCAGCATTTTCATTTTTTATTTCAGATATCTAGCATCTGCAGTATGTGCAGTTGTGGAAGGAATGCCCAAGTGTGATTTACAAGGTTGCCTTGACATGTGTTGTGTTTTAAATAATTCTGCTTTCTGCATTAAAAACAACCTTTAAAAAAATCTCCATGAATGTGTGTGTGCGAGAGAGAGGGGGAGAGAGAGAGAGACAGGCAGACAAGTTGTGTCCTGTGCTGGTCTCCATTTGGATGTGTGGCTTTCACTGTGACAAGTACATGAATTTTTCCTGCTCACTCATAATTTACAGTTCAGTGCCTGAAGACACAGAAAACTGCTTCCTATTCTATGCCAAATGGGGAAGACATTTTATCCAGTTGTTGCTTCAGTTTATCAGACAAAACCAAGATAAATCGACAGATTACAGTAATCCACATTTGCATACAAATATTTCAATTATTAAAAAAATTGAGAATCTATTAAATCCCTAGGTTTCCTGAAACAGGATGGTTTTGATAAGATTTGTTTTAAAGAAATCTATAGAAGTGTTGAATAATGTCCAATAAATCTGCTCTGTTAGAATGCTGAAGTGAACAATTGTTGGCAATTTCCAGTCAAAAACTTTCCATTCTTTCAAAGGAATCCCAACACAGTTAACCTCAATATTCAAGCTGTCTGCAAATGGAATTTGCTTTGGAACTGTCAGCCTACCCACAAAATACATTACTAATAGCCTCCTCTGCAGTGGTCACAGCACATACTTGAAGTAGGTTCTCATCATTGACAACAGCATTTTGTGTGTACTTTCTGCAGGATTTCTGAATCATAAAACATTTGTTCATGGGCCATGAGAAGATTAAAGTAAATAACATAAGAGGGGCTACAGCTGAGCTAAGTGTATAAATAGTAAACAACATAACCAACAATCGCTGAGAGTTAGGGACACCAAAAGGTTTCCATGGGGCCAAGAGAGGCATGCTTGCTTCTCCCAGCTGGACAAATAACTTTAAAACATATTCTAATTAACTTTATCTGAGTAGCCTACAGTGACCCCTTTAATGGCTAGTACTAAGGGTTGAAGCATGATGAGGACAGAAATGGGATGATAATTACTGCAACATTATTTTCGGGGTGGTAGTCCCCCCTTTAACACCTCCCACCTCCACTCCCATTCCTGGCATTCAGAGAACCCCAACATTCGAGCCATAATGTGTGCAGCCAACAGAAATATTTTAGATGCTTCAAAAAAAACAAGGCAGTTTGTGGGAAATTAGGCTTCCAAAATTGATTCAGTAGTCTGTGTTCAGCTGATATCATGCACAAAATACATGTGTAAATGTAAACAACTACTGCCATACATCCAAATTGTTGGTGTATGACAACAGGTTGATACAAGATAATCTGCCAGAACAAAACTGGGAAACCTATATTGATCTCTACAATTGTCAGAGTAGAAACTGTGAGGCATTTAGTAAATATTAAGTGAACAGTTTCATGTAAGGCATGAACAATTAGAATCTTGTAGCTATTGTGAGCACCAACCAGATAGATAATTTAGTTACCATGAAATATTTGGGTCACACAGAAGGGTTTTCATAGTACATATTCAATAACAATATTGCTCAGTCTGCTATATTCACTGTAGAAAGTTCTAAATGAGCTTGTATTTTTTGAAATGCATGACTGTATAGTACTTTTTCCAATATTTACTGCATAAGCACAGTTGCTTTTGGTGAGTGAAAATCATGGGTAACAGAATGAACATCAATTATTCCTGTAATGTGGTGACTCACAGCAGTAGCTCTTTCAAAGCTGTGAGTGGCAAATGATTGTGCCACATCTTAAATTCAGAGGATTAATGAGAAGCGAAGAAAGCTTAAGCACATCAGCCAGTTATTCAGCTCAGTGAGTAAACCGCAAATGGAAGAAAAGAAAAAAACTTCAAGCATATTGCACGATTAACTGATTTACTCTCCAGTAGTTTCATGGTTTCACAGCAGTGAAATAAAAACGCAATACAACAATGTTTTTCTAGATATAACAGTTCTCGCAACTGTTGCTCAGCTCTGTTTGAGAAAGGAATAATATAATCGTACAAGTCACTCATCTGTTTTTAATTACTTCATGTGATTTCCCTGGATTGCATTTAAAAGACACAGCTATGCATTAAATAGTTACAATGTTAAGCAGTTACACTGTCCTATAGTCATTGGGATGGATAGATTTTTGGGGGCAATTTGGAAATGTCAATTGTGTTAATTTAAAGCAGCCCATCTGTCAGATGTTGGTTTGCAGAAAGTACAGGGTACTGTCAGCCTCAGTATAGTGACAGCTGCCTTGCTTCCAAGTCAGGAGGTTGTAGGCTCAAGTCCCACTTTAAGAACTTGTGCACATAATTTAGGCTGAAACACAGTGAGCTGCACTGTCGAAGGGTCAGCACTCTGATGACACCCTAAATTGTGGTGCTGTATGCTCACTCAAATGAAGTCCAGATACGACTGGATGAGCAGGAACGATCACCCAGTGTCTTGATCAATATTTCAATCAGCATCACCAAAACAGTGCCTTGTTATTCCTTTCACTGTTATAAAGACTTGCTCTGTGCAAATTGGCTACTGCACTGCCCTACATTGCAACAGTGACTGCGCTTCAATAAGAATTCATCAGTTGTGAAAAATTGTTGGATGTACAAAGAACATGAAAGTTCCTACGTAAATACAAATTATTTTCTTCACAACAAGACAGTCATTGGAACTCTAATTCATTATGTTACGTCAAGGATTGCCTACAATCCTTTTACATGGCAATTTCCAAGACTGGCAAGTAATTTAGTAGCATAGTTCAAGAGATGGGGCGGCATGGTAGCACAATGGTTAGCACTGCTGCTTCACAGCTCCAGGGACCTGGGTTCGATTCCCGGCTTGGGTCACTGTCTGTGTGGAGTTTGCACATTCTCCTCGTGTCTGCGTGGGTTTCCTCCGGGTGCTCCGGTTTCCTCCCACAGTCCAAAGATATGCGGGTTAGGTTGATTGGCCATGCTAAAATTGCCCCTTAGTGTCCTGGGATGTGTAGATTAGAGGGATTAGCGGGTAAGATATGTAGGGATATGGGGGTAGGGCCTGGGTGGGATTGTGGTCGGTGCAGACTCGATGGGCCGAATGGCCTCTTTCTGTACTGTAGGGTTTCTATGATTCTATATGCAAATAAAATTGGTGCCAGACATTTATAGATGCAGCCAACTACGCAGTGTGATTTGGTAGCTATCTGTGGCCTGTTCACTGAATGAGACAATGTGAGGCAGAGGCAAAAAAACATAAGTTATGTTTTCTTGTATTTAAATATTCTACTTTTTATAGGTAGTCTTTTCAAGCAAGGCAAAATAACAGATTATTAAATGATAAATATGAATTATGATTTGAAAAGAAAAAGACACCAAGTTTATTACTAAACATGTAAAACTCTATGGAATCTCTGAAATATTTTAAAAATTGAGTTACCTCACGGGAATGTGCTGCTGAGCTTTTAAGAGTGAACTATTACACCAGACAAAAAGGTTGGAAAGATCTCAATATAGACAAGATGCCAATTCAAGTTTTCACAATTCATTTACACCTGCAATATCTTTGCAGACACACAAACTAGTGAAGAGTTACCTCCAGCTTGACATAAAAGCTTCTTGCATAAGTGGCACAGTTACAAATAGTCTTCTTCTGGTGAATTTCTGAGCATGCACTTTATGCTTCTCACCCAACTCTCAAGAGTATGGGATTTTTAAGCTCTCTGAAAATAAAAACTACAAGGCTCTTGGGACAGTGGTTAACTGAACAATCAATTATAGGGCTCAAAGAAGTGATCAGTTTAGGAGAGGTGCTATAGGAAGACTAAGTTTAGGGAAAACATTTGTTTGTTTTGCAAGAAGAATTGGTGAGTTTGGAATACAGGTTTTGCATGTCCTTTCTGAGCCCTATAACTCAGTTACATTTCAAGCTACAGAATCCCAAGTGACCGCTCAAGAGCATTGGGGAACACCAAACACTCATTATGTTTTTTGCCACAAAGTAGATGCAAACACAGGAATCAAATATAAACAAGTATTTTCTAGCTGTATCCATGCATACATTACCAACAAAACATGATTATTTTATTTGACAAAGAACTGAAAGTTGTCCTTCCTGTCATCTTCAGTGTGAGGAGTGATGCTGCCTCATTTACTCTCGCATCTGCTTGATGCCAGGGGTGATGCTGGAGAGCTGTTTCCAAAGTCAACAAACCTTGAACTCTTTAAACCATCTCTCGGGGTTGTGAAACCTCATTAAAAATGTATATATACAAACAAACACAAATAATCTGAAACCTGTCAAACCATAGACTCCCTACAGTGCAAAAAGAGGCCAGCTGGCCCATCGACTGTGCACCAATTCTCCAAAAGAGCATTATACCCAAGCCCTCCCTTCCGCCCTATCCCTGTAACCCTGCACGTTTACCATGGCTAATCTATCGAACCTACAAATCTTTGGATACCAGGGACAATTTAGCATGGCTGAGCCACTTAACCTGCATACCTTTAGACTGCGTGGAGGAAACCAGAGCACCTGGAGGAAACCCACGCAGACAAGGGGAGAACATGCAAACTTCACACAGACGCTCAAGGCCAGGATTGAACACAGCGCTAACCACTGTGTCACCATGCTGGTGACAAACCAAACTTTGAGGCGTCAAGGTTCATAAACAAGACCTAAATGAAACATTTTTACCTTTTTTAAACACACACAAATATATAAATTCAACTTAAAAATATATATATTGTTCATAATAATCATCAATAAGAGAGGCTATATGGAAAGACATAGGTTAAAAGCCCTTGGCTAACAATTTCCACTTTGGAATGTACAAGTGATATTAGAGTGATATTGCACGAATTTTAAAGGTTATTTTACTCAAATGTATTTGTGTGTCACCCAAAAGTACAATCTCCCATGAATCAGCACAAATGGCAACATGTCAGAAAATAATAGTTGTAATGTCTTTAATATTCTCATATTTACCAAGAATGCGTCTTGTCCACCACTTGCAAAAAGCACAATTTTTAATTATTGGAAATGATTTACACAATATGGAATCATTTTAGTTATATTGGTGTTACTTTTAAATAGGTTCTTGCAAGAGCCACTTTGGACGCCTGTAAACAGACAGTTAGCAGATAGTTATTAATTTGATCTGGGGATTATGGCTTCTAAGTTGATGATCTTTTAAATTAATGCGAACGATGGTGACACCAGTTTGTTTATTTTGGATGAAAGCAACGAAAAGTGAAACTTAGCAGAACTCTTGCCCCTGATGTTTTTCTTGCATCCTATTCAAAAGCACAAGGAGCTGATAAAAGATCACCCCATGGGTCATTAAATGATATGCAGGAGGTTGCCATTCAACCCATCATTTGAGACTGAAGCAAACTATTTGCAATCTTCTTGTCAAATTTGACCTCTGAAATTAATTTCCAAGCACATAACAACCTATTTGCATCTCCACAACATTTCCTAAATTGGCTCATTTTGTGCTACTGAAACACTCAATCTATGCCTCCATTACTTCTAGACAACTATGCCAATGCTTGCCTGGCTAGTCTTGCACCATACATAAACTTGAGCTTATCGAAAATTGTGCTGCTCTTATTCTAACCTGCATTCACCCATCACACTATGTTCATCAACTTCCTTTTTAGAATTGAGGAAGCAATGCAATACTTCAATTTTAAAATTCTCACCTTTGTTTTCAAATTCCCTCCAAATCTCTAAGCTTCTCCACCATTCAAGCACAAGATCTCCGTGCTCCTCCAATTCTTTCCTCTTTGTACACACCTAATTTTAACTACCCATCAATGGCAGCTTTGCCTCAAGTTGCTTGAGCCCATAACTATGGAATCCCCTTCCTAGGCCTCCAACTCGTCACCTTCAACTTGAAGCTTCAAGTCTCTCCTTAAAAGCTAGTTCTTTGCCCATGCTTCACTTCAGAGAAGTGAAGTGTTCAGAGAAGTGTTGGATTGCCCAACCCTTTTCTCCCAGCATATATTGGTCAATAAAGAAGAAAGGTCTTTCACTAGGATGCTGTAGTCATGAATCTTTGTTTTGGCTAAAATTAAGCTCAATACTTAGCCTCTGAAAAAAACTCTACAGACATTGAACTATGTTCAACACTATAAAAGTTCAAAATGCTTTTGGTGTGATAAACAATGTTGATTTGAAAACATTAAGACGTCTTGGAGACATCCTGAGCCCATGTTTGTACATACTGCAGATCAACCATTATCCAAAGCGCTGGAAAAAAACAATTAGCATTTTGGGAGATGGTAGTGTAATAGTAATGTCACTGGACCAGTGATCCAGAAGCCCAAGTTAGTGCTCTGGATACATGGTTCAAATCCCGTCATGCATTAAATTCAACATATAAATCTGGAATTCTGGAATGGTGACCCACAACCTATCATAGATTATTGTAAAAACCCATCTGGTTCATCATAATGTCCTTTAGGGAAAGAAATATGCCATTGTTACCAGGTCTGGCCTCCAGATAAAATTTATTTACTAGTCACAAGTAGGCTTACATTCACACTGCAATGAAGTTACTGTGAAAACCCCCTGCAGACCTACAGTAATGTGATTGATATGAATTTCAGCAGAGCCTTTGACAAGGTCCCACATGGGAGACTTGTAAAGATGGTAAATGCACATGGGATACAGGGTAATTTAATAAAAATTGGTTCAGTTGTAGGAGATAGAGTGATGACGGAAGGCTGCTTTAGTGACTGGAAGCCAGTGTCCAATAGCATACCATAGAGATCTGTGCTGGGTCTCCTATTATTTGTCATTTATATAAAAGACATAGGCTACTATGTGACTGATTGATTTGATTTATTGTCACATGTACTGGGATAGTGAAAATTATTGTTTCATACACACTATACAGGCAAAAAGGCATGTTAGTAGGGCAGTGAAAAAGGCATATGGAACACTTTCCTTTATCAATCGAGGCATAGATTGCAAAAACAGGAAAGTCATGTTGGAGTTGTATCGAACATAAGGGGCGGCATGGTGGCACAGTGGTTAGCACTGCTGCCTCACAGCGCCAGGGACCCAGGTTTGATTCCCAGCTTGGGTCACTGTCTATGCGTAGTTTGCATGTTCTCCCCATGTCTGCATGGGTTTCCTTTGAGTGCTGCGGTTTCCCCCCCCAGTTGGAAAGACGTGTTAGTTAGGTGCATTAGCCATCCTAAATGGTCCCTCAGTGTACCCGAACAAGTGCCAGAGTGTTGCGACTAGGAGATTTTCACTAATTTCATTGCAGTGTTAATGTAAGCCTACTTGTGACACTAATGAATAAACTTTGGTGAAGCCACAGGTGAAGTAGTGTGTGTAGTTCAGGTTGCCACATTATAGGAAGAATGTGATTGCACTGGAGGGGTGCAGAGGAGATTCACCAGGGTGGTGACTGGGATGGAACATTTAAGTTAAGAGAGGCTGGGTAGGCTTGGGTTGTTTTCAATGAAGCAGAGAAGATTGAGGGGTGACCTGATCGAGGTATACAAGATTATGAGAGACACGGGCAGAATGGATAAGGAGCAGCTGTTCCCCTTAGTTGAAGGTCAGTCATGAGGGAACATAGGTTCAAGTTGAAGGGCAGGAGGTTGGGGGGGGGGGGGGGGGGGGGGGGGGAGAGAGAGTGAGAGAGAGAGGGGAAAACTTTACCCAGAGGGTGGTGATAGTCTGGCAATGTGCTGCCTGGGAGGTGGTAGAGGCCGGTTGTCTCACATCCTTTAAAAAGTATCTAGATGAGCACTTGACACATCATAACATTCAGGGCTATGGGCCAAGTGCTGACAGATGGGATTAGCTGGGAGTTCAAGTGTTTCTAATGTGTCGGTGCGGACTTGAGGGGCTGAAGGGCCTCTTCTCCGTTCTATATTTCTATGACTCTTAATTGTCCTCTAAATTAGCCCAGCAAGCCACTCAGTTCAAGGGCAATTAGAGATGGGCAAGAAACGCTGGCCATGCCAGTAACACTCAAATACCATGAATTTGTTTCTTTATTCAACCTTCTAAGAATACATGTTCAAATTAATTACTTTCCGGAAATTTTGCTTAATATGCATTGCCCATTAAAACTTGAGTTTCTTTTTTCTGGTTTGTACCAGTTTAATCCCGCCCATCCATCAAAAACGCTTGCAGCATTCCCTAAACAACAGGAAGATCTGTTTGAGTTTCTGTTAACAGCATGCTTGCATTCTCAATGGAGACGGGAGCCGTCAGCCTGCAATGCTTTCACCCCTCATAATATAGAAAAGTCTTCATTTTATTTCCTCTCCAAGACATTATTTTTCAGTTCAGATATTTACAGACAAACCTTGGCACAACATCAAGGCTCTTGCTGTAAGCTAGAGTTTAATGCAGACATTCACTGCACAGAAATCTGTGCATGTAATAAAATTTTAAGAGATTCCACAGTGATTTAAAACTTTTCTTTCAATCTCAGAATCCAAAGTTTGATTTCCATGCTGCTTAGAGTTAGCTGAACAGGCAAGGGTCATGAATTCATTGATTAAGGAAGTTGAGAAAGAAATTTGATGGTTCACAAGCTTGCTTGCCACCAAACTGTATGCAGCTGAAAGGGTGCATTTGAGGGCATGAGGCAGGGAAAATAATCGGGTCAAATCATATTTTCCATGGTTGAACAATCCACTGGCACTCACTAACTGGGCCTACACATGACGAATCATCACTTGGTTACGGAATGGGAGGGCAGATGTGACCACACTGAACCATAACCCAGCACAAGTCAGTACATTCAAGGGAGGGAGGCAAAAAATGAAAGGTCATAGTTACAATATAAATCTCAGCTGCCAGAATGCAGACAAGAAAAAAAAAGAAAAAATCTAATTCTTATCTAAAAGTGTACACACCGTGGGAAATGGCATACCAGCAGTGTTCAATGAATTAACGGGGTAACTTTTCTTTAAGTCGTCACATTAAAGCACAAAGGAAATTTGGGCAAGTAAGATCTGCACACCAAATGCAAAGCCAAATCAATTTTTGCTTGAATGATCAGAATATGAAATGGGCTCCATTACACAGGGATGTATCTCCTCAATTAACTTTCCACCTTGCACAGAGTTTTATGCCCCAATGCAATAAAGTAAAAAATTTAAAGTGAAAAAAATTACAACATGCTACTGTGCAAAGGGACCTGGGGGTCCTCGTGCATGAGTCGCAAAAACTCAGTCTACAAGTACAACAGGTGATCAAGAAGGCAAATGGGATGTTGGCATTTATCACGAGGGGGATAGAATATAAAAGCAGAGAAGTCTTGCTGCATCTGTACAAGGCATTGGTGAGGCCGCAGCTGGAATACTGTGTGCAGTTTTGGTCCCCTTACTTACGAAAGGATATATTGGCCTTGGAGGGAGTGCAGAGAAGGTTCACCAGGTTGATACTGGAGATGAGGGGTGTAGATTATGAGGAGAGATTGAGCAGATTAGGTTTGTACTCGTTGGAGTTTAGAAGGCTGAGGGGGGATCTTATAGAGACCTATAAGATAATGAAGGGGCTGGATAGGGTAGAGGTGGAGAGATTCTTTCCACTTAGAAAGGAAGCTAGAACTAGAGGGCACAGCCTCAAAATAAAGGGGGGTCAGTTTAGGATAGAGTTGAGGAGGAACTTCTCTCGGAGGGTGGTGAATCTCGGGAATTATCTGCCCACTGAAGTGGTGGAGGCTACCTTGTTGAATATGCTTAAGTCACGGATAGATGGATTTCTGATCGGTAGGGGAATTAAGGGTTATGGGGAGCAGGCGGGTAAGTGGGACTGATTCACTTCAGATCAGCCGTGATCTTGTTGAATGGCGGGGCAGGCTCGAGGGGCTAGATGGCCTACTCCTGCTCCTATTTCTTATGTTCTTATGTTTTTCCCCAAAATATTTGTGAAGTTGTACAAAGCAATTGCATTATCCTTGCATAACATCATGCAAATCTTCACGCACAAGACTCCATTAGCTTTATGGAATCCAAATACGTTCAAATGATAAACACAAAACCACATTATCTATTCTGCTGCAATAAATCTATCTCCAGAAAGTATACAATGCATCTACTTGCAATGGAGCATCAAGAACTCGTGCCACAGCAACAGAGCCAGTGTGTCAGCAACACAGCAGTCCCGTTCTTTATTTTAAAATTATTCGATCTTCTTTTGCCAATTCAGAACCCTGAAAACCTTCTTTCTTCCATAGATTTTCGCTGTGAAAGACAATGTCACCACATTTACAAGTATCTGCAAGAGTGATGAGAATAATCAAATATACATTTTAAGTCCCCATCCCACTGAATAGATAAAAATGACACGATTAAAAAGGGATACAATGCTGTTGTCACGTACATTAGGAAACAGAATGAGAAACTATGAGATTTTAAAGAAAAGTCAGTAACAAAATGCTGTATTCTACATTGTTTGCAGGTCAAATTTAAGTTATAAATCTCATTGCTTTAGTTCATTCAGTAACAAAGTACCAAAAAGCACCATAGCAATTCCACTGCACAATAGTCTTCTGTTTTTCACTTTCTTTCCACTAGACAAGCTAAATACTCAATCCATCAACCATTCATCCATAATTACCTTGGAACATTTTCTCCGCTTTCAATGATGGCCTATATAGAATCCATCTGAAGGCCCTTTACAAAGAAAAATCACAATGGACAATCTCCAGACCCCATCCAACACTGGTGACAATGCAATGGAACATTTTTTCCTTTTCCAATTTTCTTCCCTCCCCTGTTGAAGGTGTTTACTTCCTCAATTTGGCACAGTTCCAGAGACTTAATCATTGATATCCATTAGGTTAGATCCTAGATTGTGTGTAGAAGGTTATAGCTAAGTGTTATTCTGTCCTCATTCAGCATCCATTTCTAGTAATGGTTTCTATAATGCAAGCAACAGTAGCAACCTTGGTGAATTTTCCTTTCCCAAACTCAGATACCAAAGTTGATTTTTGCATCCCTCATACCAGCCCTCATCTTCCAGAGTAAATTGCATCCATATTTGATGTCAATTTTTAAACTTGTGAACTTTATTTTGTTACGTATTTTAAGCTTCTGGCTAATTTTCCACATTATTCAGCATTTCTTGTCAATTTGCTAATGTTAACCATATACTTCAATGGCCCACAAATACAGGACAACAACATAAGACAGTCACCAAGAAATCCAATAGGGAATTCAAAACAAATTTGATCACCAAGCAAATAGTAGGAATGGGGAACTCGCTACCACAAGTGATTGAAGCAAATAGGAGAGATTTATTAAAGAAGAAAACTGGATAAGCATACCTGAGGGAGAAGGGATTAGAGGGTTACAATCGTAGATGAGAAAGAATGGGAGGGGCCGCAAGTGGAGCATAAACACTGGCATGAATTGGTTGGATCGAATGGCCTGTGGGTCTTGTATCTGATGTAAACACAGAACACTGCAGGAGATTACCCAGTAACTTAAAACAGGTGCAAGTGCAATTTCAATGAACATAGAATGTAGCTCTATGGATGCTCTGTCACCATTTTCTTTCCCCACTTCACAAAAAAAACACTATATTTATTTGCAATAATCAACCGCTTGCTTCCAGTTTTTGAATAACAATTTTAAACAAATCAATAAGAGGCAATCTCATTGAAACATACAAGATTCTGAAGGAGTTTGATAGGGTGCATGCTGAGAGATTGTTTCCACTGGTCAAGGAATCGAAACACAGAAGGGCACGGTCTCAAGATAAAGGGGCCGGTCATTTAGGATTAAGAGGAGGAGCAACTACTTCAGAGTTATGAATGTTTGGAATTCTCTTGTCGCAGAGGATTGTGGATGCTCCATCGTTGAATATATTTAAGGTCAGCCAGGCAGATTTTGCCACACTCCCACTCTGGGTCCATCACACTCCCATTGCCTTCTCCTCCTGCTCGCCTCAGAGCGACTCTGCCGGGTCCCAATCCCAGGATTTTTCTCAGCCTCCTGCAGTACGAACTGTTTAAAATGAGCAGCAGGCCATAGCACATTTGCAAGCTTTGCCACAGCACAGCGATGGAAGCCACTGATCTAGACTATCACTGAAAGGTGCTGGGACTGGGATCTGAGTGTACACATTGAGGAGAGCAGGGGAGGGGAACTGGGAGTGTGGCGGACCCAGAGCGGGAGTGTGGTGGTAAAGAGTGGGAGGAGAGGGAGTGTAAAGTCATTAGCAGAGGACTTTCAAGTAAGATGCTCTTGACTTTCCTTTGTTATTGTAGAATGGGTGGAAGCTGTGTTCAGTGTTGTTGGAGTTCTGATAAGCTGTTGGAGTCAGAGGAAGTGTTGCTGGACTTTTTCAAAGAATGCAGCCCCATCAGCAGAAAACCTGTTGGCTCTAATAGGGGCTTTATTACAGTCCTTATTCAACTGCAGTGTGGCAGGGAAATGGAGCACAGGCAACAACTATTTTTAAGATAGCTTGAGCGTTGCATAGATTTCATCATTTCTATACTGGATCTAAATAACAACAACTTGATACAAATTATTCCAACGTTCTTTATCTTGCGAAATAGTGAAAAATCTTTAATTGTTATAAAGACTTAGGAGCCAAAAAGTTTTATGAACGTTTTCTTCTTTTAAATATTTCTGTATCTGAACCCCTCAGAGGCTTAATTTTTCTAATTTTAAAGTGTTGTTTCGGAGATTTATCTTGTTCTTTTTCACAAATTGTATCACCTTCAATTCTCAGCTTTAATATTATCTGCCCAATTGACTTAACGTGCCTGTCCTTTTGAGGTCACCTGGACTCCATTACACTGTTGTTAATGCTATTTGTTGTATTTGTTGCTAATTTTGAGAGTTGTAATATTGTTTACCAATTATCTGGGTGTGTAGTGAGGTTTTTTGATAAATACCCATTCATCTGTCCCTCTTGTATTAGATACTCTTGTACCTATGCCTTCTGCAGTTGAGTATTCATCCACATCTTAAATCGGATGATGTGATTGGATGATCTAGAGCAGTAGTTCCCAATCTTTTTGATAAGATTGCACACTTCAAAGAGACAAACAATTCCATGGCATACAGACTTCTTTTTCAGCTGAATCGAATGCTCATTAATGTCACATTTACTTACGTTTACTCTGGTTATGGTCTTACTTGAAAGGTTTGCAACATACAATTACATTCAATGGATCAGAGAAAAATTCAAAATTGAGTAAATAGCAACTTACTGGATTAGTGGGAAAACTGGGGCTGCTAGTGTGTGCTTTTGATCTGGGGAGGAAAAGCAGCACACTAGCCAGAAGGCCAACTGAAGACCCCAACATAAGGGTCTCTTCCTGCCCCCAATCCAATTTTTCTCATGTAGGGCAGATGCTAGTGCTGAATGGGAGGTACTGCAGCTTTCACTGTTTGGACTGCTAGCAGGCAAGTGTGGGGGTGGGGAGACCTACTTCATGAGGCCCTGCGCTTATCAAAGACCAATCCCAGCATTCACCCCCAAAAAGCAATCATAGAAATCATAGAAACCCTACAGTACAGAAAGAGGCCATTCGGCCCATCGAGTCTGCACCGACCACAATCCCACCCAGGCTCTACCCCCATATCCCTACATATTTTACCCACTAATCCCTCTAATCTATGCATCCCAGGACACTAAAGGGCAATTTTTTAACATGGCCAATCAACCTAACCCGCACATCTTTGGACTGTGGGAGGAAACCGGAGCACCCGGAGGAAACCCATGCAGACACGAGGAGAACAGAGACCACTCCATCTGACGAAGGAGCATTGCTCCGAAAGCTTATGGTATTTGCTACCAAATAAACCTGTTGGACTTTAACCTGGTGTTGTGAGACTTCTTACGAAGTTTTTCACACAGAGGGTGGCGGGCGAGTGGAATCGGCTGCCGTCAGTGGTGGTGGAGGCAAACTCAATAGGGTCTTTTAAGAGACTCCTGGATGAGTACATGGGACTTAATAGGATGGAGGGTTATAGGTAGGCCTAAAAGGTAGGGATATGTTTGGCACAACTTGTGGGGCCGAAGGGCCTGTTTTGTGCTGTAATTTTTCTATGTTTCTATATCCAGAGAATGAAGGGAAGGGCCTGTATAGTCCATTGGAAAGGAGGCCCTGTTCCAAAAGACTGCAGATGTCAGTGACAAACAGCGAAAACCTGAGCCTCCTGAGACACTGGTGCTCCGACATGCCGAGAGAGCTGATCCTCCTCCACCTACTTTAGGGTCTAGACTCCTTGGGGTTGGACCTGTGTCTGGTCCCTCTGTCCCAGGGAGCTACATATGACAGAGAAAAAAGTTGGAGTCCCTGCTGTTGCAGGTTCTGCTAATGCTGGTCCTCCTCTTATTCATCAGGTATCCAAGATAGAGCTGCATAAGCTGCTCCCATGCTGCAGTGAAAGGAGACAGCAAGGATGTGCAGATCAAAATGAGTGATGTCCAAGATAGGTGAACTAACCTTTAACAATTTGGAAAATCACCTGTGCAGCAGTGAAACCACTCCCTCTAATGAAGTGCTATGAACATCAGCCCCTCACCTCGACAGGGCTGCAGCTATTAAGCTTTGAATGCTTTCCAGTCTGTCATCTTCACTGAAGAAGCATTCCCAGCTGTGCTCTGATCTGGTTGACCCAAACTAATTTCCCCAAACTTGGGAAACCCCGCACTAACCACTAAAGCCAGAAATTCTGAGTTAAATCCTCAGTTAGTCACCTCTTTGAATATTTTAATTATTTTCCGGCCATTCTATGGGGATTCCCTGCTCACCTGCCAACGTTAAATTCTGAAGTAGGTCAGATCATGTCCTTTTTCAGGGCTATAACCATCCACTCTCCTCCTCCCCCCCCCCCCCCCCATCCGCCCCCCAACCACCACCTCCCTTCTCTGCCCACAGTTAAAATGCTGTCCTCAGTGTCTAAGAATTGTATCTCTTACATATCACAACAGTTTGAGACAATGGGATCTGTCAATACACTTTAGTCATGATGTGGAGATGCCAGCATTGGACTGGGGTAACATTGATGAGAGATATTAGAATTACCAAATTCATTTGAATCACTAGTCGTCTTCTCATTAGCTATTTGTGCAATATACGTGCACATTAGCTGTTATGTTTGTCTTTATAAGGACAGTGCCCGATTTATGTCTTTAACTTTTGAAGTGTCTTGGATTGTACTAAAGACTGAATGCAAGTTCTCTCTTCTGCATTGTGGTGATTCACTGCAGAATGCTTGAATCCCTGAAACTACAGGGAGTATTTAAAATTGGAACAGAATGGTCATCCCTACAAGTAGCTGTAGTACTACCCTGTGTGGGGCTCTCTGGTATTATAATAAAGATTAAAACACAGATTTACCACCTTGGGTATTGTATAATTCTACAGGAAATTACACGTGAGGGACTTGTATAGCCTAAGCCTCTCAATGTTTCTATCAGATGGTAGATGCAGACACAATCATTTTTGTTTCAAATGCTACGTACTTTAATAAATATCAAATAAAACCTATGGATACTTTTGTTTTGATGTTTGGCCAGGCTGCACATTTTCTGACTTTTCCAATTTGTAGTGTAAATTTATTTCACCGATATCATATAATTACTTAAACAAAATGATTGGTATGATATCTAACTATGCAAAGTATTTAGTACACAAAATCTTAGAACACAAAGTGAAAGGACTTGCTTAAACATGCAGCTTAAGATAAAGATAATTTTCTTTACATTACAAAAGCAGGTGTGTTGTTTGAAGAAACTACCATTTCTGTAAATCAAGCTGAAGTGCCAGTTTTAAAAATTGTGTCTTGCTATGCATGAAATGGTTGCTATGTTGTCCTATCAAACTCTATAGGAAAGGAATAACTCAAGTACAAAGGGCTTGGAAGCATTTCTGAGTGTCGTTAGCGGAGTCAATTTCAGGATAAGGGGGCAGACTATTATTAAAGAGAGAGAGAGTTCTTAACTTAAAGAGTTGAGAGTATTTGGAATTCTCAACACCAGAGGATTGTGGATTTGAGGCACATTTTTGGTCTCTCAAGGAATCGAGAGATATGTGGAACAGGCAGGAAAGTGAAGCTGAAGTCCAAATCAACCATCATATTAAAAGGAGGAGCCATATGGAGTTCCCTACTCCTACTGTAAGTTTTTCGGGCAACACCAACGCATATAAGGACTGTGAAACGCACATTGGCCATTT
The DNA here is from genome assembly GCF_964213995.1 of Mustelus asterias. Lineage (NCBI taxonomy): Eukaryota > Metazoa > Chordata > Chondrichthyes > Carcharhiniformes > Triakidae > Mustelus > Mustelus asterias. Next base: position 54,770,501 of record NC_135805.1, read on the forward strand.
AAATGGTAGAAGTGGCCACATTTGGCTGCAGAAATTGGCTGTTTTCTCCCAGCAGGCTCAGCCCTGCCTGCCTCCAGTCGAATTCACAAACAGTCAGCGTCCAGACAGGCTGCTGATTAGATTAACTGAATCACAAAGGGAGCAGATGACGTCACCAGACCAGACCTGCATCGAGATTGGAAGATCAATACCAGCCACAATGTACCTGGATAAGATACAATAGATATGATAATAGGGCTATCCAGCAGTAAGGAGAAACCCATCTCCATGATGGGAAAGCAATCTGTAAGCCCCGGTAAAGTGATTAGAAACATCGATGGGCCATTCCTACTGGACAAGGCAGTCTCAGCTATTTGTGATTTCAATAGGCTGTGCTATCACTGGAGCTGACAGCGATCTGGGACCATTGTTCTTGCAATTGCCGGTGGGGGCAGAGCTCACGGGACTTTTGAAATCTGAACTTTAAAAAGTGTGGCTACACAGCCATTCTTTCCCTTTGGGCCAGCATGGCAACTCTCTCTCCCTCCTGAACCACGTTGCAGACAGCAGTTTTCCAGCGCACAGCCAGTCCAGAAGGTCAAGGTCAGCTCAACTGAGTATTTCCTAGTAATTCGTGAAGTTCCCGAGGGTAACATAGCAGTGGAGGCTTTTGTGGGAATGGTGGGTGCATGAACCTTTTCATAGTATAAGATATTGCTAACACTGTTTAAAGTTAGAATTGACGTTGTGCCCGTTTAGTTTTGTTTCCCATAGTCATAGTTATAGAGTATAAGATACCTATATGTTGTTTACTGGTGTTGATGAGGTGTAATTTTGGTGTTTAATAAAAGATATATGATTTGAACTCAATTGGAGCCCATCTTGCTCTTTCATTTTCTCATCAGCTATCTCTGGTCAGGTCACATTTTAATATCCCTTACCATAATTCCGGAATCGAGAATCGAGGGTACTCTGGGCGATTCGAACCCGCCCACTCAGGAAAGGCTGCCAGGTAGTGGATAGGCAGCAGTTTCCTTTTCTCTCTCTTGGGAGCGCTACTCTAGTGAAGTAGGCGCAAGGTGGCCGTTGTTCCATCGGCGAGAGAGAGAATCACTCGGGCATTGGTGGGGTTTGGGTAATGGAGAACCAAACCTAAAATAAGCTCGCTAGTGGAGTTAAAAAGAGGGAGCCCGCTACACTACTTAATATTTTCTTATGATAGGGTACTACCGAAAATTTTACTACTCCCACCACATGAAAAATGCTCCTTGCAAATTTGTGGAGTGTTTTCCTCAACCAACTTCACCATTATTATGATAATCCATAAAATCTGTCCACACTCCTGAACTGAGAGTACATAACTTCTTCTGCACCTTCCGTAAAAACATGCATTCATAGGAAAGTGCTGGAATAACTCAACATATAGGTAATGAAACACATTGTGATCAAGTCCACTGGTTTACACTTCTCTCAGATTAGCAGACATTGGTCACACTGAATTCCAGAATATATAACTGTAATTACTTAGGAAGCCCGACTGGAAAGGAACATCGTTCATTACAGAATACGAAGTAAAACCACTACTGTGTTGTATGCAAACTAGTCGTTGCCTGGGATTACAGTTTAGCAAGCCCAGTCCTGGGCCTGCCTTATGAAAGGCTCAGGTCATGAGTTTTAGCTGGGCAGGCCACTGTCTGTTACCAGGGGAACTTGTACTCGATGAGCTCCACAAGGAGATCAGTGATTCCACATGGACCTTGTGGGGATCACAATAACGATTCCATTTAACTATAAATGACTGGCCCCAGTAGCAATCTGTTTTGTGCACGGCATTTAAAAAACAGGAGATCTTTCCAATGAAATCTAAACTGAGCTTGACTTCAAAACAAGCGACGATACAATCTACTATTAGAGATGTGGTAATTTGCACTTAGAAAATCATAACAAGGTTGCATTGAGCCAATGCAGTTTTATGAAAAGGAAGTAATGAATGAAGAATCTATTATAGTTTGAGGGCGTAGCTAATAGGGTAATGATGAACAAGCTGTACCATATTTGGATTTTTTGGTTTTCTCCCCACCTCCCTTTTTGAATATTGGAGTGACATTAGTTACCCTCCAATCTGCAGAATCCTCCAATCTATAGAATCCTGGAAGATGACCACCAATGCATCCACTATTTCCAGAGCCACTTCCTTAAATGGGATATCAGGCCCTGGGGATTTATCCGCTCTCAATCCCATCAATTTTCCTAGCACCATTTCTCTACTAATATTGATGTCCCTCAGTTCTTCCCTTTCACTAAATCTTGCATTCTGCAACATTTCTGGTATCTGATTTGTGTCTTATTTTGTGAGGGCAGAACCATTTGAAGTAGATTATGAGGCATTTGAAGTAGATTATGATGCATTTGAAGTAGATTATGAGGCATGATTTTATTGAATCGCAGAGCAGGCTCAAGAGACCTTGGCCTACTCCTACTTCATGTTTTATATAAACCATATTGAGTAATAGTTTTCTGTTAAGCCATTTCCACCATACTTTGGCTGTCACTCCAGTTGGTCATTTTTTGGTCTCGATTGAAAAACAAAGGTACATTTAGTTCAGTACTAAGTCGTCTGAGGCATGTGCTCGTCTCTGACATTGGGCAGGATTCTCCAATCTCGTTCATTCGCACCCTGCTGCCAGCGAGAATGGAGAATTTG